>NW_015176452.1:693900-795114 GCF_001447785.1 Gekko japonicus | reverse complement strand
TTTCCCTTTTAAAAAAATGATACAGGTCTAAAGTTGTGGTTGCCAAAAACTGTTTGACCTGATAATTCAGGCATTCCTTCAAGGTAGCTGTTTACTGTAAAGTTGCTAAAGTCACTGGGTTAGTGCTTCAGGACAAAGTGCAAGTTCTCCCAAAAAAGCGGACAGGAATGGGTGGAGTAGCACTTCGTGTTTTGTGGGCAGAGTGGCATAACTGCTGCTGGTTTGAAGCCATCACAAATAAACTTTGTGCTACATATCCCTCCACACACAAAAATGAATTTTAAGTGATCATTATAGAGTTCTGTAAAACAATACAAGTTACCTCCAATGGGTTTCCAGTTCAGTTTGCAATCAATAGGTTTTTTAAATGTGTCTCCTTGATTGGTTTTGCTAGTAATTCTGTAAATTGTACATTTACAATATGAGGTTTTTTCCTTTTGTACAATTTAAAACTGATGCTTCACTTTTCCTTTAATAAACTCCTCAAAATCGCATGTGCAGTGGAGTCCTTTCCACAAAGCATTTGGAAATGGGTGCTTTCTGTTTGGTCTGTCTTCCACTAAATATTTCCCAATAGTGAAGCTTGAAAAGCTGTTCATTTCATTCCTTATGTCTGCTTATCCTGCTGTTCAGCATTCTGGACACAGCAGACTCTTGAGTTTTTGGTGTGTTTTTTTCCCCTCTTTGGAGATTTTTCCTCCCTACAATAAATGATGCTTTTAGTTCAATTTTTTCCCCAAAATAGCTTTTAGTACTCAAACCCCCTTGGAAGACATTTCCATCTCCCCTCTTTTATGCACCAGATATGTCATTCAAGTAAATAGCAATTTAGCACATGTATGGAATTTTAGAGAATGGGATTCCTAGGGTCTCAGCTTTCACTTGGAACACACAATCAGCAAGCTTCTCCCCTTTGTGTTTACCAAGGTTTATGAAGCTCCAGTATTCAATAGGTGAAGTACACTTCCTCTAGACACACACTCTTGTAGGTCACTAAGACCCTTAACCACTGCAGCGTTCAACTTTTTTGCCAGAATAATAATCCAAAATCTACAGGAGTTCGTAATTTCACAATAAAGCATGAAATGAGTTAGTGTGATCCTGCTGGAATTTTGGTGCAATAGCAGTTTTAATAAATATATCTAAATGTGATATGCTCAAAATTTAAGTTTTCAGATAGCTTCTAGGCTAGGACACCCAGAAGCTTCATGTGTGGTCAGCCTTTTAACAAGTTTCTGCTTCATCTAGATTTGGTAATTTAGAATCTTGTTTCTCCAGTCTCTGAAAAGAAAAACATCCTTAAAGATGGGACAGCTTGTCACTAGAGAACTTTCTTATTTCAGGTACAAGGGTAATGGAGAACACTTGTCCTACTTGTGACAGAGTGTGGATATTTTTCAGGGAACAAGTTGGTTGTTCAAGATTGTTAGACCGTGGATTCAAAATTTATACTTGTGTGATGCTTTACTGAAATATTAACTTCAGGCAGGTAACATATCCACTTTCTTTTTTATGGCTCCCTGATATATCTAAGTGTCCAATCTAGAAAATGTTTAAATGTGAATACTGCTAAACTTTTAATATGAACAATTTTAGTAGCAATAGTTAAGAGCTACTGTGAACCAATATTTCTGCTCTAAGGGTTAAGAGCCTTAATAAGACAAAGTTAGAGAAAATACAAAGCTTGGTAAATAAGTTGGTACCAAATTGTTGTAGTCAATAGCACCCAGAAGTCTTTGTTATTTGATGTTTTTGCTTAGCATAAGTACTTCAGGTGGAAGGTAGCTCAGTTGTTATTCTGGAGATGTCATTTGGAACTACTCGCCACCGTATTCACCCAGCATATCAGTTAGAAAAAATTGAAATCTTAAAAATATAAGTCTACAGTCTACAGCTCATTTTCCTGCTGGACAGCTTCTGTTAACACAAGGCTGGCTACACAGGGCTCCTCTTCTCTTTAGAAGTCCTCTTCACCTGAGGCATTCTCGCTATCGCTAATCCCTGGCTGACTCATGATATCTTGGAACAAATTACTACATTATAAATAGTGACAATTTTTTTAAAAAGACTTTTCAAAATCTGCTGAATCACTGAATTTTAACAAATTTATATGTCTTGTTGAGTATTTATTCTAGGGATGCACGCAAACCTAAAAAGGGTGGTTCAGTTGGGGTGGCCCACAAACCAAACCCCAAACCAAGCCAAAAGGACCCTGACCGAGCTGGTTGGACGAGTTCAGTTCCCCCGTCTCCCAGTTGTGGCTTGGGGAGCAGAGACTGCCCTGGAATGGACTTTGCCCAACCACAACTCACCAGGGCCAGGGCTCCCTTTCTCCTGGCCACGGGTTACCACAGCTGGGAGAAAGGGGGTGGGAATTGCCTGGAAAGTGTTAAATGACTGCCAGCCATTTAAACCTAACCACTCAGCGGGTCCACAATTTGTAGTTGTTTTTCCAACATAAAGTTTTTATAGGGTAAACAAGCAGTAGTCAACAAACAGTTCTATCTGGTACTAATCCTCCTTGGGGACGTTTTGCCTGTGGAAATTGTACTTTCTAATTGTTGTAAATTAACACGTAATATGAAATACTTTATCAACCCTTTAGATAAAAAGTACATACTAAAGGATTTTACAACATGTAACTCTATATATCCTCCAATGCCCCTGTAAAAACTTTATGTTGGAAAAACTAGAAATTTAAGAACACTCATAGCAGAACACAAAAGTAATCTATAGTGGGGAAAAACAAGTGCCCCATTGGCTAAACACTTTATAGAAAATAATCATAGTCCTTCTGGCTTTATTTTTTGGGCTGTGCAGAAATTAACCTGTCAAAATGAAAGTCTGCTACTGAAAAAAGAAGCAGACTGAATTGTTAAACTCCAGACACTGACACCTGAAGGGTTAAATCTGTCTTTAGAATTGCACCAGCTTCTGTTTAAAAAAAAATTACATCAACTGGATGCCAGAATATAGTAAAGTTCTTCCCGTCAGAATTACCTACTGATCTTTTACTCTTTTTAAAGAACTACTGCAAGACAAACAGGTTGGTAACATTCATTTAGGCACAGAAAAAATATTTCTTAATTTTGAGCCAAAACCTGTTGGGTGCTGAACAGCCTTATCTCTATTCTTTACAAGGAGTTTCTCTTCCTCATGCAATCTCAAGGACAGCAGTTTTGTATGTGACTGGTATTTTAGTACCTGAACTCTAACTTTTAATACAAATTTATATAATTTTAACTATAGTTATGTAAAGTCAGTGTTCTTAAATATTACAGATTACCCTGACGAAGTCTGTTCACAAAACACATAGGGAATTTTTGGAAATTTAATAAAATATATATTTTACCTGATTTTGCACCATCAGCCTTGGCCCTATTTTCTATCTCCTGTGACCAGACCCGTAGCTTCCGGGGGGCCCTGGGGGTGATGGCCCCTCACGAATGTGCCCTGCCCCTTGCCCCCAACTCTCCCAGTCTCTCCTCCCCTGGGAGGTGGAGGGAGCACTGGGGCTCGTTCCTGGTGTGCCACTCTCAGTTGCTGCCATCCTGTGAGGCTGAGCGGTGAGGCCGGCTGGAAAGGCAGGATGTAATGGGCAAGAGCAGGCTTTCTGCTTCCACAGTCAGCTTCTCAAAGCCCCTCTCCCTCTCCTCCTGCTCAGCCGCAACTTGAACGCAGAAAGACCCAGTGAGGCTGTGTAGCAACTGCCCGCCAGGGTAAGGAGCTGCTATTGCAGCCAAGCAGGAGGGGAGGGAGAAGAGTAGCACCTTCCCCGAACATTGGTTCATGAGCCAGTTTGTGCCCATCCCTAATTTATTCCGCTTGTTCTGGTAAGAAATGTGGGGTTACAGAAAATCATCTGGCACAATGAAAGGGAATGGCAATTACAAACTGCAGATGTGTATTACATAATACTGTTAGATGATAGGACTGTTTCCAGACCAGCATTAGTGTACATTGTGTCAGAATCAGTAGCCAACCTTTACATTGGCCTGTTTAAAATTTAAATGAAGAATGGAGGCCTTAAAAGTGATGAGAGAATGGCTTCATCGTAATTAGACATACATAGATAACATCATGAACCTCTCATCTTTCAGCCATAATGGAAAACTGTTAACGCCAATAATACCCTGTACCAAATACAGCTTTAACTATCATGCTGAGCTGGGAGAAAGAACTCAGGTGAGGGAGGAAGAACTCAGGTGAGAGCAGCTGGGAAGATGAACCTAAACAGCATGATAAAAAGTAGAGACATCACCCTGCCAACAAAAGTCCGCATGGTCAAAGCAATGGTATTCCCCAGTAGTCATGTATGGCTGCGAGAGTTGGACTATAAGGAAGGCCGAGCGCCGAAGAATAGATTCTTTTGAACTATGGTGCTGGAGAAGACTCTTGAGAGTCCCTTGGACTGCAAAAAGATCAAATCAGTCAATCCTAAAAGAAATCAACCCTGACTGTTCCCTGGAAGGCCAGATAATGAAACTGAAGCTCAAATACTTTGGCCACCAAATGAGAAGGGAGCACTCCCTGGAGAAGACCCTGATGCTGGGAAAGATTGAAGGTCAAAGAAGACGGGGACGGCAAAGGATGAGATGGTTAGACAGTGTCATCGATGCAACGAACATGAAATTGAGCCAACTTCGGAGGACGGCGGAAGACAGGAGGGCCTGGCGGGAGATGATCCATGGGGTCGCGAAGAGTCGGACTCGACTATGCGACTGAACAACAACAAACTGCTAAACTACTGGGGAGCATTAACTCAGGTTGTTTTGTGAGAGGACAGAGTTTAAGGGTGAGTGGGTGCGTATAGCTTGCTGGAGAGTGCTGTTTTCATCTGGGTCTGTTTGGGTCTTTTGTTTGGTCTGTTGCTCATTGAAGGCTCCACCCTCTGCTGTTGCTGCAGGGAGGCAGGGGCTATGGGCCTCTGAACTGTAAGACTCCTCCCAGGCAGAGGCAAGAGTCAAAGGGCTCTTCACCTGGAGTACAGGCCTGAGTACCCTGCATCACTACCTTTAAACCACTAACCAGTTATGAAGGTAGAAAGCCAGCAGGGGAGAGGGGGCTATCCAGTGTTTTGCAGAGAGTGCCACATGTACAGTTATCTTCCCACTGGGTAGAAATCATGGGGGGGGGAGGTGTGCGCTGGATGGAGCTTGTGGGTCTCAGGAAGCAGGTTAATTCCCTTGAGGCTAGGATTGCCGACCTGGAGAAACTGAGGCAAAGAGAGAGATTTGGGGAAGAGATCCTCAGAGACTTACCAGAACAGTCCCACTCCTGTGCTGACAGTTCTTCTGCTATTGTGGAGAGTGACAGTCTAGAAGTCAGAGGGCATCAGTCTGAGGAGGAGGGATGTGACCCCTTAGAAGAGACCCCTTCCTTGGGTGATGGACCAATATCTTCTTGTACCAAGGATACCACTAGTTGGCTGGGAGGAGGTGGGTATGATGGCCCAGGAACCTCAGGGAAGGAATGAGAGCCCCCTTTAACTTATTCAACTTAAACGGCATTCGATAAGGTTTTTATATTCCAAATTAACAAAATGTTTTATTCAATATAGAGGGGGAAAGTCAGGTGAAATCATGGGTAAAATTTCTGAGATAACTCACTATAGATAACTCTGAGGTGAAATCAGTACATGCAGTGACTTTAGTTCTTATGTTTCAAGCTGAGTGTTTCTTAAGCTTTTCTCAGTGACTTAAATCTTTATGTTGTGTGGCTTTTGTACTTTATTTAAGTATTCTCTGACTCTTTTGGTTTCCAGAAGGCTGGTACAGTCTTTCCAGTATCCAACCCCCTTCTCTTGAAACACGAGTACTCGTCTTGAGTTTTTAACTGAAGGTCTCTAAAGGCAGTTTCTAACAACCCCAGATCAGGGATATCTGCACTCTTAAGAGCTATCAACTTGTTTAGACTGGGTAGGGAAATTCCTTCTCTCTCTAGATCTATCCCCTCACCTTCACCCAAATGGGAGTCTCCATCTAGCTACCCACTCATTCTTGCCAACTTTCCTCAGTTCTCCAATCTTTGTTAAACTGCTCTCAGTCAGGGCTGAATTCCGAATGAATTCTCAGCATTCAGCTCTAAAGTCTTTCTCTGCTCAGCTGATGCTAACCAATCAGATTGCTTGGAGCAACCTGTCACTTAAGGCTCCCTGATTCTGTGAAGAATTAATCTTTCACGGTCCCTTATCTGTTTGTACCACACTTCTAAGCCTTTAAAAGTGCAGTCTGTCACAGTGGGCTTGTGGTATTGGGTGATATGATCATTAGGAATGCAGAGAGTGGGGGTCTGTGACAGATGTTTTGACTGCATGGTAACTTGCCTGTCTGGTGAGGAGTCAGCAGTCATAGTCCATGTTGACACCAGTGACACTGGTAAATGTAATTCTGTGGTCCTGGGGGAAAAGGTTACTAGGCAGGAAGTTAAAGACCAAGACCTCAAAGGTCACATTCTCAAAGGGCTGCCTGTTCCATGTGCAGGCAGGGCCAGTTAGACAAGCACAGATCAGGGGTCTCAATGCGTGGATGAGAAAGTGGTGCTGGGGGGAAGGTTTAAGTTATTAGGCACTGGGGAACTTTCTGGGACAAGCCAAACCTGCAAAAGAGATGGGTTTCACTTGAACCAAAAGAGAAGCAGGCTGCTGGCAATATCAGAAAGGTGGCAGCGCAGCTTTTAAACTAATCCGGGGGGAGGGAGCCTCTGGTTCAGGACAAGTGAGTCCAAAAGGATGATTGTGTAAACACTCAGGAATATTGATAGGAGCATGACAGCACTTGAGAGGAAGGGCACAATGGTGACTGAAGGCCATGTGTGACAAGGATAACACATTGTAAGTGTCTTTATGCCAATGCTAGAAGTCTCTGAGCCAAGATGGGGGGGAGCTGGAGTGCTTGGCATTCAATGACAACTTAGATATATTAACTATCTCAGAAACATAGTGGAATAGGAAAACTCTATGGGATACAGTCATTCCTGGATATAAGCTCTATAGCACAATGGAGGAACAGGATGGTGATGGTGTTGTGTTGTACATCAAAGAGGGCATAGAATCAAATGAGAGAAAATGGGAATTAACTCCCCAACAAAAGCAATATGGGTGGAAATACTGGGCCCTAAAGTTTACTTAAAGGTGGGGATGTACTATCACCTACCTGATCAAACCCTTGAGGCTGATCTTGAGATGGAGAAGGAAATAAGGGAGGTGATTAAAGCAGTTAATGTTATTGTACTGGGATTGGGAGACTTCAACTATAGTCGCATTGACTGGGTAAACGTGTTCAAGTCATGCTGAAGAACAGATTCCTAGACATCATAAATGACTGTGCACTGGAAGAGTTGGTTACAGAGCCAACCAGAAGGTAGTGATCTTGAACTTGGTTCTGAGTGGTCTCAAGACCTGGTGAGAGATGTAGAGGTTGTTACACTAATTGGGAACAGTGACCACAGTGCTTTTAAGTTCAGCATTCAGGTCAATGGAAAGTTACCCCTGAAGTCCAAAACTAACATTTGATTTCAAAAGAGGGAACTTTACAAAAATGAGGGGAATAAGTAAAAAGGAAGGGGAAGGGGAAATGCAAGAGTCAGATCCCTAGAGGATGCTTGTAAGCTACTTAAAACCACACTAACTGAGGCCCAAATAGAATGCATTCCACAGGTTAGGAAAGGCACTGCCAAGTCTAAAAGAAGGCCTGCATGGTTCACAAATAAAAGTCAAGGAAGCTATAAAAAGTAAAGAGGCTTCTTTTTAAAAGTGGATGGTCTGCCCCAATGAATCGGAGGGTCCACAGGCTGTAGCCAGTTTGGTGTAGTGGTTAAGAGTGCGGACTCTAATCTGGGAGAACTGGGTTTGATTCCCCACTCCTCCACAAGTAGCTGCTGGTGTGAGCTTGGATCAGTCATAAGTTATTTCAGAGTTGTTCTCTCAAGGGCAGTTCTCAAAAGAGCTCTCACAGCCCCACCTACCTGACATGGTGTCTGTTGTGGGGAGGGGAAGGGATTGTAAATCACTCTGAGACTCCTTTGGGTAGTGAAGGGTGGGGTATAAATCTAATCTCCTCTCCTTCTCCAAAAGACATGTAAATCAATAAGCATGTAAAAAGAGATTTTGAGGACCAGGTTGCTAAAAGCATCAAAACAAACGATAAACATTTTTAAAAATCTATCCGGATCAGGAAACCAGCCAGAGAAGCAGTGGGGCCTTTGGATGACAAAGGAATAAAGGAATTGCTAAATGAAGATGGGGAGACAGCAGAGATGCTCAGTGATCTTTTTGCTTCTGTGTTCACTGTGGAAAGTGTGTGGCACATACCCATGCAACAGCCCTTTATTTCAGGAAAGAATCTCAATAACTGAGCCAATTTGAGGTGACCAGAGATTAAGCTCTAGAACTACTGGGGAAATTAAAATATGATAAGTCTCCAGGTCCTGATGGCATACACTCAAGAGTTCTAAAGGAACTCAGATGTGAGATAGTTGATCTACTAGCCTGTCTATGTAATATTCAGCCAATGTACCAGAAGACTGAAGAACAGAAAATGTGACACTGATTTTTAAAAAGGGATCCAAAGGGGAACCAGGAAATTACAAACCAGTCAGCCTAACATACTCAGTCATTGACTATGCTAAAGCCTTTGACTGTGTGGATCACAACAAACTATGGCAGGTCCTTAAAGAGATGGGAGTACCAGACCACCTCACATGTCTCTTGAGAAACCTGTATAAGGGTCAAGAAGCGACAGTTAGAACCGGATATGGAACAACTGATTGGTTTAGCATAGGAAAAGGAGTACGACAAGGATGTATATTGTCACCTTGCTTATTTAATATATATGCAGAGTACATCATGCGAAATGCTGGCCTGGATGAATCACAAGCGAGAATTAAAATTGCTCAGATATGCAGACGATACCACTCTAATGGCAGAAATTGAAGAGAACCTAAAGAGCTTCTTGCTCAGAGTAAAAGAGGAGAGCGCAAAAGTGGGCTTGAAGCTCAACATCAAAAAAACTAAGATCATGGCATCCGGCCCCATCACTCCTTGGCAAATAGAAGGGGAAGTCGTGGAAGTAGTGACAGACTTCACATTCCTGGGATCCCAGATCACCGCAGACTGTGACAGCAGCCATGAAATTAAAAGACGCCTGCTCCTTGGGAGGAAAGCGATGGCGAACCTAAACAGCATGATAAAAAGTAGAGACATCTCCCTGCCAACAAAAGTCCGCATGGTCAGAGCAATGGTATTCCCTGTAGTCATGTATGGCTGCGAGAGTCGGACTATAAGGAAGGCCGAGCGCCGAAGAATAGATTCTTTTGAACTATGGTCCTGGAGAAGACTCTTGAGAGTCCCTTGAACTGCAAGATGATCAAATCAGTCAATCCTAAAAGAAATCAACCCTGACTGTTCCCTGGAAGGCCAGATAATGAAACTGAAGCTCAAATACTTTGGCCACCAAATGAGAAGGGAGCACTCACTGGAGAAGACCCTGATGCTGGGAAAGATTGAAGGTCAAAGAAGACCGGGACGGCAAAGGATGAGATGGTTAGACAACGAACATGAAATTGAGCAAACGTCAGAGGACGGCGGAAAACAGGAGGGCCTGGCAAGATCTTGTCCATGGGGTCGCGAAGAGTCGGACTATGCGACTGAACAACAACAAAACAGCCTAACGTCTGTCCCAGGCAAATTAGTAGAAGCTGTACTCAGAGATAGAATTGCTAGGCACATAGAGGGCCAAAGTCTGAGGGAAAATCAGCATGACTTCTACAAAAGGAAGTCCTGCCTCATCGAACTTTTGCTGTTCTTTGAGAAAGTGAACAAGTATGTAGACAACAGTGACCTGGTAGACATTATACACCTGGACTTTCAAAAGGCTTTTGACAAGGTACCTTACCAATGACTACTAAATAAACTTAGCAGTTATGAGATGAGAAGACAGATTCTCTTGTGGATGAAAAACTGGTTAAATGACAGGAAGCAAACAGTAGGAATCAATGGACAGTTCTCACGATGGAGGGAATTAAGCAGTGGGGTCCCACAGAAATCAGTATTGGGGCCAGTACTATTTAATTTATTTCTAAATGATCTGGAATTGGGAGTGAGTAGTATAGTAGCCAAGTTTGCAGATGACACAAAATTATTCAGGATGGTGAAAACCAAGGCTGGCTGTGAAGAGCTCCAAGAGGACCTCCACAAACTGGGTGAGTGGGTAGCAATGTGGCAAATGAAGTTCAGTGTTGGTAAGTGTAAAGTGATGCACACTGAGACAAAAAAAATCCCAACTTCAAGTATAGGCTAATGGGGTCTCAACTTGCTGAGACACAGAGGGGAAAAGATCCTGGGATCATAGTGGATAGCTCAATAAAAATGTCAACCCAGTGTGCTGTAGCAATGAAAAAGGCATTGGAAATGGATTGAGAATAAAATGGGAAATATTATAATGCCCTGTATAGATCTATGGTTCAGCCTCATTTGGAATACTGAGTACAGTTCTGGTCACCATATCTCAAAAAGGACACTGTAGAGCTGGAAAAAGTACACATGAGGGCAACCAAGATGATAAGGGGGTTGGAGCACCTTCCATATGAAGAGTCTAGTTTAGAAAAGAGACAATTGCCCCAACCTGAATAGCCCAGGCAATCCTGACCTTGTCAGATCTCAGAAGCTAAGCAGCGTTGACTGTGGTTAGTACTTGGATGGGAGACTTCCTTGGAATACCAAGCCTCTCTGAATATTCTCCAGGCCTCCGGTAGGGGTCAGCCACCAGAGGACAATGTGACTTCCAGGCGCAGACACACACACACAAAATACAAAAAAGTCCAAAGGAAAGAGACAACTAAGGGGGGATACAAAAGTTGTTTATAAAATTATGCATGGGGTGGAGAGACTTGACAAAGAGAAATTTTTATCCCTCTACCAAAATGCTAGGATTTGAGGGCATCCAATGAAACTGATGGGCAGTGGGTTTAGAATGGACAAAAGGAAATGCTACTTTATAGAGAGTGATTAAAATGTGGAATTTGCTGCCAGAGGATGTAGTGATGGCCACAGGAATAAATAGCTTTAAAAGGGGATTAGATCAATTCATGGAGGATAAATCTATCAGAGGCACTAATCCTCAATCCCAGAGCCAAGAAGCAACACCAGGGGAATGCTTTGGCCTCTATGCCCTGTGGTTGGCTGTCCAGAGGAACTGGTTGGCCAGTGGGTGCGACAGGATGCTGGACCTGATAGACTACTGGTCTGATCCAGCAGGGCTCTTCTTATGTTATGTACTCTCTTTTACTGCTTTCATGCTCTGTAAATTGCATTACTGTTTAACAATCTCCCCGAAGATATACTTCATTTTAAAATATTTTATTTTTATATCTACTGTCAGCAAGCTGCCATTATGTGTTTTGTGACCTCTGTGTACATATCTTTCCCTCTTGCACCCAGCTTGGTTTCTATCATCCTGCTCCTGCGTTGGAATGCAAAAGATAACTGCTGGAGGTTGTGTGGGGGAGAAGGTGCTGTAATGCTTGGCTATTGCTTTTCCCATGAATAGTGCACCTGTGTTTTGTCTGATGTTCTGCCTGGTTCCCATGGCCTGGGCGCGCAACCGTTTCATTAGCCCGCCAGCGGGAAAGTTATTCATTGGATCTGTATCTATTTGAAGTTCCTTTATTATGCTTGACCTAACTGTGTATCCCCAGTTCTAACAATATGTTGGATCCCCAAGCATCGAGAATAAATCCACGTTTTCAAGAAAAGCAAAATTTATTTCAAAGCGTTGAAGACATACTCAAACACGTTCTTTGTTAGAACTGGGGATACACAGTTAGGGCGAGCATAATAAAGGAAATTCAAACAGATACAGATCCAATGAATAACTTTCCCGCTGGCGGGCTAAGGAAACGGTTGCGCGCCCAGTACATGAGAACCAGGCAGAACATCAGACAAAACACAGGTGCAGTAGTCCTGGGAAAATCAATAGGCAAGCATTACAGCATCTTCTCCCCCACACAACCTCCAGCAGTTATCTTGTGCATTCCAACGCAGGAGCAGGATGATAGAAAACAAGCCGGGTGCAACAGGGAAAGGATATGTACACAGAGGTCACAGAAAACAGAATGGCAGCTTGCTGACATACTGCCCCCCTTAAAATACACTTACAACACACCTCCCGGGTCGGGCGGGAGATCTCCCGGGCTGGGCGGGAGACCTCCCGGTTTGTCCGGGAACCTCTTGTGGAAACTACGGATCAGGTAAGGGGCCCGAATATCCCCTTCTTCCACCCATTCGCGGTGCTGGGGACCGAAATCAACCCATTCGATAAGGTACCAGAGTTTACCACGTTTCACTTTACAATCAAGGATATCAGCTATTTCAAAATGTTCATCCCCTTCCAATATGACAGGCGGAGGAGGAGTAGTCTCTGGTCTCCAAGGAGACGGTCCAGGATCCTTCTTCAATAGACTCATGTGAAAGACAGAATGCAAGGCACGTAAATTCTTAGGCAAAACAACATCAACCGCCACATCATTTATGACTTTACGCACTTTGAATGGACCAATGAACTTCCACCCCAACTTCCTGCTAGGTCGCAGCATCTTGATGTTCTTGGTCGATACATACACAAGATCCCCAGGTTTCAGATCAAACCCCACCACCCTACCCTTGTCTGCCTGGGTCTTGTAAGCAGCCTTGGCTGCGTCAAGTGTTTGGCATAGCAGCGGCCATGCTTTTTGCAAGGACATACACCATGTATCAGCATCCCCCACAGGACGTTGGCCCATCCCCTCCAAGAAAGGGAGGGGGGGACTGTCGTAACCAGATACAGCTTTATAAGGAGACATGCCTGTGGAGCTATGGACCGTATTGTTATAACAATATTCAGCAAGAGGCAATAATTCACACCAATCATTCTGTTGATAATTAGTAAAACAACGAAGATATTGCTCCAGGGTCTGATTAACTCGTTCTGTTTGTCCGTCAGTCTCAGGATGATACGCGCTGCTGAGCCCTTGTTCCACCCCTAAAATGGAAAGAAGTTCCCTCCAAAATTTAGAAACAAATTGGGTCCCCCTGTCAGAAATTAACTTAGCAGGTAATTGATGAATTTTCACCACGTGGGACATAAACGATTTCGCCAACCTCTGAGCTGTAGGCAAGGAAGGAAAAGGCACAAAATGAGCTTGCTTAGAAAACAAATCAACAACCACCCAAATAACAGTGTTCCCTTTGCTCGCAGGGAGGTCAGTAATAAAGTCCATGGACACCACTTCCCATGGTCTCGACGGAGTAGGGAGTGGCTGCAGTAAACCAGGAGGCTTGCCCATCCTGGGTTTAGTTAAGGCACAGGTTTGGCAAGACCTAACAAACAATAAGAGGTCTTTGCGCATTTGTGGCCACCAGAATTGCCTGCGGATGAGTTGCAAAGATTTAACGAAACTCCAATGCCCTGCCAGTTTCGAACCGTGAGCAGATTCCATCACCTCCCTCCTCATCGAAATAGGCACATACAATTTGTCTCCAGAATAAATCAGACCTTCAGGGCTACGGACACAATCAGGTAATGTCTTAAGGGAGGCATCATCCTCAGCAGTAAAAGCAGAAAGATATTTCTGGACCCAGGCCCCCCCTCCCACAGGGAACAGGGAAGGCGAAGTCTCATCAGAGTGTGGAATCGTTCGCGCCTGCGCCCGGGTGACTACGGCCCCCCCCAGATGGGAGGGGGAAAAAACAGAGTCCATGATGATCTCACGCTGACTGTCATGTTGTGGGAGGCGTGAAAGCGCGTCAGCCAGGGAATTAGCCGCCCCCGGGAAATGACGAAGTGTGAATCGAAACTTAGCGAAGAAGTCCGCCCAACGAAGTTGCTTAGCGTTGAGAGAACGAGGGGATTTCAGCATCTCCAGATTCTTATGATCAGTCCAGACTTCAAACGGCAGTTGCGCCCCCTCCAGCCACTGCCTCCAAGTGGAGAGAGCCAGCCGGATCGCTGACGCTTCCTTTTCCCAAATCCCCCAGTTTCGTTCGGCATCAGAAAACTTTTTGGACACAAACGCCAGGGGATGTAACCGACCATCTTCCCCTTCTTGCAAAATAGCGGCCCCCATAGCCACATCCGAGGCATCAGTTTGGACAATAAACTTCTTAGATTCATCAGGGCGCGCCAGCACCGGCTCGGAGGTGAACATCAGTTTAAGTTTCTCAAAAGCCTCTGCGCAAGCAGGGGACCATTTAAGCGGGGCGCCAGGTTTCGTAGCATCAAAACCCTTCCCTTTGGTCTTTAGCAACTCAGTCAGGGGAAGGGCAATTTGCGCGAAATTCTGGATGAAATTTCTGTAAAAATTGGCAAATCCGAGGAACATTTGCAATTGTTTGCGGGTCCTGGGGGGCTCCCAGTCAAGTACAGCCTGAATTTTAGCAGGGTCCATTTCAACCTTCCCCCCAGAGATGCGGTATCCCAAAAAGTCAATGCATGTCTTGTGGAATTCACATTTTGACAGCTTAGCAAACAAGTGGTGTTCATAAAGTCGCTTAAGGACCTGGCGCACCAATTTAATATGCGACTGGAGGTCCTGAGAGTACAGCAACACATCATCAAGGTAAAGGACCACTCCTTTGAATAGAAACTCATGTAGGACCTCATTGATTAGGTTCATGAAGACCCCCGGAGCCCCTTGAAGGCCGAAGGGCATAACGAGGTACTCAAACTGCCCCAAAGGGGTATTAAATGCAGTCTTACTTTCATCCCCCTCCCGGATGCGCACACGGAAATATGCATCCCGGAGGTCAAGTTTCGAGAAGATCTTGCCCTTGGTGGCCTCAGCTACCAAGTCCTTAATTAATGGGAGGGGGTAAGCATTGGACAAAGAAACAGCGTTCAAACCCCTATAGTCAGTGCACAACCTAAGCCCCCCGTCCTTCTTCTTTCGGAAAAGTACAGGCGCGGCGAAAGGGGAGGAAGCCGGGCGAATGAAACCTCGGGCTAGGTTTTTATCAATAAAGTTCCGCAGTTCGACTTTTTCAGCCGGCCCCATCGCATAAATTTTACCTTTGGGTAATTTACAGTCAGGCAAAAGTTCAATAGCACAGTCAGTCGAGCGATGAGGGGGCAATTCGTTAGCTTCCTCTTCGCCAAACACCTTTGCCAAGTCTCTATACTCTCGAGGCAAAGAAGCTAACTCTTCCGGTTGCAAAGTGCCGCAGGGGAACTGTGTGGTCGGCTGGTCCCCCCACGAATCCACCCAGCAGTGATCCACACACTTAGCCGACACAAATTTGACAACCCCTTCTTCCCACAAGATGTAAGGGTCATGGGTAAACAACCAGGGACTCCCCAGTACTAAGTCGAACTGCGATTTAGGGGTGACAATGAAGGACCTGGATTCCCAATGATCTCCCGCCCCCAACCGCAAAGCCATAGTCTCGTGCGTACAAGGTTCCATGGGTGCCCCATCCATCTGAGTAAAAATGATGGGGGACTTCAAGGGGACTATCCCCGCTTCCAGTGCAACTAACACTCTAGGGCTGATGAGATCCCTCCCACACCCAGAATCAATGGGGGGGGGGGGCTGGGTCCAGAAATATATGTCTGCTTTTACTGCTGATGATGATGCCTCCCTGAAAGCGTTGCCAGATTGTGTCCGTAGCCCTGAAGGTCTGATTTATTCTGGAGACAAACTGTATGTGCCTATTTCAATGAGGAGGGAGGTGATGGAGTCTGCTCACGGTTCGAAACTGGCAGGGCATTGGAGTTTTGTTAAATCTCTGCAACTCATCCGCAGACAGTTCTGGTGGCCACAGATGCGCAAAGACCTCTTGACTTTTGTTCGGTCCTGCCAAACCTGTGCCTTGACTAAACCCAGAGTGGGCAAGCCTCCTGGTCTTCTGCAGCCACTCCCTACCCCATCGAGACCGTGGGAAGTGGTGTCCATGGACTTTATTACTGACCTCCCTGCGAGCAAAGGGAACACTGTTATTTGGGTGGTTGTTGATTTATTTTCTAAGCAAGCTCATTTTGTGCCTTTTCCTTCCTTGCCTACAGCTCAGAGGTTGGCGAAATCGTTTATGTCTCACGTGGTGAAAATTCATCAATTACCTGCTAAATTAATTTCTGACAGGGGGACCCAATTTGTTTCTAAATTTTGGAGGGAACTTCTTTCCATTTTAGGGGTGGAACAAGGACTCAGCAGCGCGTATCATCCCGAGACTGACGGACAAACGGAACGAGTTAATCAGACCCTGGAGCAATATCTTCGTTGTTTTACTAATTATCAACAGAATGATTGGTGTGACTTATTGCCTCTTGCTGAATATTGTTATAACAATACTGTCCATAGCTCCACGGGCATGTCTCCTTATAAAGCTGTTTCTGGTTACGACAGCCCCCCCCTCCCTTTCTTGGAGGGGATGGGCCAACGTCCTGTGGGGGATGCTGATACCTGGTGTATGTCCTTGCAAAAAGCATGGCCTCTGTTATGCCAAACACTTGACGCAGCCAAGGCTGCTTACAAGACCCAGGCAGACAAGGGTAGGGTGGTGGGGTTTGATCTGAAACCTGGGGATCTTGTGTATGTCTCGACCAAGAACATTAAGATGCTGCGGCCTAGCAGGAAATTGGGGTGGAAGTTCATAGGTCCATTCAAAGTGCGTAAAGTCATAAATGATGTGGCGGTTGATGTTGTTTTGCCTAAGAATTTACGTGCTCTGCATTCTGTTTTTCACATGAGCCTGTTGAAGAAGGATCCTGGCCCGTCTCCCTGGAGACCAGCAGTTACTCCTCCTCCACCTGTCATTTTGGAAGGGGATGAACATTTTGAGATCGCTGATATCCTTGATTGTAAATTGAAACGTGGTAAACTCTGGTACCTTATCGAATGGGTTGATTTCGGTCCCCAGCACCGCGAATGGGTGGAAGAAGGGGATATTCGGGCCCCTTACCTGATCCGTAGTTTCCACAAGAGGTTCCCGGACCAACCGGGAGGTCTCCCGCCCAGCCCGGGAGATCTCCCGCCCGGCCCGGGAGGAGGGTTGTAAGTGTATTTTAAGGGGGGCAGTATGTCAGCAAGCTGCCATTATGTGTTTTGTGACCTCTGTGTACATATCTTTCCCTCTTGCACCCAGCTTGGTTTCTATCATCCTGCTCCTGCGTTGGAATGCAAAAGATAACTGCTGGAGGTTGTGTGGGGGAGAAGGTGCTGTAATGCTTGGCTATTGCTTTTCCCATGAATAGTGCACCTGTGTTTTGTCTGATGTTCTGCCTGGTTCCCATGGCCTGGGCGCGCAACCGTTTCATTAGCCCGCCAGCGGGAAAGTTATTCATTGGATCTGTATCTATTTGAAGTTCCTTTATTATGCTTGACCTAACTGTGTATCCCCAGTTCTAACAAAGAACGTGTTTGAGTATGTCTTCAACGCTTTGAAATAAATTTTGCTTTTCTTGAAAACGTGGATTTATTCTCGATGCTTGGGGATCCAACATCTACTTTCTTGCAAAATGGTTATTTTACATGTGTGAATTTTATTTTGTAGTATTCTCAGAAATTGAAGTAGGATATCATATCCTGAGCATCATGAAGACATTTCTACATGTTTTCCATTTCAAAGTATCACTAAATGTTATCCAAGGTTGTGAAAATTCCAGAGAAACTGAAGTTACATCTCCATTGAGCAGGCTCTACTGATTTTCCCTATAGTCTTAGCACTCTGAATTGATTCAGAGTGGCATGTTAGCATGCTTCTTCCAAGGGTTGGATTGTCTTTTGCTTGCTAGCACTTCTAAATCACGGCAGATGCGAAGTCGAGTAGTAGAAGGCTGGATGATGTCATCAACAAAACCTGTTAAACATATTAAGAGGAAATGATTATTTTCTACTGCTAAGCATGGAAATAAGCAGCAGGGCTAATACCAAACTCCATCTGATGCACATTAGCCTTCTAATTAGACCAAATTTATTGTTTTTGTAAACTGTTCTAAAAGAAGTGAGGAATAGCTAAAATGAACTCGGTCTTTATATACCTAGGAATTCAGAAAGCTTGTCTGAGGCCTCAAGATCTATTCCAGTGACTGTAAAGTGAAGCCATTGTCTGCTAAATAGCATGCTTTTTACTAAGATAACTATGATCCCTTTATAATTAGCAAAGGAGAAAAAAGAGTCTTGGTTATTGAAATCTGAACACGAAATTTCAGTGTTAAGATGTACATACTTAATTAGCATGTGAACATTTTGTCCTCTTTATCTTCATTTTTCTGGTATCTAAACTTCAAAATACACTCTGAAACATGCTATTTAACAGGCAATGGCTTCACTTTTACATGCTCCCCCAACATAAGGACCTTTCCACTCACAGAACTCTTGCTATGCTGCTATGTTAGCACACACAACAGCTGTTTGTATTTTTTTTAACAATGATTACATCCTGCCTCGTCAGGGCCACAAACAATTTAAACAGCATAATAAGATATACCATAAAGCCAATTAAAACAGAGCTAAAATACATAGATAAGAGGGCAGCAAATTAAAACACAAAGCTGGTAGGAGGAATCACTGAGGGAAAGCCAGATGAAACAAGTCTTCACCCACTGAGCAAAGGCAATGGAGACAAACGAATATCCCTGGGGGGAGAATACTGTAATTTTGGTGAGAAGGCCCACTCTTTAAACTATCGCAGCTCTACCATAAGCAGGAAGGGAGAGAGGAATACACACTATATGGGAACACATTACAACCCAAGATATGTTGTACAGAGGCAATGTAAGGACCCAGATATTACCATGATGCAGGCAGTCCCCCTTGCCTGGTCTGCATACTCTGCTAAGATTCTACCCCCAGATTCTGAGTTATGATCATTTTATTTTTTGCTTCATTTATACTCTACCTTACTCCCTAACGGGGATCCAAAGCAGCTTATATTGTTCTTCTCTCTTCTGTTTATCCTCACAACCACTGTGTTTACTAGGTTACGTTGAGAGCATGTGACTGAAGAAGTGAGCAGTGACTCATAAAAGCTCATACCCTGCCAAAAATGTTGTTAGTCTTTAGGGTGCTACTGGAATCTTGCTCTTTTCTACTGCTACAGACAGACTAACACGGCTATCCATCTTGAGTGGCCCAAGGTAACCCCAGTGAGCTTCCATGGCAGAGTGAGGATTTAAACCTGGCTCTCCCAGATCCTATTCCAACATTCTAAGAACTACACCAGACTGGCAACTGTGATTAGGACTCAAAGAAAAAATCCTAAAAGTTCTCTGCTATTGGGATGAAAATAGTTATCAGTCCCAAAGACAGGAAGGCACCAGACCCAACAGGAAAGAAGGTCTGGCCAAGGAATCCTTGCATTGACCAAGGAGATGGATATTGAGGGGCTCTTTCACATGTGAAGCAGATTGCAGTCCTAGGTAAAACCTCCAAGGTTATATACTGGAGGTTAGGAAAGGCACAAATAGGTATAGAAAAAGTCCTGCATGGTTAACAAACAAAGTAATGGAAGCTGTAAAAGGTAAGAAGGATTCCTTTAAGTGGTGGAAAGCTAGTCTCAGTGAGGTTGATAAAAGGGAACACAGGCTGTGGCAAATAAAATGCAAGTCTGATCAGGCAGGCAAAAAGGGAATATGAGGAGCATATAGCAAAAAACAAAGACCATCAATAAAACTTTTTTCAAATACATTAGAAGCAGGAAACCAGCGAGAGTCCTGTCTTGGCACTCCAACCTCCCAGCCCTTTCCCCACGAGACAGTGGCATGGTAGGGGTTTTAGCACTATCCTTAGAATGCTGTGTTTTTAGTATTTTACTTAGTTTTAATCTGTTTTACTTGATGTCTTTTTCCGCCCTAGGCCCAACCTGATGGAACTCTCTGCCAAATTCCATCCAGGCCTTGCGGGATTAACTATCTTTCCACAGGGCCTGCAAGGCAGAGATGTTCCACCAGGCATTTGGTTGATGACAGCAGCGGGTCAACTTGGCACTTCCACACACCCCTGAAAGATAGCAGCATCACTGGGACTCAGAGAAGGATTTTGACGCCATCGTTTTTTAGGGAATTTGATGCTTGACTGTTTTATGCTGGTTTTAACTGTTTTCTATGGGTACTTTGATGTAAATCACCCTAAGACTGGCTATTGAGAAGGGCAGTCAAAAATCCAATTGATGATGATGATGACGATGATAAATTATATGATCATGTTGTACACCTCCCTGAGCCTGGTTCCACTGGGGAGGGTGGTTGATAAATTCAATAAATAAATAAATAAATATTACTTCCCAAGCAGCACTGTTCATTGAAGCAGTCAGACTTAGAAACCTGCAAATTAGCCTTCTAGGCCAGCTGCCTCTGGCTGTTTTAACAGATCGACCTTAGCATTTAAGCCTCTCATCTGCTCCCTCTTCTTCTGGAAATTAGAGCTTTCCAGTAATATGGACTGGCAATGGCAGGATTATATTGCCCGCATATCCTCTCCTCCTAAATAATGTAATTCTTCATTTAAATGCTGAGACTTAACAAAGCAGAAAACTGACATTGACCATCTTTGGATAACCAGCCTCATCAAGAAGAAATAACTTCAGTTAAGCACATTCCCTTCCCATGACATGCATTTCCTCAAAATTCCAGAAGTGTCTGCAGATTGACATTAGGCACCATAGTCTAACACTACTATCTAAAAATGTTTGTGGTAAGTCTTCTATAGCAACCTATGTTTCTCAGTTTCTTCTTAATGAAACTGCACTTAAGCCTTTGCAAGTTGGGAAAATCAGTGCCTCCTGCTTTTGAAAAAGTAGAACAGACCATATAGAAATAATTTTTTGGAACCAAAATGAACTGTGGTTAATAAAAGGCATTAGTAGAAACTTGAAGCAACCATACCTTTGGTTGCTGCAGGGAAAGGATTTGCAAACTTTTCCACATATTCTGCTTCTGCATTTTTCTCCTTTCCTCTGAAAATGATCTGGACGGCTCCCTGAAGAAGAAAGCACAAGGATATTAAACAAGTGAAACATCTTTTTGAAGGCTTTGGAATGTGGGTTAGCTTACTGTCTGAACTATAAAGTGAATCCAAAGTGACAAAAGCAGGGGGGAGATGTCCAGTTGTGATTCCTAGGCACTCAAAGTGAATGCTGCCTCCAACTTACCTTCGCCCCCATCACCGCTACCTCTGCTGTTGGCCAGGCATAATTTGCATCTCCTCTTAAGTGCTTTGAACTCATCACATCATAGGCCCCACCATAAGCCTGGAAAAGGAAACACCAATAGCAGCCAATCAGGATTCTGTGTGCTTCTACCTCATTGCTGTTGTAAAAGGAATAAGTCCCACTGCATCAATTTAAAATGTTCTGCAGTATGCACCCTTTTAATTTACAATCTGATTTCACCATCTTCTCAATATGCATTCACCTTTCTAAATTCAGCTGGTCAATATAAAGTGCTTCCTGGCTTCATACACTAAAGATACAATGTGACGATCGTAAAGCATCTTTTATAATTAGCCTATAGAATTTTGTCTTCAAAAATTATATTTTTGCATATTTTTAAATTTTTCTTCATAAAGTTCAAATACAAAATGCAAAAAATAATATTTTTTTCATAACTTTCAAAGTGTATTACAGAATATGGATCTGCCCTTTATGCTCAGCCTTAGAAGACATTTTGTTTATATAGTGCATTCTATCAACCAGACAGAAATAAGCATGTACATTCTTTTTCTAAGCAAAAAAATACTTACAACTTTCAAACCCCAAACTTCAATAAAATACATACTGTAAATATCTATCTGGCCACTTATATAGTAGATTAGGAGCAATGGTTACATAGTCAAAGTAAGAAAACCATCTTTCTAAAAACTTGTTTGATAATGTAGGGGAATAGGCCACTGACAGTTGCGTCGCAATTTTATCTGCTGCTGCTAAATCCCAGCACTTCATAACCCATTGTTTTAAAGAAGGAACTTTAACTTGGTTCCAGTTTTGGGCTATTAGAGATTCTGCTGCTGATAATAAAATAGTAGTCAACTCTCTTTTTTCTTTAGTCAAAAGTAAATCCATCCAAATGTTAAGGAGAATTGCTTCAGGCGTAAATGGAAGATCATGGCCTATTATTTTTGAAATTTCTGCTACAACAATTGACCAAAATTGATTCACAGCTTGACATGACCACCAACAATGCAGAAATGATCCTTTCAAACCACAACCCTTCCAACATACCGGAGAAGGTTTAAACTTACAGTGAAATAATCGGGAAATCCGTCCAAATGTTAAGGAGAATTGCTTCAGGCGTAAATGGAAGATCATGGCCTATTATTTTTGAAATTTCTGCTACAACAATTGACCAAAATTGATTCACAGCTTGACATGACCACCAACAATGCAGAAATGATCCTTTCAAACCACAACCCTTCCAACATACCGGAGAAGGTCTAAACTTACAGTGAAATAATCGGGAAGGTGTTAAGTACCAACGTGAGTATATCTTAAAAGATTGCATCTTTATCAGCATATTGTTAGTAGTCATATGAAATGATTTCCACATTTGAGTCCATATTTTGTCATCAAATGGACCATTAAGGTCTTTTTCCCAGGCTAGTTGCGGAGAAGACCTGAGTGCCCAAGTTTTATCATTAAGCATTGTATATATAATAGAAATAGCACCTTTGGTGTTATTACTAGATCTTAGTATTAGTTTCTCAAAATGATTTAATGATCGAGATAGATCTGAAGATTTAACTATTTCTGTATACATATGTTTAATTTGTTAATATTGTAACCAATTTATTTCAATAGCATATTTATTCTGTAGTTGTTGTATGGTTGCTATTTCACCTTTCACCAAAATGTCACTTAATCTAAAGATATTTTTTGCTCTTAGATTGACATAATCTGACTGTACTCTACCAGGAAGAAACCAATGTTGGCCCAGAAATGCTGCAATGGGGGATACTTCTGGGGTAAGTATATATCTATATTTCTCCCAGATTTTTAATGTATGGTGTAAAAATCTGTAAAAATATTTTAATTTAGGCCTATCTTTGGGAGCGTTCCAAATTACTTCATGCATGTTTTTAGGAAGCAACAAATTACTTTCTAATTGTGTCCAAGTTTTTTCACATTGAGGGTCAGCAAAATAAATTATAGCTTTAAATAGAGCCACCTCATAATATTTAAATAGAGATGGTAAGGCCAGACCTCCCTTTGCGGTAGGTTTATTAAGTAAGAGCAACTTTAATCTGGCTTTTTTATTATTCCAAAGAAATGTTAATAAACTAGTATTCCAATCCTTCAAGTCTTTAATCGGAACCTCAATTGGTAAATTTTGGAATAAAAAAAGAAATTTGGGCAAAATCATTGTTTTAAAGAGATCTATTTTTTCTAGGAGAGATAAATGTAATTTTTGCCATTCTTGAAATGTAGATTTCACCTTCTGTGTCAATGTCTTAAAGTTACACTGATATAAATTGTCCAAATTCAAAGGTATATTAATACCAAGGTATTTCCAGTGTGTACAGACCTGTTTATTTATTTATTAAAAGAATATTGCCTAGCCAGTCCCTCTAGATCTTGAATGGTTAACCATATGGGAAAGAGCTCGGATTTTGAATAATTTATTGAAAAACCTGATATACATCCAAAATTGTTAATTTGTTGGAGTAAGGGTTTCAATGAGATTACTGGGTCCTGCATGTAAAAAATAGCATCATCAGCGAAGAGACTCATCTTACATAAATAGGAGTGAATAGTTATGCCTTTAATTGAAGGATTATCATGTATAGTGTGTGCCAAGGGTTCCAAAGAAATAGCGAATCGTATAGGGGAGAAGGGGTATCCCTGGTGAGTACCTCTCTGCAAATATAAATCTGATGAACAACACTGATTTACAGAAAATTGGGCTTTAGGTTTCTTATAAATCACTTGCACTGCTTGAAGGAACTTTGGGCCGAAATTCATATGATGTAATAATTCTATAAGATATTTGGCTTCACCCTGTCAAACGCTTTCTCTGCATCGACTGACAGTATTGCAGAATTAATCTTGTTGATTTGACAGTGTTCTATAATGTTTAAGTTTTTCTAATATTATCCGTTATGTTGCGTCCTGGCATGAAGCCGGCTTGATCTTTATGTATGTAATTCGTGATAATTTTGTTCACTCTAGACACAAGGATGGAGGAGAAGATTTTAAAATCTGAATTCAAGATAGATATAAGTCTATAGGAAGCCAGAAGTCTTTGCCAGGCTTTGGTATAACAATCACCTTCGCTTCCGCCCATGAATCAGGCATGAAGCCTGTATGCAAAACATGACTTATGGTTTTTAAAAGGTGTTCACCTATCTCTAATTTAAATATTTTATAATATTCGACCAGGCACCCATCTCTATTTGGGGCTTTGTTGTTTTTCATAGTTGAAATAATCTCATTTAGTTCCTTTGATGTAACAGGTTGTTCTAAGATGTCCCTATGGTCTTGTGTTAATTTGTTATTGTATTGAATGGAATTTAAATATTCATGAATATCTGGTTTTGCTGGATTACTTGACATATATAATGTAGAATAAAATTCTGCAAATACTGCAGCTATGTTTTTAGTTGTTGTTTGGATATTGTTCTTATCGTCTCAGATTGCATAAATCAGTTAAGATGATGTTTTTTGCGCTACTCTAGGCTTTTAAATCTTAATAGATTTTGGTGTTTTGGTAATATATTTTTGCTTCAAATATAAAAGTTGTTTTTGAACATGTGACGTTTCCAAAAGATCCAGTTTCTTGCTTGCTTGCTGGAGTTGTTTAAACTTTTTTTACCTCCAAATCTCATATGTCTTAAGTCTAAAGTTTTAATTTTAGATTGCAAGTCACTAATAACTTTTTGTCTGTTTTTCTTGTAGGAGGAAGCCAAAGATATTAAATGACCCCTCACGAAGGCCTTAAAGGCCTCCCAAATAGATGTTTGTGAAGCTGCACAGTCAGCATTGTACTTGAAATACTCCAAGATCTTATCTCTGATATCTTCACACATGACCTCATTCTGCAATAAAAGACTATTCAAAGTCCAGACAAAACCTCTGTCGTCATTTTGTTGTTTAACTAACCTACATGTAACCCAAGAGTTGTCCGAGAGGATACATGGACCAATTTCTGATGTATTTATGTTAGAAATAAATGCCTTGGAAACCAAAAGATAATCAATACGAGTATACCCCTGATGTCTTGGGAAATAATAAGTATTTTGCCGATTACCTGGGTTTTTTACTCTCCATACATCCGCTAGGTCAAAACAATTAAAAACATTATCAGGTTCAGTTATTTTCCAATGCTTCTTTTTATGGAACAGGGTTTTATGAGTCTTGTCAATATTTGGGTTAACAATGTAATTTAAGTCAGCACCTATTATTAATTCTCCTTGCTTGAATTTCAAAAGCTTTTTCAGTGTTGTTTTTTAAAAAGAAATTTGATCATTAGGAGCATAGACTGATGCAATAGTAATTGGATCTCCTTGTATATCTCCCTGTATAAATATATATATCACCCCTTAGGATCGACTTCTATTTTCTTACATTGAAATGGGATATTTTTAGAAATCAAAATAGCAGTCCCCCTAGCCTTAGAGGAGCCAGGGGCTTGAAACTATTGGTGGAACCATTTTGTCTTTAAAATTGGTTTATCAGAATTTTTATATGGGTCTCTTGGAGACAGAAAATATTAACTTTTTCCTTAGCCCATAAATTTGAGGCTCTTTTTAGTTTTATTTTGTTATTTAGGCCTCGAACATTCCAAGTAGAAATTTTAATTTGTTGCATCAATAAGTCTAAGCAAAGCACAAAACTTCAATTTCCAAGCACTACTAACACTACACTACCCTAAAAAATACTAAACTACAAGAACAAGCAATAATGTAACTTTTTAACTGTTGCCAGAATCTTCCCCCCCCCTTAAAATAAAAAATGCAAAATATCCAAACCCCCTCCAAAGGGTTTGTATCTAGGAGATTGACCTATTACAGGCCAATATAAAGGAGTGTACAATCTTGTCACTCCAGCTAGATACACACCGCAAAAAATAAAAATCTAGGTGGGGTTGTAACTTGTGTTATAGATTGTTATAAAGTTCCACCTTCCCCCCCTATTGTTCAAAAGTTATAAAAGACTCAACACCTTATATAATAGATTTTTTAAAAATATAGATATAAGAAACATTAAGAAGAACATTTATGAAACCACATTTGAATCTAAACATCCTGATTCCAATAACAGTTCAAGGTTTAATAAGAATTAGTGGAATCAGTAGCTAATTCTTAATCTAGACATTCAAAACAACTTGTACTCTAACGATACTATTAGTTAATACTTTGTATTGTAAGGAAATAGAAAGTAATGGTTTACAACTGCACAGGATCACCAAAAACCTTTTAATGTCACATAAGTAGCACTTCTCTTAGAGTTTGATTGTAGACGTTCAATTTGCCATCAGGTCATCTTCTTCTCTTTTAGAAAGCTTTATTCCCATTGCAAGGAGCAGCGCTTTACCAGATACTCCGTCTGAAGCTTAATACTGTAGACCATTCTTAAAGACGTTAATGTCAGATGTTGGAGACCATCTAAAGCAAATTTTTGCCTCATTTAGTTTGGCTGTGACTTTCCTGAGTTTGTGTCGTTTTTCCAAGACTTCCGGAGCTAGATCCAACAAAACAATAATTTTTTGTTCCTTAAAAGTCAAAGTTCCTTTTTGTCTTGCAGCCTTTAGGACCTTGTCTCTAGAGCGTTGGTAAACAAATTGGACCAGGATATCTCAAGGTCTGTCTTTACGGGCCATCGCCAAAGGGCCTAAGTGTTGTGCTCGCGCCAGTGCTGGAGCGATACCCTCTTCGAGTTCAAGGGCTTTAGCAAGCCATCCCGACATAGATACAGCCAATTCCATGGATTCTTCCGCCCCCTCCTCAAATCTGCGGAATTTTAAGTTGTATCGTCGCCATTTGTTCTCTAGTACTGCAATTCTATTGAGCATAGCATAATCAGATGATTGTAAGGTTCTTACTTCATCTTGGAGGGTCAGCGCCATGTCTGCCGCATTTTCAGCTATCTTAGCTGCCTCCTTGATTTCCTTCGCCATATTTTGGAGTGGTTGCAAAAGCTTCGATACTAGAGTTGACATTGAGTTGAGTATGTCTTGTTTTAGCTCGGTTAGGTCCCGACGGGTTATAGGGTCGTTATTTTTATCCGGAGTAGTGTCTGCCACCATTTTAGGTGTTACAGGCGAGGCCGGAGCTGAGGGCATAGAGGGGATTATCAGATAAAAGAAGGTACGTACTGATGCCTTGTTTGTTCGATTTTTGTCTGCGATAATCCCAGAAGTTTTTCTAGCAGTTTTTTTCGGCATGAAGGCGTCGAGTACCGATTTCAAGTAGAAATATGGAAGAAGGGGTCAGGAGCACAGAAACTAAGCATCCGCCATGCGCCGCTGGCTCCGCCCACCCGTCTTGTCTTCAAAATTTTTAAACTAAGATAATAAAGTATTTAATAGCTTTAAATTAAAGTCCAGTGTAATTGTTGATTCTATCCCTATAAGGCACCTAAGATTTAGTTTAATACTTAAAAAGTAATTTTTCTACAACACTGTTGTTGAGAAATAGAAGGTTATTGGAGTTAGAAGGTTATGATTTGAGATTTGGTTGGCACGGTTATTTGTGGTACAACAAAGCTAAGGTCAATGTGGATTTTAAAAACCGTTATATTAGATGTGCTATTTTAAGAATATGGAATAAATATAAACCTAGGTTGTGTCCAAAAGCACCCTTGTGGTTTTCTACACAAGGGCTGCGGTCACACGTAACAGAAGCCACACAAGTGAGACGGAAAACAGCCAGAGTTTCCGGGCGCGATCCCACCAGCACATCTGGGAAGCGTAGCACTCCCGTGGCTCAACCGAGGCTTCCAACCGAAACTGCGTGGCAAAAAACTAGTACCTTCGAGGTACTAGTTTCCGGAAACTGCGGGGCAAGGGCGGGCGTCTGATCGCGTTTCCGGTGGCATCCGGCGCCCGCCCATGTCCCCTTGCAAATAAGGTGGGGTTTTTTTGTCCAAGTCTCTGTGGATGCGCATGCGCACCCAACGGAGCATGCACATTTGTCATGTACACAAAAATAAAAAACAGTTTGCCGCGGCGCGCGCTTCTTCGTTGTGCGCCGGCTTGTCCTGTGATCGGCACCTCTCCCTTGCCATGGAACCTCCACGGTACCTCCACAGGACCTCCACAGGAGGTCTGATCACGTAACTGCTCAGTAGTTTGCCCCAGGGCAAACAGCCACGCTTCTCCTCTGCAGTTTCCTGCCCGTGTGACCGGGGCCAAGAATCATTTTACAGACAAGAAATGATAAGTAAGCATAAATGGTTAACTTATCGTGACATACTAGATTTCTTTCAAGGGGATTGTAAAATGAAACAAAGAGAAGATGTGATAACAGAAGGATACACTTGCCAATTTTTTAACGCACAATTATTAGAAAGGTTTAAAGCAGATAAAAGTCGACATGGTTTTGCACAGTTTTGAACAATCTTTAACTGAATTTGAAACAGAATTATGTACAAATGACAAACAAGTTATTGCTAAAATGTATAAACTCCTGTTGAAATTTGAGACACAGGATGAGTAAGTGAAAGAATCTATGATAAAATGGGCCCAGAATGATATAATATACAAATAGAGCAATGAGAAATTATGTGGAAGGAAGGCCTTAAATTTATGTTGAGCTCTAGTCTCAAAGCGAATTTTTATAAAACGATGTATTGATGCGATATGTCACCAGAGAAATTAGCGAAAATATATAAGAATATTTTGAATGTATATTGGAAATGTGAACGAAAAGAAGGGACATTCTATCATTTATGTAACATGTAACAAAGCCAAAAAAATTCAGATACAAATACATTCATTAATTCAGAAAATTCTAAAGACTAATATACAATTGAAACCAGAGGTTTTTCTTTTGGGACTAATGGACAGACAGCTAGAAAAACGTCATGGAATTTTATTTCTATATATGACAACAGCAGCTAGACTATTATATGCACAAAAATGTGAAAGTTTTACATTACCTACAACAGAGGAATGGTTGGTGAAGAAGATGGAACTTGCTGAGATGGCTAAACTTACATCTTTGATTGGAGAAAAGACATTATCTACATTTATTATTAACTGGAAACCCCTTATAGACGTTTTGCATGAAATGGGGAAAAAATGAAATGATGATTTGCGGATCTGATTATTAAAGGGGGGAATTAGATAACAGAAGAAAGAACTCTTTGTAATTACAAAGTGTTAAGTTTGTAACTTTATGTATATTTGTCATGGAGAAAATTCGAAGCCACTTCTTTATATTCTTCATATTTTTTTCTCATCTCTTTTTTATCCTTTTTTCTTGGTTTTTTTCAACTTTGTATTTCTATTTCCTTTTTTAAAATATCTGTTGTTTGTTTTTGTCTTTCCGTTTAAAAATCCTTAATATGTTTTTAAAGTAATTTTTCACTGCCAGACCAGCAATTCATGGGTCACAGCTGTTTCAACTGAAAAGTGCACGGTTCCCCAAAGACAACCTATGTTCCCTTTTTATCACATACAGTATATGTGTGCGTCTATATACACACATGCACATACATATGAACACCATCTGTCACAGTGTTCTGAGGTGGGGAAATCACCCTAGGGAACGAGAGATTCGCCTATCAATGTAACGTTACATTGTGACCAAGAATGGGGGGGGATTGTATTCTCCATTTGTGGACGAAGGAATCTGGGTGAGTCACTGTACAAGCAATGCTCCCTCTAAGCTGTGGAGTCTTGTGAGCAAAAATTCTACTTTGTGAGCTCCTGGCATTAAAGCGAGTGAGCAATTTGGTTGCTGCATAAATTAGTTTGCTCTGGAGCCATCCTTTCTGAGCGAAGACAAAAATGTGTGAGCCGGAGGCTAAAAAACTGTGAGCTAGGTCACACTAACTCAGCTTAGAGGGAACACTGTCATTAGACAGAGTTTCATCCCTTTTGATGGAAAGAGACCCTACCCACTTCCACTTCTGTCTCCTCTGCCCTTATTTTTACTGCATAAAAAGGCAGGAAAACACGAGAATCCTTTCTTGCTCTCCTTTTTTTTAAGATGGGAAGGGAAACAAGGCTTTCTCTTCTACTGCTGGCATGTTGCCCCATTGCCAACTGCCAGCAAAGAGAAGACCAGCTGTCATCAAGGCCTGAATGAGATCCAGCTACTCAACCCATTCCCCTGCCAGCTCACCTCTTCTCTTTGAGGCATCAAGCTGTTTAATATACAATACGGTAATTTTAAAAGATTTTTGTTGGTTGCTTTGAGATGATCTTTCACCATGAAAAGCAGGATATTAAATGCTCTAATTAAGCAGGCAGCTGCTCCCACAGCCTCTTTGTGCTAAAAAGGCAATATTACAATTGGTAAGCAACTGAAAAGCACACAAAGAGATCTACTGAGAAACACACTACAGATGGGAGTACTGCTTCTCCTACTCACCATCCAGCTCTGAGGTATTGTGTTTAAGTAATGGGCCATTAAACACTGCCCACAGCAGCACAAAAGTACTGTTGGGTGGGCAAAAGCCACAAATCACCTAGAGGAGTGCGATGAAAAATTGCAGTCAAAGGTTGCCCACCCACCCAAGATAACCTTGTTCTGATATAGTTGAGAATGACCTTACCCTCATAAAAGCAAAAGGTAAAAAGAGAAGTAGAAAACTGTGAGTTGTTTGGTGAACAGCAATTTCTAGATTCTTCCTTTGCTGAACCACCTTTAAGCCGAGAGGTTTCCCTTTCCTTCCAAAAATATTAAAATATTAAGAGCCAGGAGGAGATACAAGCTCCTTCTATTCAAAGAGCCAGCTCTCAGAAAGCTAGAGGCATCAAGGTATCTTTATTTATTAAATTTATTTATTAAATTTATGAGTCGCGCCATCCCTGCTACTGCAGGCTCTGCGCGACGTATAAAACATTAAAAATGTTGACCAGATAAAAACAATAAATCATATTAGACTACATTTTAAAAAACAGATGGCGAATACTAACACTTATTAATTAATTGTTCCCATATTACAGACTGTGGGCGGAAGAGGTCAAAACAAGCATGGGGAAAAAAAAAAAACAAGCATGGAAAACAGAGGAGGGTGCCAGCCCACCGAGATGAAAGTCGTTGCTGTCCTCAACCAAAAGCCTGGCGGAACATCTCTGCCTTGCAGGCCCTATGGAATTGCATAAGGTCCCACAGAGCTCTGATGGTATTTGGCAGAGAGTTCCACCAGGTTGGGGCCAGGGCCTGCTCGAGGACAGCCAAATATCCCTAGGGCCGGGGACCACCAGGGTGTTGTTCTCCAAGGAGCACAGCATCCTTTTGGGGACATAACAGAGGAGATGGTCCCATAGATATGTTGGTCCCTGACCGCTAAAGGCCTTATGGATCAAAACCAAAACCTTGAACTTGACTTGGCATTCCACTGGAAGCCAGTGCAGCTGGCACAGTGCTGGATGTATATGTGCCATCCATGAGGGTGACAACACAAAAATCCTGTCAGCTGTACTCACAGTAAAGATTCTGTGGCTACCTGAGGAGTTTGTGTGGTGGCTCCATGCCCCCTGCCCAGTGATCAGCCCTGTAGTAGCATTACTTTGACGTTTTATTGTTCTGTAAACGTTGACATGAATTAGCTAACCCTACTGCTTTTATGATAGCTACAAGGCTGATGTTTATCTGACAGCTACAAGCATAGCCTGTCTAATTTATATATATATATATATATATATATACACACACACACACAAGGAAGAAGGCCCATTGTGGGAGAGAAGATATTGGATGCTAGGCTGGCCGTTCGGGCGTGGGCCGCTTGGCCTCAGCCCTCCCCCCACTAGCGCCACCGGATCAAGGCTCTGCTGGGCCAAGCCACCCGGGCTCGTCCCGCCCCGCGGAATGGGCACAAGTTCAGCCACCTGGCTGTGGGCCCCGTCTCCGTCCTCTCCCACCCTGGCTCGTCAAAGGCGTCCGGCCTGCCCCCACACACACACAGTTGAGACCCCGGTGGACCAAGCCGCCCAGCTTTGTCCGGCCCTGGCTCCAGCCCCCCGCCCCAGTGGGCCAAGGCCCGTGACCCGGCCCCCCTGCTTACCAGAGGGCAGTAGGGCAGGAGAACCCACCTTCTCTTCCTTTGTGCCCGCCGCAGACCCCGACGGTGCGCCCTTCCTGGCTGCCTGGACCACAGTGGTGGCACAAGGCCGCTCCGATTGCCCCAGCCTGGTGCCCTCCCACTGCCGCTGCTGACTCCGGGGCCCAAGGCAAAGGCGCCCCTACCTTGCCAGGTGCCCCATCCCTCCTGCGAGGCCACTTGTCCAGACCAGAGCGCCCAAAGTGCTTCCCGGCCCCTTCCTGGCTCGGCTGGCTCGGCGGCCAGGCCAGGAGGGGGCCCGGGGGCCTCTGAGCAGCTTCTCCTGTCGTCTGCCTCAGCAGGAGGGCAGAAGAACCCAGGGGGAGGGCCTGAAAGGGCTCCCTGGGCCCCTCCTGGCTCGCTGACCTCAACCTCTTCTGCATGTTGGGGCATAGACTTGGATTACTGTGATGTTGAATGGTTTGCCTTGGATTCGGACCAAGATCATTCTGTCATTTTTGAGATTGTATCCAAATACTGCCTTTCTCACTCTCTTGTTGACTATAAAGGCCACACCATTTTTTCTACGGGATTCCTGGCCACAGTAGTAGATAGAATAGTCTTCTGAGTTAAATTCGCCCATTCCTGTCCACTTTAGTTCACTGATTCCCAAGATGTCGATGTTCATTCTTGCCATCTCATTTTTGACCACGTCAAGCTTACCTTGATTCATAGATCTTACATTCTAGGTTCCTATGCAGTATTGTCCTCTACAGCATTGGACTTTCCTTTCGCTGTCAGACACATCCACAACTGAGCGTCCTTTTGGCTTTGGCCCAGCCACTTCACTCTTTCTGGGGTTACCTGTACTTGCCCTCTGCTCTTCCCCAGTAGCATATTGGACACCTTCCGACCTGAGGGGCTCATCTTCCGGCATCATATCTTTTAGCCTTTTGTTATTGTCCATGGGGTTTTCTTGGCAAAGATACTGGAGTGGGTTGCCATTTCCTTCTCCAGTGGATCCCACTTGGTCTGAGTTCTCTGCTGTGGCCTGTCCGCCTCATCGAACCATGCAAGCCCCCTCGCCACGACAAGGCAGTGATCCATGAGGGGGCCTCCAAGATATAAGATGCAAACTACAGCATTTTTTGCCATTTTGAGCAGGAAAGGTACCAAGTCCACATAACTACTTATTGAGGAAGGTTTTCTAGATTTCTCACAAGTCACCATCATAAACCTTTAACTGAATTATTAAAAGTGGTCCCCCTCAGAATTCTTTCCATTAATGTTGCAATAACATTTCAGCATTATATGAGGCTCCTCAATGAAACTGCTCAGAGCTTCAGGTTTGGTTGTCATCAATATTTATTTATTTATTTTATTTATTCGGCTTTTATCCTGCCCTTCCGCCGAAGCAGAATATGCAGATTACATCCAGCTCCATATTTCATTATCCAAACCTCTGGCCACTGTGTGACACAGAGTGTTGGACTGGATGGGCCTTTGGCCTGATCCAACATTGGCATCTCTTATGTTCTTATGTTCTTATAAACCTCTAAATGTGTCCATGGGCTATGAACCAGTGCTTTGAGGACAATGTCAGGTGGCTAACACAAAACAAACGAGCTGAATCTAGGTAAGACAGAGGTGATGCTTGTCAGGGACGCCGATGTTTTAAGAGTCCAGCTTTTTCCAGCACTCTCAGGTGTTACTGTCCATTTTCCGAAAGGAACTTTATCGTCTATTTCTTTTACAACGATGCCTGAAGAACAGTCATAGATCTGTTGTAGTAGATGCACGATAGTTGGCATCTGCAGAGTTTAAGAGCCTAGGAGTGCTCATGGACCCAACCTTGTTGTTTGAAAAGGAGGGTGATGTAGTGCCTTCTATGATCTGCTGGCTCACTGACTCTCATTCTGTTTAGACTCAGCAGATTTAGCCATGCTGATTCATGCTTTTCTAACCTTGCAAGTTGGACAACTAACATGTTCTATGTTGGACTGCCCATAATCTTCAGCTGGTAAGTCCAATTCAAGGTACTAGTTAAAACCATTAAAGCCATTCATAGCCTAGGATCCACATATTCAAAGGAGCTTCTCCTCCTAGATCTTCCTTCTCCATTGTTGCTCCAATTCTAATCAGGCTTCCCTAAGCAGGTAAGGGTAGCACAGTCTTTAGAAATGGTTAGGAGGCATTGTGAGTCCATTCTCTTTGCCAGGACTTTCAATGGAAAATAAAGTGGAGTGGTGGTATCTTCAGAGGACAGCGGAAGACAGGAGGACCTGGCGTGAGCTGGTCCATGGGGTCGCGAAGAGTTGGACTTGATTGTGCGACTGAACAACAAAAATCTCCCGGGAGGAGGGGGGGTTGTTTACTGCTTCTAAACTGTAATGATTTCAATTATAATTTGTAAGCCACCATGAGCCACAAAGAAAGGCAGATATAAATATTTTAATAAATAAGCAAGGCCTCAGAATTGGAAGTCCTCTCCATCCATGTATCTCTATGCCACAAAGATACAATGGCACTCAGACACTTATTCCAAAAGTGTATCTTTTCATTCATCTAACATGGGTAGGAAGTTCTCCAAATCCATCATCAGGAGATGGACTGAAGCAGACATTTTAGCTACATAGTCCAGCTTTTTCCTGCACTCTCAGGTGTTACTGTCCATTTTCCGAAAGGAACTTTAGCATCTATTTCTTTTACACCAGTGCCTGAAGAGCAGTCATAGATCATGTTTTTTTTCCTTTGTGAAGCATTACAAAATGCGCACTTTCCCTTCCTCTGATGCAGCATTTATGAGATAGTTGTTCCAGCGTGTTCTACTTCCATATTGTCCAGCAGCAAGCTTTGCCATCCAGAATGTAGGTACTGCTGTTTAATATTTCTCACAGGGATACCCTCCTCCACCAACGAAGAAAAGAATGTTGGACTCACCACAATTGTTTCTTCTCATCAGTGGAGGCATCATTCAGGGCCCAAGGATGGCACTCTGAGCTAGCAAGGGCTTCTTTTCACACTGTGGTAGTCAGCTTTGGGTTTCTGAATAGCCTCTGCTGCACTCTGTCATCCTTCCACCAGAAGGAATGACAACCCTGTTTAATTTAGATAGCCCTGCCTTTAGAGCAAGTGGAAAGAGTAACCCCCAAGGATATCCTCCATCCACTGAAGAGCAGAATAAGATCAATGTTCTTTTTTTTCCAAGTCTGCACAGACAGCAAGCTCTACCATCGTTTTTTCCTGCTTAAATTAACCTGAGCAAGAGCCCTGGTTTTGACACAGAACATCAAAGGCTCTAATCCACAGGGAATGTTTCCTTGACAGATCCCACTGACATGAATGTGAGTTTGCAACAACATTTCCATTCTTGTTGACAGGGCTTGCATAGGAATCTAATGAATAGAAAACAAAATTGTACACTGCTTGGCTACTCTTACCTACAGCATAAGCCCAAGCCAGCCATTTATTTTTAGAAAAACCAAGAATGGCAATGCAATTAATGCTTCCATAGACTGTACATAACTCCATATAAATTACTTATCACGACACTTGCAACTAAGACAGTCTCTCAAAGTTAAGCACAAGCTCAAAAACAAAAAGGGGCATATGAGAGCAGAACCAGAGACAGGCAAATCTCTAGTCATTCTCAGCTAGCCAACAACATTAAGATGCAGCTTGACTTTACCTTTCTTGTGATAACAGTGATCTTTGGCACTGTTGCTTCTGCAAAAGCAAACAGGAGTTTTGCACCATGCCGTATGATCCCGCCATATTCTTGAGCCGTTCCTGAATACAACAAAAACATATAACTATTTCGAGAAAATTACTTCAGGACAGGATGTTTAATACGAAACTATATACAGCAATCATTAATGATGACAGCATTATCTGAGTAACAAAAGCAGAAGTGGAAACCATGATTGAACCAGATATCTGTAGCAAGAAAGACAACAGATTTACAGAATCTGGTACGTACCCTAAGCCTCCAATGTGGAGGCCACCCTCCACTGTACAGTATGGACCTATGGTGCTAGTCGTGTTTGCTCGCACAAGACCAATGTCTTTCAATGAGTCAGAAAGTGCCACACCCTCTGCATGTCACTTCTTGGTTTGACTGAAAGCATCCTAGGAGGCCATTTTTAAACTACAGAGTTATCTACTATTCCCTTGGGTTTGTTTTTTTTAGTAATCTGGGATTAAATGGTCTAAAAAACCTATCCAAAATATGTCAAGCCTTGTGAAGTAGCATCTATGTGGTTATCAGAGGCAAACAATAATTGCCTAAGGCCACGACTCCCAACATGCTGCCCACTTCCTTCTTCCTCAAAGCATCTCCTCCCCAATGCAAAGAGCCAGTCCTGACTTTCCTCCACCTCCTTTGAGCAGGAGCTGCCTCAAAAGACTCGGGACACATTGCCTTTGCGTCTTCAAGGAGCACCCACTCAAAAGTAGCTGTCTGTATCGTAGGATGACACTTGGCTTGGAAGCTCCCAACATTTTGTGACTGGCCCCAGATCTCATGGCTGGCTGGACCCCCACAAACACACCGTGGCAGCCATTTAGTGGTGGTGCTTGGTGTTCTCAAAGCTCCAAAAGTGTCCATAGACTCAAAAAGTCTGGAGACCCCCTAGCCCAAGGGGAGGTAAATTGCCAACAAAATGGTCAAAATGCAACTAGGATACCGCCATACACACAGCCTCCATAGTGCTACCATTTTCAATGAAAGGCAATACTATGAAAGCTGCACATAATGGCTCTCATTCTTCCTTTCCGGCACTGAATAAAAACTGTGCATGTGCAGGTTCTATAACAATATATAAAAAGGTATTAGTTCCTGATGCAAAACTTTATGAAGCTAATTTGATGCTTGTGAATTAACAGTGAGACAAGCTATTAATTGTTGTAGATTTTCCAGGCTGTATGGCCGTGGTCTTGGCATTGTAGTACCTGATGTTTCTCCAGCAGCTGTAACTGGCATCCTCAGAGGTACAACACAGAAAGATGGAGTACTCTCTGTATCAATGTGAGAAGAAAAATGGTAAGGAGGTAATTTATATCTACTCAGGAAGGTGGGGTAGGGCTGAGTCATTAACTTATAGGAGTTTCCCAGGCTGTGACATGCTAATAGAGGAGCTTTCCTGAGGAGGTTCTTTTGCATATGGGTTGGCTGTTGAAATTCCAATCTTATCTGTAGTGCTGTTGTAAGATGTAGAGCATTTTGTGTTTTTCAGGACAGGGAACCATGCCCTATTTAAACTCTCTTCTTCCCTGTTGAAATTGTTTATGTTTATGAATTTCAATGGCTTCCGTATGTAATCTGACATGGTAATTTGATGTGTTGTCCAGCATTTCAGTGTCTTGGAATAAGATACTATGTCCTGTTTGAGTTAGGCTATGTTCAGCCACTGCGGATTTTTCAGGTTGGCCAAGTCTGCAGTGTCTTTCATGTTCTTTTATTCTTGTCTGGATGCTACACTGTGTGGTCCTGATGTAAACCTGTCCACAACTGCAGGGTATGCGGTATACTCCTGTAGAAGTGAGGGAGTCTCTTCTGTCTTTTGCCAATCGTAGCATCTGTTATACTTTTCTGGTGGGTCTGAGTCCTCCCCTCCTCCATTCACAACACCAACCTTGTGAAGTAGATTAGCCAAGAGAGGGAGCAAAAATGGCCCAAGGTCATCCAGCGAGCTTCCATGGCTGAGTAAGGATTTGAACCTAGGTCTCTCAGATCGTTTTCTGTAGACGTGACCAGTGTTCCCTCTAAGCTGAGTTAGTGTGAGCTAGCTCAAAGTTTTTTAGCCTCCGGCTCACACATTTTTGTCTCAGCTCAGGAAGGATGCCTCCAGAGCAAACTAATTTATGCAGTAGCCGAATGGCTTGCTCACAACTTTAATGTCAGTAGCTCACAAAGCAGAATTTTTGTTCACAAGACTCCACTGCTTAGAGGGAACATTGGACGTGACCTAATTGAAGGTTAGCTTTGTGGATGACCATGATATCTAGAAATGGGAGTTCACCCTCAATTTCTTTTTCCATGGGGAACTGTATGTTCAGGTGGATATTGTTGAGGTGGTCTAAAAACTCCATCAATTCTACCTCTCCATGGCTCCAAATGATAAAGGTATCATTTACGTACCAGAACCAGACTGTAGGTTTGTGGGGTGCAGATTCTAAAGCTGTTTTTTCAAAATGTTCCATGTAGGTTTGCTATAACCAGGCTGAGAGGGCTTCCCATGGCAACCCCATCCATCTGTTCATAGAATTCATTATCCCATTGGAAGTAAGTGGCTGTCAAACAATGGTGGAATAAGGCTGTTATGTTCTCCGGAAAAATCTGATTAACAAGTGCAAGTGTGTCTCTTACCAGAACCTTCATAAAAAGAGATGCCACATCAAAACTTTTTTTTCTTCTTCTCACATTGACACAGAGAGTACTCCATCTTTCTGTGTTATACCTCTGAGAATGCCAGTCACAGCTGCTGGCGAAACGTCAGCTACTACAATGCCAAGACCACAGCCATACAGCCTGGAAAATCTACAACAACTAATGAACTCTGGCCGTGAACGCCTTTGACAACATAGTGAGACAAGCTGCTGAGGGGGATCATCAGTTATATCCTCTTACTCCACAGCTCTAACTCTACCAACAAATACATTAACTATGCATGAATAAATACCAGTGGAACAGTCTGTTGCAGCTTAAACAAGCTCACAAAAGCTTATGCTATAATAAATATGTTAGTCTTTAAAGGTACCACAAGACTCTCTTGTTTTTGATGTGTGTCAATAGGAACCTATTACAACAACAGTTTATGTATCTACAGTGCACTGTAGCAGGAAAAATGCTCTGCAAAGAAACAGCTCCTTTCACCACTAAGACACTGGCTCTGCCTGTACCCTTGCAAGCAAAGGCAAACCCCTATGCCTTCTATTTAGGATCTGCAATGAAAGCTTCCAATTCAACATATAAGAAGTGACATGTCCTCCATTCAGTTTCCACAGCCACAGTGCAAAGTGATGGTTTCTTACCTGAAAGGCCTTAAGCAGCTTGGGACTGAGGTACTACTCAAACCTTCTCCCACACTGTCCAGCCTGCCAGCTGATCATCTTCCCAAGCCCTGCCCTCTGCCCCCACACCTTCAAAGGTTAGGTGGGTGATGACCAGACAGGGCTTCAGCGGCTTAACCTCATTTTATGCTGTTTTTATGCTCCTGGCTTGTTTTTAATGTCTTCTTTTAATATTGATAATTCTTAGAATTGCTGCTTTTATGATGTTATAGTGTTGTTTTTTCACTTGTTTTCAAGGAAGACTCAGAACAACATACCTGGTAAAAATCCAGGCACATCCACAAAAGTTATCAGAGGAATGTTGAAAGCATCACAAAATCGGACAAAACGAGCTCCCTTCACAGAAGAATTTATATCCAGGCAGCCTAATTTTTAAAAATAGATATAAAAAAACTATTAATGACACATCAATTCTCTCGTACATAAATGCACATGTTAGTTACAGTAAATCTTCACTCAAAGGAGGAGAACATCCTTGACAGATGCAAAGGTGTAAGTGCCAGCTCCCCGTCTCCTGGGCTGGGATGCACCCTTCTTCTCCAGTTCCTTTTGTCTCACTCAGTTAGGAATGCAGAGATCTCTGAGAGGTCTATCTTTACATTGTTCACAATCTAGGTTCCGCAGACCTCTCTTACAGTTTCCACTTGGGCTTTCTTCCATCTTCCATTTATACTTTCCAGTGTTCCTCCATTCTCACCCATTGGCTATTTTAAAAAGCTTCTTAAACTGATGCAGAAATTACTGCCTCTGTTAATGTGATGTGGAAGCCCTGCTCCTCTGACAAACACTGGACAGGACCAGAGAGTCCTGCAAAGATGACTTATACTGACTCACCGATTTCATTTACAAAAAGGCCTAGTGTTAATTGAAATTCTGTAGCCTCCACATGTCCACGTTAAACACATCTCCTGTGTAAATGTTCTTGCTTCCCAAACTGGACTCAAGACTCACACAAAATAGCCAAGCCTCTCCTGTGCTGACCCTCACTCCTGACCTAGCAAGATCTGCTAACTTAGATAGCAAATAACTTGGATAGCAAATAATACACCCCAAACCTGGAATCAGACCATCACGCCTTATTTAAGGATTTTTTAAAATAAGGTGACAGGGCTCCAGTGAAAAGCTAGCAGGAAAACTGAGATGGAATTTAGCAAAATAAACAGATAAAACTTTATTGACAGGAGTCAAAGTCCATGATTAGAGTAATATTCAAATATACTGCAATATAGAAACCACAGCTATCAGTACCCAGTTCCACAACACACATAATGTTCACTGACAGTAACAGTGTACATCTCATAAAATGTTGAAAAGAAAGAGGAAAAGAGAAGTGACAGTAAGAACTAGTGTGACTGTTAAGAAATTATGTTCAGGTCCTGCCGCTAGGCATAGATGTTTTTCAGTCTGTTTTCTCCACTATGCAAATCACTAATAGTTTCTTACCTGATGCAACTCTGGGCTGGTTGCCAACTATTCCAACAGTTCTTCCATTCATTCTTGCAAAGCCAACAATGATGTTTTTAGCATAGGAGGGCATGATCTCAAAGAATTCTCTGTCATCAACAATCTACACAAGTGAAATCCAGACATTTTACTGATGAAATGTATATGACTTCAGCTTATCTGTATCATTCAAAGTAGATTTAGCCTATAAAACAGCTGAAGGGTTCTTCTAAGTTCTTTTCAGTATGTTGCTCTCAGAGAACATTTATCCACATTAACATTAGAGCAGGGGAAAAATTGGAAACTCACTTCTTATAAAGGTAACTTTCTAATTCCTGACAGTTAATATTAATTGTTTTACTTACTCCATAATTTAATAAACCAACTGTGACCTTTAAACACATCACCTGCTTAAGAAATGATATGGCCCACATGTAGCTCTGAGACCCCCATTAAATCTACAACATGTGCACTTTTCCTGGAAAATTCCTCTCTTCTACAGCCCCTGGATAAGCTTCAGAGAACCAGTCCAACCCAATCAACACTAGGAGATTAAGAAATGCTAGCAATCCATTAGCAAAATCATAAAGAATAAGAAAAAAGTATCACTGTAAGAACTCTATTCTTGGACAGTAAGTCAGCCTCTACCCAGAGCACAGGCTTTCAAATTTTGCCACCATGAGTTTCTACACTTACATCAACATATAGTTTTGAGCCCCTCCACAGTCATCTGACACACAAACCCAGATAGTTCAGTGGTAAAACGCAGAGAAAGTTCAGCAAGATTTAAGACTCTTAACAGGGTAATCCTAAACAGTTACACTCTTCCAAGTCCACTGAAGTCAATGCAATTTGAAGAATCTCACTCTGTTTAGAATTGCATTGTAAGTGATGCAACACGCAAAAGAAAAAAAATGCAAAAAAAAGGTTCTTAGTTGGCCCCCAGCATGATCTGTAAACTGCACAGTGCACATGATGGACTAGGGGCAGAAAGCCCCAGGGTATAAATTAATTTACTATTTCATTCTCTGCCTGCCCCTACAGACAGTGAAGGTCTGCTGCACAGGCACCTGCACTGCAGGTCAATCATGGATTGTGGAGGAAAATCTGAGTGATGGACGATGGCCGGCTAATCACAGTGCACCCGCTGTCTTTTGTACCTTTGATCTCCCAAGCCTTTAAGCTGGAAGCAGAGTTGAAAGAACATTTTATTGCATCAGACCGTAAGCCCTATCAAAGTCAGTATTGTCTGCTCTCATTGGCAGCAGCCCTCCAGGGTCTCACATGTAGGGTCTTTTACACCACCTGCTACTCAGTCCTGGGACTTTCTGCATGCAAAGCAGGTGCTCTGCCAGTGAGCCACGGTACAGCATTCTGTTTCCAGCAACAGGCTACCTGATGCCTCTGGAAACGCAGACAAAAAAGTAATGAGGATGACAGACTCATTCCAATATTGGCTGTAGCATCATCAGTGACATAGTAATTTTGAGCATGAAAGTTCTAGTTCGCATACTAGACTTTGGACTAAATTAGCCAATACAAATATAGATAGACAACTCCTCAGGATTATGAAGGAATTACATTCTAACCTTTCAGTTAGGATATAAATTGATGCTTATGGTTCCCTTACAGACCCTATTCCCTTGAGAAAATGAGTTAGACAGTGATGTCTCCTGGCCCCTTTCCTGTTTAATTTTTACATTAATGATTTTGTTTTGACCATGAACTCCCAGAACTTTTTTTCTCCCTCCCTGGCTGGCCAGAAAATTTCTGTACTCTTATATGCAGATGACATGGCCATCATTTCGTTTACTCAATTAGGGCTTAGAAGGATGCTAGTGAGACTTGTGGATTATTGCGAACAAGAGGATCTAAGAATTAACTACAATAAAACCAAGGCTATAGTATTTGGTAAACAGCCCTAAGCATAGATGGTCTGTCAATGCCCACAGAAAAGAACAATGCCCTTCTTTTAAATATTTAGGCATAACCTTTCAGGCATCTCAATCTTGGCAAGCCCATCTTAATGCTACTTTACTAACTGTGTGATGCACTATGGGAGCTAAAATTAGAGTTAAAATTTTCTACACTAAAGGCGGTCTCTAAAGGTTTTCTGGAGCAAGGTTATTGCTCAGCTTTTATACGGGGTGGAAATCTGGGGGTGGAATGAGAAAAAATTCTTTCAGAATCCATTCAAAATCTCTTTTTAAAGAAAATTTTAGGTCTTCCACAGGGAACCCCCGCACCACGCTTAAGACTAGAAGTTGGCCTACCATCTTGTTACAGCAAGAATACATTTGAAGTTATTAAAATATTATAAGAAGCTAGTTAATATTCCAGATGTCCATCTTGTAAAATACTGTTTCCAGTACTACAAGGAGGTGAACCAGTGGTCCAAATTGTTCTCCCCCATTTTGCACTTGTACTCCTTGCCCCCTTTAGAGGAAGTAAACTGCTAGGATTCAGGTAAAATGCAAGACTGGATTTTTGGTAAAGACGCCTTACGAGATGCTAGCCAGGTCTCCCAATCTAGATTCTCTTTTTGGTACCCTTTGTTCAAGAAAAACAGATTTTTTTCACAATATCTGGTTGACCTTTCTAATGCCCCCTTGAAAAAGGCATTTACTAAGCTGATGGCATATCTTCAAGGTAGATTTCATACATTACCTGTGGATCAGAGCCTCTGCTCCTGCAACCTAAATCAGGTGGAAGACAGTATCCACTATAATGCTATACTGTCCTTACTACAAGTCCATTCGCAAGAAACTGTTGTACCTATTTCTTATTATTTTATTTGGCTCGGCGGAAGAGTGTTTAAACTTTTTACTAGCCAATTTTATCCCAGATGTTACTCATAAGGTGGCTATTTTTATTTTTCTCTCAATAAGCTTAAGGAAGAAATTAACCTTGGGTACATCTGTTAGAATGTTAACTAAATTATAGGTTCTATATTTTAGAACTTTGCATGTATGTCTTATTAACCTTATACATGTATATTGTAAATTTATAAAATTTATTTTGCCATGATGGATTGTTTTAATCGTTTTAATCCTGATCTGAATTTATTGTATGTTGTGATTTTGTTGAGATGTTATGTCATTTACATTTGGTATCAATAAATCATTTAGTCAGCTATCATGGTTGACAGAAAGGATTTGTGAATGAACAGGAAGGAGGAACTTTGGACATGGAATTCCTAGAGTAGTGAGGGTGGCTTAGCAGGGTAAATGGCACTTGTAACATCCCTATTTTGGTGAAGCACCAGCCAACTCTGACATAAAGGCAAAAATGGCACAGAATAAAATGCAAGATGAAAATCAGAGAGTACAGAATTAAATCAAAGTGAAGAAAACTGATATGGCAATATCAAAGTCTTATTCAGCTATTGCTTTTCCACTTCGTAACACATAAAGTAAATACTCTTGATTATACACAAATCATGATGGCATAGATTAGGTAGCAAGAGGTAGACAGAGCCACCCCCACCAACAAAAAAGTACTTAATTTTATTTTAAGAAGCAAAATTGAAGAAGTTCCAAACTCAGCTCCTATTGTTCTAGCATTCTGTAGTCATGTGCCCATATTATTTGAATCCAGAAACAATTATTATAACAAAACACTTTTTGTATGTAATTCACATACCATAGAAATAAGCCTTCACCCATGACTGCCATCCTATTTTTATAGTGCCACACACAGTGAAATCAATAAAAATTAAATTGGGCAGCCATAGTCCTTTGATTATGATATCATGCAATTACAATGATTATGATATCATGGAATTACAATGCATAACTCCTTTTTTTATAAAGAAGTACAAATCTGTGAATTCATCAATTATGAATTGGCTTGCATCCAGCAAACCATGAGTCATGCAAAGCCAAGAGAATGGGAATTTTTTGTTTCTCCCCTTCTTGCTGCAGTCCATTGAACACTCTGAAGTTCTGCCTCTTGTAGTTAAGGGAACCTCATGCACAGCATGAGGGAACAAAATGGGGGTCAGCATTAGGGATGGGCACAAACCAGCTCACGAACTTTTGTTTGTGATGAGCTTTGGCTGGTTCATGGTTCTGGAACTGAGGTTCACAAACTGCAGCCCAGCCACGGACCTCCATGAACTTTTAAGGTTGTTCGTGGGGAGGAAATAGCAGGGCTTTTAAACCCCTGCTTTCTCCTCCCCACAAAAGCCACCAAAACTGCTGAGCAGCGGGAGCAGGCTGCTCCCAGCCACTCAGCTGTTCAGATCAGAAACAGGTGAGCCGCAGAGGCAGCCTGCTCCTGCAGCTCAACTGCTTTGGGCTCAAAACAACTGAGCTTGCTACTATGGCTCAGCTATGGCTCAGCTGCCACTCAAAAAGTGGCAGGGAGCAAAAAGCAGGCATCACAAATCAATACAAACTGTTTCAGTTCACGAACCAACCTCCCAGTTCATATAGGTTTGTGGTTCAGCCACGAACCGAACTGCAAAAATGTGGTTTGTGCCCATCCATAGTCTGCACTGGAAGGATGATCTCAGCTAAGTTCCTTCCATCAGCAGAAAATGACTATAGGATACAAAACATTACTTTTACCACTCATACAAAGCAACAACCAATGGATTTTTAGTTGTTTAAAGGTAAAGGTAAAGGTTCCCTTGCTCGAAAGCCAGTCGAATCCGACTCTAGGGTTGCGGTGCTCATCTCCGTTTCAAAGCCGAAGAGCCAAAGACGTTTCCGTGGTCATGTGGCCGGCATGACTAAACACCAAGGCGCACGGAACACTGTTACCTTCCCACCGAAGTGGTACCTATTTATCTACTTGCAATTTCTTGCTTTCGAACTGCTAGGTTGGCAGGAGCTGGAACTAGAGATGGGAGTTCACTCCATCATGTGGCACCCGTGTCTCGAACTGCTGAACTACTGACCTTCCACAGCCTGCAGTTCAGTGTCTTAACCACTTGAGCCACCACAGCTCCTATTAGTTGTTTAGCAACCTGCATACCAGCAAGATCAAAACAGGTTTATCAAATTGCAGCAAAACCCCAATGAAATAAATATTAATGCACTGTATATTAACTCAAAGTTTTTATATTCCATCACTAGTAACATCGGCATATGGAGCTTACCGCATGTACAATATCCACCATGTCATAAGCTTTAGTAGATTCCATCGGGACTATTGTATCCAACTCAGGAACCAATCGATTGCTTTAAGGAAATGGAATCAAGAGCAAGAAACATACTCATCAGAATTCATATGAGGAAATTAGTCCTATAAGAAGTGACCTTTTCCTTAACCTAGGACAATCTGACCAAAAACCAGAATCCTGAGTCAGCATATAAATGAGATCTGAGGGATTATCTTTAGCAGACTGCATCTTCAGACCTTAGAGAACAGCCTCCTTCCCATCACTGCCAGCAAAAACTGTTTAACAGCCAAATAGTACCAGTAAGAGGCAAGACTAAAGAAGGAAATACAGACAGGTTTGGTCCATCAATGAAGTGTCAATCACACAGCGGCAGAACTGCACCAATATAAAATTGCACCAGGTTATTTTCTACCGCTCACATCTGAGCAAGCATCTCTCTGAAGGGGAACAGCTTGAAACAATCCCTAGAACATCTGGAAATCACCCCTGGGGAATTCTCTGATAAGCTGCTTATCTTCCAGAACAATTAAGTGATTGAACAGGCTGCCCAGGAATTTCCATCCCAAGAGGAATATTCCCTAGAGTATTTAACTGGATAAGCCTCCATCAGGGATATATCTAGGAAATCCTACCACTGCTGAAAGTGGACTAGCTGAGTCCTAGGGCATATTCAAATTCTACATGCACCTATCCTTTGTAAACCTACTTACCGAGAGTCACTGCATTCACGGACTGGAGCTGGATCTTTGTTACTAAGAGGTAGATAATTAAAAAACTCTCTGAGATTGAGCAAAGCATCTATGTCATTGTCAAAGGCACAGTGTGCAACCCCTGCAGAGAACGAGACAAAACAAATCTGACCTTGCAAGGACTCCATTGAGATCTTGAATACACAGCAAGAAATTCATCAACTACAACATCATATTAATCTAAGACCAATATGCATCCAAATTCTCAAGCCAAAGTAGTTAACATATGCTTAATATAAAGAAAGCAGAGAATATAATATCTCTTTACAATAGGATTGGTGCTTCTTGTTATACCTGCAAACAAATTACACAAATTAAATGTTGTAGTAACTGTAACACCAGAGGATATGGGGTTGGATCCCATCTGAATTCTGTGAATGGAAGTACAACTTCCTTTCTTCTTTTCTCCTGCTTCAGCTCAAAATACTCCCCAAAATGCTGCTCCTGGGAAATGGGGGACCTACAGGAGCAACATGAAGACAGAAGTTGAAGGGCTGCAGGGAATCGGGGATCTTTTTCACAGGATCCATTCTTGTTATCCAGTACTTCTGAGCATTGCTCAAAATGCATTCTAAGGCAACATGTTCTCATAAGCTAGCTGAACTCCATGTGGAAAAAAAGTCATGAGTTATTTGTTCATCACTTTTATTTATTTGCTGTAATTCTATCGAGCCCCTCTACCAAAAAACATGCAGCAGCTACATCCAGATTTCTTAATAATCCAGAACAAAACTTTGTTGGTCTTAAAGGTGCCACTGGACTCAAATCTAATCCAATGTTGACTATAAACTATGCAGACCAAGCATGTCGCTGGTTTGACACATACTCCTCCTCACTACCCCACTGTGCAAAAATTAGAGTTAAAAACTAACTCTTCTTACCAGTGATGTACAAATGAAGGCATGAGGGTTAGCAGAGTTCGTTTTCCCTCCAGTGGTTTATCAACTCTGAGGGGGGGGGGGGAGAACTGACTCTGGTTAACCTGCATGCCAACATTCACACCCCTCAGGTAACTGGGATGAGTTTTTAACCAAGATCCAACATGGGAGGGTTGGGGAGTGCACACAAGCCTGGCAATAAGCCAGATCTGTGCACATTTTTACTTAATCACAGGTAAGAAAAATGTCTGAATGCACCCAGGTTGGCTTACAATATTTAAAATACATACAAAATTAAAACAGCAGAGATAAAAGCAACAGCAATAAAAAGGGTTATAGAATAGTAGAACTATTTTTAAAATCCTTAACAGTAAGCCACAATAAAGCTGCAAACAAAATCCACAGAAAACAATGCCAAACAGCTGGTTCCAGCACCATGTGTTCAGCCCTTAAAGGCCTTCTAGAACAAAATCATGTCCATCACACCCTCCAGAGGACCAAAGGCAAGAGAACCAAATAGGTCACCTGGGACAGGGGGAGTTGTAAAGTCTATGAGCCACTGCCAAACAAGTAGTGCCCTGCATTTTGCCAAACACATTTTAGTGTAAGCAGCCTGGATTGCTTGCATGTTGGCAAGACAGAAGATGCTGGTCTCCATTTGCTATTACAGTACCTCACATTATCAAACGGTTGACTAAAGCATTTGGAATTTAGAAACAGAAGATGACTCATATACAGAGTTAGTTACTCCACCCTAAGTCCACTGAAGTCAATGGGCTTAGACTAGAGCAGCTATGCACAGGACTGCATTATAAAAAGGTGACATGACTAAGGCTTACATAACGAGGAACCATGGGAAGGAAATAGAAATGACCCCTGTTCCAATCCCAGGATCACCAAATGGAAGCAGGACTGACAAAATAAAGCAGTTTGCATGTGGTTCAAAACTTATCCACAAAAGACTTCATTACAAGTGATAATAGCTATTCACGTTTCAAATCTTTAAAAAGATTAGGGAGTTTCATAGCCGATATCATAACAGGCTAAATGAAAACACCATTTTTAAGTGCAGTCTATTTCTGAACATCAGATGCCGGATCAGGAAACAAGGGAGAGCTGTGGCCTCCATTCCCTTTGTGAGCTTCCCAGAGGCATCTGGCCAGATACTGTTGCTGATTTAGACTGAATCCTGGTCTGATCCAGCAAGCAGACACTTATGAAACACTTTTCATACAGCTCTTTGCAAAAAGGAACAGTTCCAGTATTTCTAGTATAAGAAATTTCTCTTAAACCTCTGACTAGTTTTAACAATAAGCCCTCTCTCTGCCAAATTATTTTCAGTAGACAATAAGGAATCTTTTTACCACATTCCCAACTAAACTGTGTTACTGGTTTTATACTCCTGGATTACAGCATTCTTCATACTATATACACTCCGATCACATCATAATGAGACTGCAAAACAGGAACAGATGGCAATTAAGCCATTTAGCCATTCCTAACCTGACACAGCTGTGTGTGTCTTTGCACCTCCCAGCTGCTCCTGAGTAACATCTTCATTGGTAACTGATTTGACTACATCAGGGCCAGTTATGAACAGGTAAGATGTATCCTGGGGGGAAAAATGCAAAGGGTGAGGTGCAGGATGCAAGAATCAAATTCTTCAATTATTAAATGTTTGCAAAACAGAAACATGATTTTTGAAAAGCTTTCTCTATGTTTTAGACAATTATTTTGATAAATGGACATAATCAAAAGATTTGAAAGTAAACAACTAACTAGTAGGGATGGGCATGAACCAGCTCAAAAAGTAAAGTTTTTCACAAATTTTGGCCGGTTCGTGGTTTGCAAAGCAATGTTCGTGGAAAGCCACCCAGCACGAACATTTCAAAAACTGTTCATGGCAGTTTGTGAAAGGATATATTTCCAGACAGGCTGTCTCTGCTCAATTAAACTGTTTACAAAACTCCAAGGCAACAGGGTGACCGGTCCAGCCCTCGAATCAGGGAGATGACTTGCCCCAGGCTGGTTGTATAGGCACACAGCACATTGGTGGTATCCTGGAAGGGCTTGACAACACATGCCATTTGGGAGAGGGTCAGCCAGTCACTGGAACTGATACTGAGCTCCTCTTCCCCGTGCAGGATGGTCATAAAGGAGATTACATCCTGTATGGCGCTTTTCTGCTCCACCAAATGCACAATCATGGTGTAGGTGGAGTTCCTCATCCCCCTCCCCCTGCCTCTCGCACAGCAGACAGGCAGATGTGATGCCATGCTAGGTGGGCAGCCACGCGCCAGCAGGTCTCAAAAAGGACTGCATCTCAAGAGGAGGCAGTGTCCCAGGTGGCCTTGACAGTGCTCCCCAGTCCCAAAGCATCCTTCACCACCAGCTGAAGCGTGTGCACCAGGCAGACAATGCCCTTGAGGCACACACGTTTCACCTCTACCACCATGTTGACGCCAGCATTCATGACCATGTAGCCACGGACGATGTTGCTGCTGCCACCCACTCCTTCAGGCTTCTCTGTATCACATGGTGGCAGTGTTTTGCACAGTGATGTCTGCATTCATCCCCTGCACATGGAACGGAACCACTTTGTAGCCCGGTGGCAGGACTGTCCCCTCCTGGGGCCTAGGCCATACCCCGACAGTCCTACTGGCTGCTCCAGAGGTCTGCTGTGAAGTGCACGGTTCTGCCTTGCACTCTGGAGACCAGAGCCTTGACCATCAGCACTGCAGCTGGCGAAAGGCTATGTCTGCTACAAGGGAGAAGGGTTGACCATCAACAAGAATCATCTCAGCAATGAGGTGAGTGATTGCTTCCTGGGTCCTCCACAAAGCCCTTTCGACTTCTTGGAGGGTAGCCCACCTTCATGTCCCACCCACAGCAGCCCAAGTCCAGGGAGACTTTCTTGGAGGAGCCTCTTGCTCCCCCTCCACTTCTCCCTGCTGAGAGGGAGTGGCCTCTTCTTCCTCCCTCTGGCCACCACTCTCTCCTCCAGCAGCAACACAGCTGGGTGCACCCTTTGCAGATACCTGCAGAGGATGGAAGAGGACATGGGTTTGCACCCCTCCAGACATGGGTGTGGCACACCTGGCACTCTGCCAAACAGGGGTCACTGGGGAGGATGTGGAAATGTTTCCAAACTGTGGCCCCAGGATTAGAGAAGGTGGGACGCACAGCCACTTTCTGGTGATGGGCTGGGAGGGGCCACAGAGACTTATCTATTTATTTCAATTTGTATCCTACTCTCCCCCACTCAGTACAGCCTGACAGGTGTTTCCTCTGCAGAGAAAAAGAATACACCATGATGTTTCAGCCCAGGGGAAGGGGCTGTGAGAGTTGCGGACACGCTTCCCTTGCTTGTATGGTGTAGGAAGGTTCATATGGGAGTAGGTATTCCTGCAGGTATGACATCTTTCAGCTCCAGCCAAGGGCTTGCTGAGCTTCAAGTGCATGATGAATATCATCACATTTCTGCATGCAAAGTGCATTGCAGTAGTCACCTTTAATCTCACAGCAACCCTGCCAGGTATGTAAATGCGTAACACAGTGATATAGCCACAGCCACTTAGTGACTTTCATTGTTCAGAAAAGATTTGAGGCTGAGTCAACCTAGCAGTTCGAAAGCAAGAAATTGCAAGTAGATAAATAGGTACCACTTCGGTGGGAAGGTAACAGCGTTCCGTGCGCCTTGGTGTTTAGTCATGCCGGCCACATGACCACGGAAACGTCTTCGGACAGCGCTGGCTCTTCGGCTTTGAAACGGAGATGAGCACCGCAACCCTAGAGTCGGATTCGACTGGCTTTCGAGCAAGGGAACCTTTACCTTTACCTTTACCTTATATATCTAAGCACCATAAATTCCACTATACCTGACTGGCTGTACAGAGTTAAAAATAAAACACTGCTTTCTCTTGGAAGGATGAATATAATCCAACTGTTCAGATGTTTCTAACCCAATGACAACTAGCTGAAAAGGAAAATAATCTTGAAACTTTAAAACTAAGCTAAAAAGACATTAAATGTCTTCACTTTTGCCTCAATTCCATAACACGTCTGGGACAGAAAAGGCTATCAGGTGCAAGTCACCTTACTGAAGATAACCACACAAATGTGCAAGGGCAGGAGAACAGTCCCTACAAATAGGACCTGGGGGATGCATTTGGTGGCCAGTTGTGACCATGCGTATCACCTGTTATAGGAGAAGGCTAAATTCAGGCATTTCCCCCTTCCCCTCACCAACCCATGACTCAGGCTATCCCACCAGAACATACTCAGGTCCCTGATGTTTGATGAAAAGGCAACAATGATTAAATCCTTACCTTTACCATGAATGTGAAATCTGTTAAAGCGGGAGAATAGACAGCACCTCCTGCACAAGGGCCCATGATAAGAGAAATCTGTGGCACTACCCCAGAACATAAAACATTTCTCTGTAAAAGGAAAAAAACACCATTCCTTTACTTCCGCGTTTTATTTTACGTCCCAGACAAAGATCTCAAAGCAAGTACTGTGATATAATACACCACATCCCTGTTAAGGTTTTGATATGTAAGTGTTCACTGTGAACAAGGAAAGCATATTTTAGAAACCATACAACCAAAAAAAATGGATCTGCTCAAGTTTTGTTTTGTTTTTAATCACGCATGAAGCTGCCTGATACTGGATCAGGCCATTGATCCATCAAGGTCAGTATTGCCTGTCCTGACAGTCAGTGGCTCGTCACAGTCTCAGGCAGAGCTCCTTTACATCATCTACTACCTGACCCATTTAAGTGGAGATGCTAAGGACTGAATCTCAGAACGTCTGCTTGCAAAGCAGATGTTTGACCCCTGAGCCACGGCACCTCCAATCTGACTGATCCACTAACTGGGACCCAAAGGGACCTTCTGCAAGGAGGGATCTGGGGGGGGGGGGTAGAGAGTTTCCACTTGAACAGCAGTGCCCACATTGTTTCCAGAGTTCCCTACAACCCTCAAGCACAGTCTTCTTCATGGTTCTTTGGATCCAGTTCCAGGATCCCAAATTCTCACCTCCTGCCTTACCAAATTAACCAACCAGACTTCTTCACAATGTTTTGCATCAGAAACAGCAGAGCATGAATCTAAAATAACACTACAGTTCACACAGCAGCCTCTATACAAAGCCCCATGTTGAATATGTAGCACCACTGCTTCTGACAGCTGGTACAGACAGACGCAGCTGAAGAACCCTGAATGTCATTAATGCTGAACAAAGTTTGAGTCCAGTGGCACCTTTAAGACCAACAAAGCTTCAGACCAACATGGCTACCCACTTGAATTTGTCATTAATGCTGCCATTAATGTTCATTCAACCATATAGCATGAAGGATTCCTTCTTCCTACTACAATAGCTGCAATGGCTCCCTCCTTGCCAAGGGTGGGTTGAAACAGGAAATTCATTATGCACTGTAATATCCAGAAAAATACTTCCCTAATGCTACTACAAAACCTTTTGTTGAGACAGGAAGGGGCAAGGGTGATCGTAGTAGGATGAGCATAAGAGGTAGGATGGAGTGCCCTGGCACAGGGCTATGGCTCCTTTGCATGCAGAAGGTACCAGGTTCAATCCAGAGCATCTCTAGTCAAATCAGCTGTTTGAACATGACTGGCAATCAGGATGTGATCCCATAACACTGGTGCTGAACCATCTAAAGTCCCCTTCCCACAATGTTCAAATGGCATTTGAAGAGAAGATGCAGACCCACAAACATACAGTAGACAGGCAATAGCAGCAGGAGCTATACACAGTTCATGGGTACATATTCATCAAGTATCCCCATGTTCAGATGTTCACCTCAAGATATGTTGGAAGTACATGTAACATATAGGGTGCGTTCAGACGGGGCGTTTCTGCCGGCATAAACTGTACTGGTTGGAATCGGTGCAGTTTATGCCGGCTGAAACGCGATCACACTCACCTCCATTTTGCGATCCCATCGCTGTATGCCCGCTCACACGCTGCGGGCGTCGGCTTTTTTTTTAAACTCAGTTTGAGCATGCGCATAGGCAGCCATCCACAGAATGGCGATCTTTGCACATGCTCAAAACACCCCATATTACATTTAAACTTTAAAGGTAAGGACTTCCCTTTAAAGTTTAAAGACCAAACTGGCCTCCCTTAAGTCCCGGACTTCTCCGATACGCTACACTTAAAGCAAGGGATTTTTTTTTAAACAAACGCTCAGGGTGAAGCTTCGCCCAAGCGCAAATCGCTTAGTTTAAAAAAAAATGGCGGGGGGAAATCGGAAGCCTCAGGCTTCCGAACGGAAGTGGCTAGGCACCGGTGGAGAGAGATCAGACGGAGGGGTACATCGAAAGCAACCGTTGCACTCAGGATACCACCACTTGGGGACCTAGCGGCAGAGTGCAACGGTTTAAGGGCCTTTACAACGGTTAAGGAGGGAAGGCAGATGTTCGCCGTCTGAACGCCGGTAAGTACGATTGCAACCGGCACAGATTCCGTTGTACATGCTGCGTCTGAACGCACCCATAAAGTGGGAAGCTACCATAACCTAACACTGACAGGCTTTCTATTAAAAAACCCTTAGCTCACATTGAAGTTGGAGGGTTTACAGTGCAATTCTAAGAAGAGTTACTCTAAACCCATTGATTTAAATGAGACTGGGGTAACTCTGCTAAGAATTGTTGAAAAGTACTGGGTTCGACGCATGGAGGACTTGGACCATGACATGCATTCAGACACATTTATTGTACTTCACAAGACACACAAAACGGCCCTGCAAGGCCAAGTATATACACTCCACCCAGCACACCTCTGTCCCCATTGGAGAATTTGAATCTCCCGCCAAGGGTGCTATTGGTGGACTCCCGGTGGACTAGGATCCTAGGTCCCCTTTGTGTTTGGGGACCAAGCTCCTGCTTTAGCCGCGGACCCCTGGTGGTGGTCTGCGTACATAATAATTGTACTGTTAGACATGTAGTTTGAGAACCTTTTATAAGTGTTGCATCAGATCACAAATGCTATTATAATCAGAAAAGCTGGAAAAGGGAAGCTGTAACTAAGATTTGAAAACCACTACAGCTTTGAGAATTCACATCACCAGCAGTGGAAATATAACAGTCTAACATTCCTCTCCCCACTTCCAGATCTTGTACTGGGATGGCTGGGGCCAGGGATGAGCATTCTGTCCCCAAAGAAGACCAGTATCCCCTACCCTTCATATAAGATCCTGAAGCAGTAGAAGGAGAAATGCCGTATCACTCATGCTTCCTCTGTCATTGCTTCTTTAGATCGTTCGAAGCAGCCTACGTAGTTTTAATTGAATTACATATGTGTGGGTTCAAGGATCAGACTGTTTACCTATCAGGCTTCTTACCAAAAAAATATCAGCATAACCAGCCAATGACTCTACTCCTTCTTGGATACGGGCCCCTCCCGAATCATTCAGTCCAATCACAGGAGCACCAACCATAACAGCCTGATCCATGATCTGGAGAAACAGAAACTCATGATTAGCCAGTAAATTACTGCAGCAAGCTCAAAAACATAAAGTAGCCTTATTGTTAGCTTACTCAAATGATCACTCAGACTTAAGAGAAAAGACTTTGATTTTTTAATCAGAACATGTTCGTTTAACTCATAACCTCCATTTCTGTTATGATCTCCATTGATTAACTATTAGCTTACAACTCCTGCCCCCATCCAACTTATTATTATACTTGCACATTGCAATTAATGCCATTTTTGCATATTCTGATTGTTTTGCATTTCCTGAAATCTCTGTAACTAGTCAATAAAGAGTTGAATAATAATATAGCAAACAAAAAGATACCACCAGTTAGCCATTTGTATTACTAGTAAGAAACATATTTTTAACAATTCAGTGATGACTTTCTGGGTAAGACTAATAATAGCAATACAATAGTACTTCTTACATAAAATTCAAATATGGACCCTTTTCAAAATGATGCGATTTAGCTAAACACAGTTAAGAACTCATTTAAACCACTGCTTGTTTGACTTTTAATAAGATACTGGAAGTTTTAAATGTCAAATATTTTTATTCTATGAAAATCTTGGCTTCTACAATAACAAATGGACACCAAATCATTACAAAAGGAGAATCCAATATTTGGGAAGAGGGAATTCATTAGCTACAGGATAAAAGTCACCAAACATGAGAAAGCTAGGATGGCTGGGTTTTCAGTGTAGGAGAAGCAAAGATCCCAAAAGTGAGCATGTTGGTTTTGGAGAGGGAGCGTTCAATATGTTTTTAAAATACACCTGTCCCATAATAATATATGTCCTATAGCCTAAAGAAGGCTGCTGAGCTGAGGAGCGTTTCCATGCAGCATAGATTCATATGAACCAGGAGCTATTTTTAAATCTGATGGCAAATGTTCAGTCTTTATATTTTACAGCTTCCCTGCACTGACAATTTTGTTGATACTGTCTTCTACAACAATGCCTACCTTGCAAATCTTTTGAGCGTGAGCTCCAGACAAACTCCCTCCAAATACAGTAAAATCCTGAAGGAAAAAAAATGTGTTAAGTTAAAATATCAAATACCAACGATTTATGCTAATTCTTGTTCCTCCCTTATTCCTCAACACTAGCTTAAACTGGGGGGGGGGGTATTCTATGGCTCTTCAATATAATTGTTTTTAAATAAATCTTTAGAAAGCTTGAATATTTTTGCCATAGTCTCACATAAAATTAAAAATCACAATGCAGCCCTATAGGGATTCAGTGTGTGTGAAAGGATGGGCACAGGACTCAATATTTATTTATTCATTTAAAATACTGATATCCCATGCCCTCAGCTCAGCGTGTAACTGAGACAAGCTTAACAAAAGCAAATAAGTCATAAAAATACACAAATGTTTAACACTAAGCACATGAAAGCAGCAAACAAAAGAGTAAAAAACCTGAACAGTAAATATTTAAAAATCAAGTTAGAACCATATTCAAATATACCAGTTACCAGCAAAGCAGGAAACAAATAATAAAACAGTGTGGATATAAGAAGCACATGCCCTCAGCATGAAAAGTGAATAAACAGCAAGACATCAGGAATAAAAAAAAAAATTGGCTTGTACCTACGGTTGCCAACTAGCCTGGAGGAAAATATCCTATCTCTTTAATAGAGGTTTAATGTTATGCTATGAACCTCCAAGCATGAAAAGCTTCAATCATCAATTTCCACACATTCAGCCCCTACTAAAGTGACATTTTTCTTCACGCCTGTTGGCAGCCATGCTTGTACTCTACCATCCATTCCCGTTTCCCCCTTCTATAGACCCCCACTTCGCCATTCCCTTCTGTTTGCATCAAATAAATCCTGGGGTAAAATTTCAGGGGGCTGCAATGGGAGAGGGACGGTGGCCAAGTCCCGTTCTGTGAATGTCATGCCCTTTACACAGTTTGATGGGTGTAGGCCACACTGCACGAAGCGCTAGGCCCCTCCCAAGGCCACAAAGAGAGACGCATTACTGTTCATACCTCCTGTATCCCCACCCAGCCCTCCCTCCTGCCCAGGTTACTTGAGTATGTGCTGAGAGAGGGAAGGCATAACCCTTGCCAGTCTCTCTCATGTCGGACAGATCTTGATCTAAATTTATATTCCACAGTCCTATAGGAGATTATATAGGGTACCCCACACCTTATGGTCCCCTCCAGAAGACACAGCGGCAGAAGCCATACAATACTGCCTTATTGTTAGCTTGGGTGAAAACTGACCCAAGATAGCAAAATGCAGAAAAAGAACAGGAAAGAATTCAACAAAGTTCTCTTTCTTGCCCTCCCAGCAACAACGAAGGCAACTAATTTTTAAACCACACAGTATTGTCCACCTAGCTTAGTACTGTCTATGCTGACTAGAAATGACTCTCCAAGGTCTCACAGAGACAAAGGTGTTTCCCAACATCTGCCACCTGAGAGCCTTTAACTAGAGATGCTAACTGAATCAGGGGCTTTCCACATGCAAAGCACACACTGTTCCAGTAAACCATGCCCTCAAATTACTTATGCATTAAAGCAAAATATGGTAGTAGTGTGGAGCTGTATTAGACCAAAATTTGGTTAAGTAAAACAATATGGGTTTTAGGCCTATTACTAATTAAGAACATAAGAACATAAGAGAAGCCAATGTTGGATGAGGCCAGTAGCCCATCTAGTCCAACACTCTGTCACACAGTGACCAAAAATACCAGATGCCATGAAGAGGTCCATCAGTGGGGCCAGGACACTAGACACCCGCAGAATACGGTGCATCACTTGCCCCAGCCTAGGGTTGCCAAACCCCCTGGTTTAGCAGGGGTCCCCTGCTTTTTGGGGGGTTCTACCTGCCGCCGGCCAGCTGGCCAAGGGGGGAAGCCCCGCCCTCAAGCCCCAACACCCGCAGCCACCCCTCTACCTTCTCCTTGCACTTAAAGGGGCTCCCTTTAAGTGCACAGAGCTGGCGTTTCCCGGGTGCCCAATCTCCAAGTGGAGATCGGGCGTGCGAAGCCTTCCAGCTCCCTGCACTTAAAGGGGCCCCTTCAAGTGCAGGGAGCTGGCATTTCCCACACACCCAATCGGACGTGCGAAGCCTTCCAGCTCCCTGCACTTAAAGGGGCCCCTTTAAGTGCAGGGAGCTGGTGTTTTCCTGTGCGCCCATTGGGCAGGTGGGCGGAGGGTTGGATGTCCCCAATGTGATGGTGTCCCTCCCCTCTGGGAACACCCCCCAAAGTCCCCCACTGGGGGCTAAAATGGACTTGGCAACCCTAACCCAGCCTGTGAGTTCCTATCTATACCTTGTGGCTAATAGCCACTATGGATCTCTGTTCCATATGCTTATCTAATTCCCTTTTGAAGCTGTCTATGCTTGTAGCCGCTACGACCTCCTGTGACAGTGAATTCCATGTGTTAATCACTTTGGGTGAAGAAGTACTTCCTTTTATCTGTTCTAACCCGACTGCTCAGCAATTTCATTGAGTGACCACGAGTTCTTGTATTGTGAGAAAGGGAGAAAAGTACTTCTTTCTCGACCTGCTCTATCCCATGCATAATCTTATATACCTCGATCATGTCACACCTCAGTCGTCGTTTCTCCAAGCTAAAGAGCCCCAAGAGCTTTAACCTCTCTTCATAGGGAAAGTGTTCCAACCCTTTTATCATTCTAGTTGCACTTTTCTGCACTTTTTCCAATGCTATAATATCCTTTTTGAGGTGTGGTGACCAGAACTGTACACAGTACTCCAAATGAAAGGAAATTCACAAGGAAGTATCAAGATTTATTAGTTACACAGAACTCTTCCTTTAGTTGTATATCAGCATATTCAATCCAGCCCTGTCCTGGATAGCCCAAGCAAGCCTGATCTCAGAAGCTAAGCAGGGTCAACTCTGGCAAGTACTTGGGTGGGAGTCCTCCTTGGAATACCAGCAGTCAGAAGGTGGGGGCAGGCTTTACTCAGCCACCTCTCTGAATATCCTCCGGGCCCCCAGTAGGGGTCAGTCACCAGAGGTCACCATGACATGCACACACACATACATACACATATGAAAAATACAAAAAAAAACCCCCAAAGCATATTTAATCTACATTTAAAAAACCCAAATGCTTAATCTACCTTTATTTCATATATTTAGCCATAAAGGACACCATAAAGGACCTTGGACACCATCACTTAAATGTTAATTCTGAAGCTCCAGCTGTTCCCTATCGCTGACAAAAACAAGCCTTGATCTGGCAACAGAGCAGCTCACGGATGATTCATGATCACAAAGAGCCAGCATCACAGAGACGTCAGCATGAATGAGTGCAGGCACAGAGTAATTCTACACATATGACTAACTCAAAACCCACTTGCTCATCATTCAGCCAAAACTATCCCAACATTTGTCTACTTAAGACAAGTATTTTCACCTGTATTTGACAGTGCTACTTTTCAACTGTCTTCTTTAGAGTGCCTATTCCCATCACATCAAGATTTTTTTTAACTAACTCAACACTAACAAATACCTGACAATACCCGTAAACATACTTTTCTCCAGAGGAGCCACATCTGATTTGTTTTTTAAAATCATGACTAGAGAAACTGGCAGGGAATTACCAACACACATTTTTTGTGATGTCAGAGTGATGGCAACACAAGCATAAAAGATTCCTGTAAAATTCCCAGGATGTTTCTATAGTCCAGTTGTGTATTCATATCAAATTCTTAAAACATTTCAAAGCCATTTCCTGACTATGTACCAGATATACTTTTATAAACCATTAAAGGAAATACAATATAGGAAATATAATATAGAAACTAAAATATCCACCTGATGAAGTCAAGAAACAAGATTAACAAAGCCAGAATGGTATTCAGAGAAACCTGTTGCAAAACAGGCCCCAAAGAGACAATAACAGAACACCACTAAAGGTCACATACAGCTCTCAACTCAAAACAGTTCAATGCATCATCAGCTACTTACAACTTCTATTGGATAATGAAATTCTCTTTCACAAGTACTGGGGTGGCAAAAATACTGGTATCAGAGCTGCCAATAAACCCAGATGCCAACTGTGCTGCCACATACACCCAGATAACCCAATCACTGGCTCTAACGACATCAACTGCACCATCTTAGGCACTGGCCCCGGTCACACAGGCCGGATATCGCAGGGGGGAGGCGTGGCTGTTTGCCCCGGAGCAAACTACTGCGTGGCCGCCGGATCAAACGTCCCGCCGACGTCCCGTGGTTTTGGGGGGGAGGTGCCGATCATACGCCAATCCTGCGGTGCGGCAAAGAAACAGCACGGCAGGGGTTGTGGGGTTTTTTTAACCGAAGTGTGCGCATGCGCCATTGGGTGCTTGTGCACATCCCGTGGAGACTTGGGAAAAAAAACCTTTTCGCGACAGGACATGGGTAGGTGCCGGATGCCACGAGCTACCACCGGAAACGTGATCAGACGCCCGCCCTTGCCCCACGGTTTCCGGAAACTAGTACCTTGGAGGTACTAGTTGTTTACGGCGCATCTTCAGCGGGAAGCCTCGGGTTAGCCACAGGAGCTCTACGCTTCCCAGATGTTGCGGTTTGATCGCGCCTGGAAAATCCGCCTATCTTCCATCTCTGTAGCGTGGTTAATGCTCCGTGTGACTGCAGCCACATTTACTTGCTCATCTTCTAACACTGTATATGCCATTAAATGCCAACAATGCCCTTTGGTTCTCTACATAGGGCAAATAGGTCAAACCCTAGGCCAAGGGATAAATGGACACAAATCTGACATCAAGAATCCCAAAACTGAGAAACCTGCAGGAGAACATTTCAACCTCCCAGGGCACTTAACTGGGGGACCTCAAAGTAGCTGTTTTATTGCAAAGGAATTTCAGAAACAGACTGGAACACGAGATTGCTGCATTACAACACTCAAGACAACTGAACCCCCAGGGTTTAACAGATATATCAGGTTCTTATCTCTCTACACATGCTAAATCACTCAGTTCTCGCTGATACCCAGAATTAAACTTTGTTGGTCTTAAAGGTGCCACTGGACTCAAACTTAGTTCTCACATCTGTTTGTTAACTCTTTTATTATCTGTATGCTAATTTGCTGCTATCCACAGGTCTTACCAACTGGAGTAATCCAATCTTAGCTATACTTATTGTTCAACTACTTATGCATCTTGACTCTAATTAGCCCTTCCTGGCAACTAACCCCCCCCCCCATCTATATGTACTGGTCAAGGAAGTCTTTTTTCAATATATCTGAAGAAGTGAGCAGGCACATGAAAGCTCATACCCAGAATTAAACTTTGTTGGTCTTAAAGGTGCCACTGGAGTCAAACTTCGTTCTATTGCTTCAGACCAACACGGCTACTCACCTGAATCTAGGTCAAAAGACAAAAGGACAATACCTGACTGAAGACATAAGCCAATCTTCCATTTATTCTGCCCTGGCCAGTTACAACACTATCTCCAGGGTACTGAAAAAGAGAACAACAGTGCAGTTTGGAGCACAAATCAGATTAAACAATGAAATCCAACTCTTACAAATGATGGAAACAAACATTTGCTAACCTGAGACTTAGGTCCTGTCCATACGAGGCCTTTTGGGCCGGGAGCGGGGCGGAACGGGGGCGGAGCAAACGGGCGCGATCCCACCGCAACATCTGGGAAGCGTACCGTCTCCGTCCCTGATCCAGCCCTTCCAGCGCTGCTCCGCACCAAAAAAGAACCACCTACCGAGGTGGTTCTTTTCGAAGGGCCGCAGCAACGCTGACTGTGGGATCGCCGGCGCGTCCTTGCGCCGGCGCATCCCCGGCTCCTGGCCGAACTGCGCATGTGTGAGCATGCGCAGTTCGCCAGGCTCCCCTCCCCACCGTCGCTTTCTCCCTGGCATCTGATTGTGCCGGGGAGCGACGGCGCCGTGGCTCGGGGGATCCGTGAGATCCCGCCGCGCCGTCTCAACTTTGCTGCGGCTCACATTAGCCGCAGTTCGAGCGTCCTTTTCCCTGCCGTGTGGCAGGGACCTTAAACTGTTTTTTTCAAGGCAGTGTGTGTCTTTTCAACTATATGTTGCCTGGATCATTAGGCCAGACTGAATCTTATATTACCAAACTGTAAAAAAGGGAGGGAGAGAGAGGCATTTTTTCCATCCTGAAGATAACCTATTTCCACACAGTCTCCTTTGAGTACTACAGACAAAATTCACCAGCCTCTGGTCATATATTAAAAAACAGAGACTTACTGTAGAACAGAGACATAAACCCATAAGTAATAACTAGAATAAAAAACAAAATGAAAAATACACAGCTAGAAAGCAACCTGTTAAAATGATGACCTAGAACAACTTAACCAAGAGAGCAAATCAAATCATAGCATGAAAACTAAAATAACTGGGGGGGGGGGGGGGGATGAGGGGGAAATTAGTATTGGCAGCTGGATCGTTTTCATGTTCTGCCAGTGCAAGCCCTACCAAAAAGACAAATACTTTAATCAGTAGCCCAAACTGCACTAGAGTTATGTAAACTTACCCCTCTGGAATTAATTGTTAACACTTTTTGAGAGTTTAAACTGAATCTCAAAAAGGGTCATGTACTTGTATGCAATGTGCACACATCGCTTACAAGACTTGAGCTCCACACAGCTCAACAGGGCAGGTAAGTAGCAGCACAGCATCATTCTGACAGTGTTTTCTAAACTTCTCATAGCTGATGCATACTATTTTCACCTTTAAAACTTTTGCCTGTAAAGTGAAATGTTTACTTTTAGAGCATGTAAACTCCAAAGGTTTACTTTTAGGGCATATAAAAGAAGTAACTTCAATTATGTAAGTCCAGCGGTCATCCCAGATTCAGTCCCAAAAGCACCACTATGTGAGGCCCCTCTCAGCCCGAAGCAAAAATGAAGATAAATCAAGTACCTTGTTTTTTGCAGCCTCCATTCCAAAGTCCGCACATCTGTGTTCCACAAACATGTCATACTCTACAAAACTGTCAGGATCCAATAAGAGCAAAATACGCTCCCTAGCTGTCAGCTTTCCCTGGAAACCAGTAAAGATGTGGCTTTAATCATTACAGTAAACCAGAATTAAGCATCATTACGAATAAATTTCCCAGTTTAAGATTTCATTCACACTTACACATTTGCCCTATCAAGCAGTGTAAAATTCCATTTCGCCATGATAACTCTTCATAAGAAAATATTACCAGCTCACTTTTACCTTGCAACTTTTTTCTTCTGTCCTAATCATACAGCCAAATATTTATTCTCCTTAATACCTTCCCTTTTATACAAACTGTACAGAGAGAGAGATAATATAGACAGCCAGCATGGTGTAATGGTATAAGTGCCAGTCTGCCAGACTACGATCTGAGAGGCACCCAGGTTCTAATCCCCACTCTGGCACAGAGGGCCTTGAGGCAGTCATTCTCTCTCAGACTAACCAACCTCACAAGGTTGTTGTGAGAATAAAATGGAGGAGAGGAAAACAATGCTGTAAAGCACTTGGAAGAAGAAGATGAGGTCTTTATATCCCGCTTTTCTCTACCTCAAGGAATCTCAAAGCGGCTTACGATCCCATTCTCATCCCCTCCCCACAACAGGCACCTTGTGAGGCAGGTGGAGCTGAGAGAGTTCTGACTGAGCTCCAGTGTTCCCTCTAAGCTGAGTTAGTGTGAGCTAGCTCACAGCTTTTTACCCTCCAACTCACACATTTTTGTCTTAGCCCAGAAAGGATGGCTCCAGAGCAAACTAATTTATGCAGTAGCCAATTCACCTGCTCACAACTTTAATGCTGGTACCTCATAAAGTAGAATGTTTTGCTCACAGGACTCCACAGCTTAGAGGGAGCATTGACTGGCCCAAGGTCACTCAGCAGGCTTCCTATGGAGGAGTGGAGTCAAACCCAGTTCCTCAGTTTAGAGTCCGCTGTGCTTAACCACTACACCACACATACTCCCCCATGCTTGGGTCCCCCATTGGAGAGGAAAGTGAGGTATAAATGTCTAACAAAGATATAAATAAAATATATGTAGAGAAGAAAGTAAATAAACCACAGACAAGTCTAGCTGAGGAGGGAGTGAACACAGAAAGGATTATTTCAATCACAGCATTAACACATGGCACTGCACTGGCACTGCACTAAAAATATAAAGGAACAAATTGGGGGTCTTTGAGGAACTGCAGAGGTGAAGAATGAATTTGGAAACTCCATCCCACTCTTCAGAATCTTCCCTCATCCCGTGGATTCTCTAAACCAGGGGTGTCAAACATAAGGCCCGGGGGCCAGAAGCGGCCCGACCAGGGCTCTTATGCAGCCCGCGAGCAGCTAGTGCAAGGAAGGGAACAGAAGACTGCTTGGGGGGGGGGAATGGGTGGAGCCACTCCTATTGTGGCGTCAGCATGGCAGAACAACCTTGTCTGCAGCAGCAGGCAAGCAGCATGGGAGTATATGCACCGCTGGCTCTCCAGTCTGCACATATAAGTTTTCCTTTGCAATGGGGCCTTGCAGTGAGGATACATGAACTCAGAGCTTACCAGCTGCTGCCCTTTATACAGTTTATATCCCTGGTACCTGGCATTACATTTATGGCACACATAGCCCGGCCCGCCAAAATGAAATTTATGTCAGATATGGCCCTCATTACAAATGAGTTCAACACCTCTGCTCTAAACTCTGTTTGAGGTCTGGGTGGTCAACCTGTGCAATTTTTGTCATCCAGCCTGTTTGCCAACAGTCATAGTGAACTTGACCAATAGGACAAAAATAATATCCACTCACGTTTTAACATTCTGACAACAGCTAGCTTATTCATAGTAATAGCAGATCTTGTGAATGTGCTTCTCTAAGGCAGCTAGTGCAACTGAAATAAAACCTAAACCCAGAAGAAGAAAAATCTATATTTTCAGGAGAGGCTCAGCATTAGAAAGTAATCTGCATGAGGACAGAGGTTTCAAAAATTATAGTCCAAATGACTTAGTCCTTCTACTATGACTGTATGAGCATCTCATATAAATTCTGTGCACTTAACTTTTTAACTGCTAAATAAATTTATACTAAAACTACAGTAAATAGTCACAATGGTTCTCCCCACACACCCTAGAGTAATAATCCTATGAAAATAATCCATTTAAAATATTCATACTCCTTTACTAAATGACCCAAGTACTGAAAATGTGTTATGTATAGCTTAGCTCTACAGGGACTGCAGCTCTTTTTGAGCAGGCAAAAACCTACCCAAAGAGAGCAGCAATCTTTATATCTATAGCAGAGATACAATAAAAAATCCAACGAACTAACTTTCCACAGCTGGTTAATGATCTTTGGCCTTGTAGATGCAGTCAGAGGATACAATCCAGAAAACTACCATATGTTTTTCAGTAAGTCTAAACTGCACAAGCAGGACCAAATTAAGAATCTAAAAACTGTCCTGCCTTGTCAGACCATGGTTCACTTAATAGTATAACAGTAGTCAGCTAGTTGTCTCAGGTTCACATCTAGGGCATGATGGTGCCAGCCAAAGGGAGGGGGGGCATGGCTCAGTGGTTCTGCTTTGCATGCAGAAATTCCCAAATTCAATCCCAGTATCTCTAGTTAAAAGGATTTAGTAGTAGGTGATGTGAAAGGCCTCTACCTGAGGCCTTGGACAGCTGCTGCCAGTAAAGAACAGACAATGCTAACCTTGACAGACCAATAGCTTGACTCAATATACAGCAGCTTCAACCACTGTTCATTCCCAGCAGGCAGAGGTATTCTGCTGGTGAATACAAAGGTTCCATTTTATCTTCTATGGCTAGTAACCGCTGATACACTTATTCTCCATGTCTTTGCTTATTTGTTAAGCCATTCAAGTTAAATGGCCATCGCAATAGGCTGCAACAAAAAAGTTTATTTGTGTAAAGAAATATATTATTTTTGACAAGTACTTTATTTTGTCTTCCCGTACATCTCTTAGGGTCCAAGAAGAGCTGCAGACATGGCCATATAACGCAGGAATGGTTAGAAAAGTCTTGAAGGATTTGCGAGACAAATTCTTCAGATTCACATTTTCACACCACAGTTAGTTGACTTTTATTGTCACTTTCCTGAAAACGAGTAAAGAAACGTAACCTCTAAAGAGACTGCACCAGTGACTGTACCAATGTAATGACAGCACCAATGTCATTTCAAAGTAATAATTTTAAAAGTGGACTCGGTATCCCTTCTTGTCACTGCTTGCCAGTGAAAATTCCCCAAGGGAACTGTGCAGGTTCCCATGCTGCCTCTCTCATTAACCAAGGCGAAGCTCGCACCTGTAGAATACAGAAGGCCGAGTTTTTAAAATTCAGCCCCATCAGACTAGGAAGAAGGCTAGACACGAGTCTGTCAAGTGAACACCTCTCAAAGTATTTCCAGGGCACCAAACTCTTCCACGCACGGCGTACTCCAAAGGACCAAACCTCTTTCCTGCGATCGTCTCCCAGAGGGCTGCACGGAATTGCCAGCCCCGCAAGGAGCTGTCTCACCACCTGTGAGCAGAGAAAAGGAGGGAGGACAGTGCAAGAGGCCCGAGAGAGGCGCGCCCGCTCACCCGCCGATGCTGTGCATCAATACGGGCCTGGCCGCCCCCAAGCAGCGCTGCCCGACGTTTCTCCTCGATGCGCTCGGGTACACTGAGCGCTCGGTGAGGGGAGCTGTTGCAGCTGAACGGGCAAGAAAGCCTCGGCGTAACCCTGGTCAGCCGAAAAGGCAAGATCCGTAAAGCGGCCATGACTGGATTGCGAGGACGCATGCGCGACCCGGAGAAAGCCGCTGGTCCCGTGGGAAGGTTGATTGGCTGCCTGTTCAGCGCTGCCCAGTTTCTCTAGCTAGACGAGTGACCGGGCACGTGGTTGCACCTACGGCGCTGTTCCTCTGCCGCAAAACGGCTATGCCACTTTACTGTTTCTCTCTCTGCAGTCTGCATCTCATAAGTCGAATGCTTCGGAGGCTTCTTCTCATCCGCTCCATATTCAGACCTAGAGGATTCCTGCAAGTCAAGTGTTTGTCTTACTATATATGAAATTTTGAATCCAGTGGCACCTTTAAGACCAACAAAGTTTTGTTCAAGGTATGAGCTTTTAACATTCTGACAACAGCTAGCACACGAAAGCTCATACCTTGAATAAAACTTTGTTGGTCTTAAAGGTGCCACTGGACTCAAACTTTGTTCTGCTGCTTCAGACCAATATGGCTACCCACCTGTATCTATATATTAAATTGTTACTGTTTTCTGTGTGCGATCCAGAGATGACCTGCATCATGGTTGCCCTTCTGTTGCAAGGGCATAACTCTGCACATTGTCTTTGCAATGATGTACAATGTCTCCAGATACCTACATCTTTTTTAATGTACAGTACGGGAATTAAAGAGATGGGAGTACCAGACCACCACCTCACATGTCTCTTGAGAAACCTGTATAAGGGCCAAGAAGCGACAGTTAGAACCGGATATGGAGTACCAGACCACCTCACATGTCTCTTGAGAAACCTGTATAAGGGTCAAGAAGCGACAGTTAGAACCGGATATGGAACAACTGATTGGTTTCGCATAGGAAAAGGAGTACGACAAGGATGTATATTGTCGCCTTGCTTATTTAATATATATGCAGAGTACATCATGCGAAATGCTGGCCTAGATGAATCACAAGCGGGCATTAAGATTGCTGGGGAAAAGATCAACAACCTCAGATATGCAGACGATACCACTCTGATGGCAGAAAGTGAAGAGGACCTCAAGAGCCTCTTGCTCAGGGTAAAAGAGGAGAGCGCAAAAGTGGGCTTGAAGCTCAACATCAAAAAAACTAAGATCATGGCATCCGGCCCCATCACTCCTTGGCAAATAGAAGGGGAAGTCGTGGAAGTAGTGACAGACTTCACGTTCCTGGGATCCCAGATCACTGCAGACTGTGACAGCAGTCATGAAATTAAAAGACGCCTGCTCCTTGGGAGGAAAGCGATGGCGAACCTAAACAGCATGATAAAAAGTAGAGACATCACCCTGCCAACAAAAGTCCGCATGGTCAAAGCAATGGTATTCCCAGTAGTCATGTATGGCTGCGAGAGTTGGACTATAAGGAAGGCCGAGCGCAGAAGAATAGATTCTTTTGAACTATGGTGCTGGAGGAGACTCTTGAGAGTCCCTTGGACTGCAAGAAGATCAAATCAGTCAATCCTCAAAGAAATCAACCCTGACTGTTCCCTGGAAGGCCAGATAATGAAACTGAAGCTCAAATACTTTGGCCACCCAATGAGAAGGGAGCACTCACTGGAGAAGACCCTGATGCTGGGAAAGATTGAAGGTCAAAGAAGACGGGGACGGCAAAGGATGAGATGGTTAGACAGTGTCATCGATGCAACGAACATGAAGTTGAGCAAACTTCAGAGGATGGCGGAAGACCGGAAGGCCTGGAGGGAGCTGGTCCATGGGGTCGCAAAGAGTCGGACTCGACTGTGCGACTGAACAACAACGGGAATTACTGTGCCAACTGCAGGTGCACCCTTGTCATGGACATCATTGGATACTGGGCAACAAGAAGTGATGGTTTACCTATGTGACTATACACCCGTTCTGTCTCTTTTATTCATGTTTTAGACATGATGGTGGTGGGGTAAAAGAGTTAAACTATGTGAAACTTCTGTTGCACAGCATATCATTTAAGATGGGTGGCCATGTTTGTCTGTAGCAGTAGAAAAGAGCAAGAGTCCAATAGCACCTTAAAGACTAACAAAATATGTGGTTAAGATGCTGAACTGCAGGCTGTGGAAGGTCAGTCGTTCAGCAATTCGAGACCCGAGTCGCCGCATGACGGAGTGAGCTCCCATCTCTAGTTCCAGCTCCTGCCAACCTAGCAGTTCGAAAGCAAGAAATTGCAAGTAGATAAATAGGGACCACTTCGGTGGGAAGGTAACAGTGTTCCATGCGCCTTGGTGTTTAGTCATGCCGGCCACATGACCACGGAAACGTCTTCGGACAGCGCTGGCTCTTCGGCTTTGAAACAGAGATGAGCACTGCAACCCTAGAGTTGGATTCGACTGGCTTTCGAGCAAGGGAACCTTTACCTTTTTATGAGCCTGAAGAAGTGAGCAGTGACTCACAAAAGCTCATACCCTGCCACATATTTTGTTAGTCTTTATGGTGCTACTGGACTCTTACTCTTTTCTACAGAATATCATTTAAATAGACTAATCCTCTTTATGCAAAGCAGCTATGTATGTTCAGCTAGCATGCCAGCACATTGTCCACCTGTGCTAAAGGACTCTTAGTGTATAACAAGGGTGTAGCTGCTTCTCATGGGTAGGATGCTGTGTGTGAGTGTGAAGTCCCATGGGTAAATGCTTTTCTCACCCGCCTCATTGTTAAAATCAAAGCACAAAGCAGTTATGTGTGTGTGTTTGGCACAGCAGCACAACACCCATCCAAACTATGGATTTTGTATGCTAACAAATCAGAGATAGCTGCTTTGTGCAGGCAGAGGCCTAGTTTGAGCAAGATTTGGGCACGTAAAATATTGCACAGGTAAGTGCTTCTGACTAATGGCATCATGTTCCAATCACATTTTAGACTAAGCAGCTACCCATGCAAAGCAACTACACTGGCTTAGGTAGTATACCAGAGATCCATGATGGGCTGGTATTGCAGTGGCATGCTAGCTAAGCATGTATAAGCAGCTAAGCAGCCCTGTTGCAGTGAGACACATGAGCAAGTCCTTTTTCCTTACTGGCTTCCAGTTTAAATTAGGTCTCCATCTGCACATGTAATGGAATTAGGTGGTAGAAGATTGAGGTAATATAAGTGCCAGTTCATTCTGTGGTTGGAGGATGCTGCTTTAGAATTCCTCTCCCTCATTTAAAAAAAAACCCTGCAAAGACCAAACTAGCAAATCTGTAAGGAAGGTTTAGCACAGCACTTTGCTTTCTCTGTTGGTTGTTCTATTTGAAAGCGTTAACATAGGATAAAATGTTAAAATGTCCCACCAACTGTTTGAATGAGACAATCCAATTACCACCTAAGTATGTTACCATCTCATTATGCTTCAAACAGCCCCATAACTAGGGATTTGGAGGGGAGGGGGCCGAGGGGGGGCAGCAGCTAACCCAGGTGGGGGGGGGAGAAGAAGCAAGGCGCTGCTTAGTGGCTTGGGTTGAGGAATGCTCCCTTGTTGGCTGAGGCAGGCAAGGGAGTCTAAGGCTGGGGAGGAGGGGGCAGCGGTGGTGCCCTTGGGACTGTGCCTGTGGTCTCAGCTCAGGGAGGTGGCCCAGGGAGGGGGGCACGGAGAGGTTGGGAGGAGTCAGAGGTGCGTGGGATGAGCGGTTCGCTGTCCCCTCCCACCCAGCCATGTGTGGCCTGTTCATTACCCGGATGGAACAAGAATGGCCCGGTGCCTCCAGCCAGTGGCTCCTCCCATTGTTGCTCCTAAAAGAACCCCTCCTGGATTCTCCAAAGGGATGGAGTGGGATGATGGAGCTATTCTATGACCCCCACCATCCTCCTGTCTCTGTTTTCCCAGCCAGCCCTTGACCATTCCGACCCCCACGCCAAGCCGGCCTCCTTTCCACCTGCTGGGAATGCACAGAAGGTAGGACCCAGCGGAAGCCTCCCACACCACGTCTGGAGGCCAGTTGTTGCTGGCCGCTTTCTCCGCTGGCCCCTCGCCACCCGGTCGCATCCTGCTGCGCCAGCCCACCTGAGTCCTGTCCCCCCCTGCCAGGAGAAGTGTTCCCCCCCCGCAGCTTCCGCTATCTCGGGTCGGCTGGCCTTCCTCATGGGGGTGCCACGGCTGGCCTCCCTCTTGCCCCGCCCCGCCCGTGGTGGGCGCAAATCAGAGTCCCTAGCTTGCCACTCGCCTGCACAGTGCCTGGCAAGAAGCGCCAGACCAGACCCCGTCCCGCCCAGCCCAGTGGAAGCCGACCCAGGGCCAAACCCTGCCGCCCGTTTGCTCGCCTGGGTTGTCTTCGCCTTGAGCCCAGCCATCTAGAGCCGGGGGGGGGGAGAAGATCAATCAGGGGTGAGGGGGCCGGTGGAGGGAGGTGGAGCTGAGGATTGGAGGAGGGGGCCCACAGAAACCGTGGGGGGCGGGCCCCATGGGCCCCGCATTAGCTACGGGCCTGGCTTCAAATGTAGACCAAGCCAAAATTTCAGGAAGCTATAGGGATTCACAGGATGGGGGAAATTGTTTGCACAGAAATTCCCTCTTCTACACAACTGGTAAAGGTGTTATCCTAGTTACCCTAATAATAAACTGTGAAAGATGTACCACAGACAACGGAAGATTCCAAATGTCACACTGAATTCAGATTAATGTTATAAGTAATCTTCAGGTGTATTTCCCTCTTCTTCATTGATCCTTTCTAGGATCTCTTATGCCTTTTCTACTGATTCTTATTGGATGAGAAACTTCACTTCCAAAAATGAAATCATGCTAAAACTGAGCTCTTGTTTTTCAGTCACCATGCTGCTTCTACTCCTCCTTCACTGTCCTGCTTGGCAGTTCTACCATTTGCCTCTTCCCCAAATCAAGGTTACTTTCGATTCTTATTTTCTTCTCTAATTCAGTTGCTAAGTGTTATGATTTTTAGCATATGTGAAATTCATTATTTTCTTTACTCCGGTGTAAGTAAAGCTTTCATTCTTTCCTTTATTATTTCTTGTATCAATTATTGTTACTGGTGGGTGGGGGGTTAACACTCTCTCCTCCCGTTCCAGTCCTTTTTTGTTAGTGTGTGTGTCTGGAAGTCATGGTTGACTTCTGGTGACCCCTACTGAGGCTTGGATGGTTCAGAGAGGTGGCTTGCTATTGCCTGCGCTGCCTCTGTGTCTCCTATCCAAGTACTTGCCAGGGTCGGCCCTGCTTCACTTCCGAGATCTGACAGGATTGGGCTTGCCTGGGCTATCCAGGTCAGGGCTCCCATTTTAGTCTTGAACACAACACAGAGGAGTGTGCTCAAAACAGCATCAGTTTATTAGCAAAAAGATACAGGGATGGAATCACCTGGTTTCATGAAAAGGGAGCTCAGGCAGTCTACAGTTCTAACTAAGAGAACTAACAAGCAGGGACTCCACCTCATGAGACTAAACCAAAACACAAATATCAGAGGGGGGAAACAGTCTGTTCCATTGTAATGCAAAGAATAAATACACCACAATGCCAATCTGTTGTTCTTTGTATTAACTCCCACTTTCCTCATATACCACTTTTACTTTTTTTTTACTATCATAAATGCCTTCTTATTTACCTTCTCTTCATGCCTCCCATTCCTCCTCCCACTCTCTCAGTTTTCTCTGCTACACTTATCTACAAGACAAACATTACGTATTTTCAGTGCTGCAGCCATCTCTTATTCCCTTGCCATTTCCTTTGCTATTTATTTATTTCTTCACATTTATAGCCCACCCTTCCCAGAGGTGGGCTCAGGGCGGGTAATAACATGTAACTTAAACAAAATATATTAGTTAATACAGTAAAATTCAAATTTAAAACATCATCATAAATGTTAAAATGTTATAACAGCTGATAACAAAGAAATTTTCTGGTTGTGGGAGGTTCCTAGCCATAGCAAGTAGTTGTTAACAGAGTGACAAACACCTCAGGGAAGCCATATATGGATGTCCACTGCCTCAGCCGAAGGCCTGGCGGAACAGCTCTGTCTTGCAGGCCCTGAGGAATTGAAGTAAATCCCACAGGGCCCTGATCAGTGGAGAGCATGTTCCACCAGGCAAGGGCCAGGGCAGAAAAGGCCCTGGCCCTGGTTGTGGCAAGATGGACGTCTTTCGGGTCAGGGACTACCAGGAGGTGTTGATGCCCTTTGGGGCATATACAGGAAGAGGTGGTCCCTCAGATATGTTGGTCTCAGGCCATGTAAAGCTATAAAGGTTATTAAAGGCTGTTTTCCAATTATCAGAAGTTCAATGAATGCCTATAGTCAATTGGGGGGGAAAGGATTTTAATAGTCGTTTTCTGTCTTTCCTTTTAATATGTCCTACCTCCAGACCTCCGTCTGACTTTAAATGTTTATTGAAACCTTATCTTTCTGTTCTCCCTGTCTTATAATAATAGAACCTGAGTTCATCCACTGAAGCTGAAAGGTGGGAAATTCAAGACAAACAAAAGGAAATAGTTAAATTGTAGAACTTGCCGCCACAGGATGTGGTGATGGCCACCAACTTGGAAGGCCTTAGAAGGGGAGTGGACAAATTAATGGAGGACTGAGCCATCAGTGGCTACTTGTTATGATGGATATCTACTCCCTCCAGTACCAGAGGCGTTACTCTTCATATCAGTTGCTATGGAGCACAGGCAGGAGGATGCTGTTGCAGTTATCCTGCTTGTGGGCTTCCTAGAGGTAGCTGGTTGGCCACTATGTGAACAGAATGCTGGACCTGGTGGGCCTTTGGTCTGATCCAGTCTGGCTCTTCTCATGTTCTCACATTCTTTTCCATCATTTCCTGTCCCCTTTCCCTTTCTTCATATTCTCAGCCAGAGTCTATCATCTTTTAAAATTCCTGTGCAATGGCTATCAATACTGCCTTAAAACATAATTTTTAAATACTGCTAATAAAGGTCTTAGCAAACAAGCCTGTTCCACTACGATCCAGACTATCCAATCAATACCTACTGTTAATTCTACTTTAAGCAATATGCTTAGGTTTTGCCCTGTAATTCTAAAGAATGAAGTTGGAGGTAATTATAAGTTATTATTTTGTCATTTTAAAATGTGCCAGATTTAAGATAATTATTTCAGCTTTCATTCTAACAGGATGATGCACGTATACATGCATCCCAAAAATCACAGTTCAACTGAATTACCTGGGCCAATTATCATTATATTGTTCACAATAGGTAAGGCAAACAAAAGAATTGCTTTGTGCCAAGGAGAGGCTAGGAGGTCTTAGCAAGGAGTTCGAAAATTCCCTTTAACTTGGTTGGATCAATTGAGAAGTAATTATGGTCTAATCTTCCATCAAAGCTTACCACTGAGTTTTAGTCTAAAGTTTAATGGGTAGTCCTTTGATGCAAAACTAGACCATTACCATTTCCTTAATCCTTCAGCTCTACAAGGAAAACCCTAAGAAAAATAATTGATAGCTGTTGAATATTCTATTGTGTATGAGCACTAATCTATTAGGATGGTATATGCACTTCAGCAGGGAAGGTTCCGGGTAGGATTTGTCTGGTACAAATGTAAACTAGAGGTACAGCAAATATTATAGATGGTAATAGTCCCTGGATTATTTATTTAAAACTTTTATTAGCTGCCTTACGGAGCTCAAGAAGGCTTACAGCATAGATAAAACACATAAAATAAAATACATTAAAAACATAAAAATCAACATTTAAAATCACATCTCAGGACTGCTAATAAAATTCAGAACATAAGAAGAGTGGTTCATCTACTCCAGCATCCTGTTTCACCCAGTGGCCAACCAGTTCTTCTGGAAATCCAGCAAAAAGGCCAAGACCTTCCCCTAACATTGCCTCCAGGCACTGGTATTTAGAGGTTTACTGCCTCTGAACATGGAGGTTCCCTTTATTCATCATGGCTAGTAGATGCTGATAGACCTATCCTCCATGAATCTGTTTAATTCCCTTGTAAAGCTGTCTATGCCTGTGGCATCACTACATCCTCTGGCACTCAATTCCACATTTTAAGAGAGCCAGTTTGGTGTAGTGGTTAAGTGTGCGGACTCTAATCTGGGAGAACCGGGTTTGATTCCCCACTCCTTCACTTGCACCTGCTGATGTGACCTTGGGTCAGTCACAAGCTCTGGCACAGCTGTTCCTGAAAGAGCAGTTTGTGTCAGTGTTCTCGCAGCCCCACCCACCTCACAGGGTGTCTGTTGTGGGGAGGGGAAGGGAAAGGAGTTTGTAAGCCGCTCTGAGACTCCAAGTGAAGGGCGGGGTATAAATCCAATCTCTTCTTCTTCTTCTTCTCTTCTTTAATCACTCACTGTGTATAGAAGTATTTTCTTTTTCCATCCTGAATCTACTACCCTTCAAGTTCATTGGATGCCCTCAAGTTCTAGTATTTTGGGAGAGAAAACATTCTCTTTGTCAACTCTCGCCACTCCTATCATGTTTCTCCTTAGTCATCTCTTTTCTAAACTGACAAGTCCCAGACTGTTCAGCCTTTACCACAGGGAAGGTGCTCCAACTCCCTAATCATTTTGGTGGCAATGTCTTTTTAGATATACAGTGACCAGAACTGCACACATTATTCTAAATGAAGCCACACTATAGATCTATACTGGGACATTATAATATTGGCCCTTTTATTTTCAATCCATTTCCTAATAATCCCCAACATAGAGTTTGCCTTTTTCTTTGCTGCAGCACACTGGGTGGACACTTTCATTGAGCTATCTACTATGAGCCCAAGATCTTTTTCCTTCTCTGTCTCAGCAAGTTCAGTCCTCATTAGCCTATACTTGAAGCTGGGATTTTTTGTTCCAATGTGTACCACCTTACACTTACTAACATTGAACTTCATTTGCCACATTGTGTCCACTCAGCCAATTTGTGAAGACTGTTCAGGAGCTCTTCATAGTCATCTACACTACTCACCCCACTTCCAGGTCATTTATGAACAAATGAAATAGTTCTGATCCCAATACCAATTCTTGTGAGACCCCACTGCTTACTTCCCTCCACTGTGAGAACATGTATTCCTACTCTCTGTTTCCTTTATTTTAACAAGTTTTAAATGCATAGGAGAACCCAGGCCAGGCGCACCTTCCCAGAGCGGTTGTTTCATAATCGGGACTGCCACTGAAAAGACCCTCTGCGTGTACCCACCAGACAAGATTCTTTGATTGATGAGATGGTCAGGAGGGTCTCTCCCTGTGATCTTAATTCCCGGGTAGGAACTTATGGGAGAACACAGTCCTTCAGATACCCTGGACCAAGGCATTTAGAGCTTTAGAGGTTGAAACCAACACCTTGAATTGGGCTCGGGAGTGGATTGGTCGCGAGTGTAATTGCTATAATATCAGGGTGACATGCTCCTAATAGCTGGCCTCAATCAACAATATAGCCACAGTGTTCTGCAGCCTCCAAACACTCTTCAAGGGTAGCCCCAAGTACAGCACATTACAGGAGTCCAGTCTAGATGTACCTAAGTCATGGATCACTGTGGGTAGATCTTATTGACCCAGGAATGGACACAGTTGACACAACAGCTGAAGCTGGGCAAAAGCACTCCAAACTACCACAGGCAGCTGGTTTTCTAAGGTGATTGCTGTGTCAAATAGCACTCCCAAGCTGCAAACCTGGCTTTTCCAAGGGGATTATAACCCCAACCAAAACAGGAGCAATCTCAAATCCCAGGTCTGCCTTTCTACTAACCCAGGGAACCTTTGTCTTGTCGAGATTAAGTTTTAGCTTGTTTACTCTCATCCTGTCCATTACTGACTCCAAGCGCTGGTCAGAACATCAACAGCATCCTTGGAATTAGGTCAGAAAGAAATGTATAGCTTGGAATCATCTTCATATTGGTGACACCAAAGCCCATATCCCCTGATGACTTCTCCAAGTGGCTTCACATAGGGTGCTTTCACACACACTTTCCATGCACTTTGCAACTAGATTTTACTATGTGAAATGGTAGCTGAAGTGGATTGAAACTGCATTATTTAGCGTGTGTGAAAGCACCCATAACAGATATTAAATAGAATAGGGAGAGGAGATCAGACCCTGCAAAGCCCCATGGGTCAGTGGCCATGGGGCAGAGCAGGAATCCCCCAGCATCACCTTCTGAAACTACTCCTCCAGATAGGACTTGAACTACCGTAACATAGTGTCCCCTTGTCCTAGTGCTCAGAGGTGGCTCAGTAGGGTACTATGGTCAATATCAAAGGCTGCTGAGAGATTCTGCAGAATTTTCAGGGTCACATTCCCCCTGTGTAGTTCTTGGTAGAGGTCATCAATCATGGCAACCAAAGCAGCAAGTTCCAAACCCCGACCTGAAGCCAGGTTAAAACAGTTCCAGAAAATCACCCTCTTCCAAGAGCCCCTAGAGCTGAGAAGCAGCCAGAAGAACTGACAAGATGAAATGGTGGCAGAGAAATATTGACTTTTCACCACCATCACTGTCACAGAATAACGTCTAATATGGGCTCTGTGCTATGTTCAGTCAGTCTCACTCTTGATTGTTCTGCCAGCAGTGCTCCATCCATCATCCCTCCCATTCTGTTGCCATCAGTTTCCTGGTAAACCAGGAAGACTGCCTGCCTCTGTCCAGGGGAGAAGATGCTTGGGGGCAATTGTGTCAACTCTGGGCAATTTCCATACTCCAGAGAGCAGTCAGGGCCTTGACAGAATCATCAGCAGCTGATGTGGGAAAATCCCCAAGCTATGATAGAAGTTATCAAGCTGACCTACTGTCCAACAGAAGAAATGATTACAGATGTTTTCACTAAGCCACAGCCTCCAGGTGGGGGCTGGAGATCACCAGGAAATACAACTACTTTCCTAGGGTTGCCAGTCCCCAGGTGGGAGTGGGGGATCCCCCGATTTCATGGGCTCCCACTGCCAGCCAGCTGGTCAGTGGGGTGAAGCCCGCCCCCAACAGCCATGACCCTGTGTGACGTCCCTAATGTGATGACATCATGTGGAAGTGATGTAATCACATCAGGGATGTCGTGCGGCAGCACTCTGGTTTTGGGGCAAAACTCTATGGTTTGGGTCCAATTTTGCCCCAAAACCAGTGTCACCATGCAACATCCCCAGAGTGATGTCACTTCTGCATGATGTCATCACATCAGGGATGTTGTGTGCAGCAACTTCATCCCCACCCACACACTTCTGGAAAGCTCCCTGCCACCCCACACCAGCAAGAGGTAAGGATCTGGCAACCCTATACTTTCCAGATGACAGAGATCAGTCCCCCTAGAGAAAATGGCTGCTTCAGAGGGTGGACTTTATGGCATTGTATCCCACTGAGGTCCCTGTCTTCCCAAGGTGCCACTCCCAAATCCCCAGAGATTTCCCAACCTCCATCTGGCAATGTTAAGTGGAACTGATCTCTGTAGTTGGGAGATCTGTTGTGATTCCAGGAGATCTCCAGCCCCCATTCAGAGGTTGGCAACCCTAGAAGGAGAGAAGAAAGCTGGAAAGGGGAAGAGACTATGGGGGCTTTCAGGAAAAAGAGGAAATAGTGGGAGAAGAGGAAGTGAGATGCAGGGCTGGCCCGAGGTGTTTCTGCACCCTAGGCGAGGCCAGCTTGTGGCGCCCCCCAGGTGATGCCAACCTCCCAGTGGGGCCTGGAGATCTCTTTTATAAAAGCTGGCAGCCATGGCCAGATCTTGTGGTAGAGAGTTCCATAAGTTAATTATACACTGGGAGAAGGCCCACTCTCCTCTTCTCTACCCTGAAGCAGTTTAATTGAACGGCTCCTAGTTCTCGAATCCCAGAGAAAAGGCTCCCCTCCCCCCTCCCATACCATTCATACTTTGAAAACACCCTTTGCAATCTCCCTGAGCAGCCAAGACCTTGCCCGAAAGAGCGCGGTCCCGCCCTACTCGGAAGTAAGACCTGGCAACCCCAATAGGACCTTGCTCCCAAGTAAAGCACGTGCCGGCTCGAAGCCTTCCGTGTGTGTCATCTCCTCTCCTTCCCATTTAATTTGTCCTCATCTCTCTCTGCCTGCATCAACTTTGTCCTCTTTGCACTCCAAGGAGGAGCCCGGCTGTCTCTTTAAGCTACTATTCCTTGGCCGGTCCCACCCGAGTACCAGTCCTCGCCTCGCCCCTCCCGGGCCAGGGAGAGGCAGTAGCAGCAGTCACCACCACAGAAATGGAGGAGGTTCTGCATGGGCTGCGCGGGGGTCCCAGGCAAGCTGCACGCAGCTATGGCCGGGGCGCGCCTGGGGGTCCACGCACTCCAGCTGGAGCCCCCGCATGTCCTGGAGACTCTGCTCAAGGGCAGCAAGTTCATCAAGTGGGACGAGGTGAGTAGTGGTAGTGGGAGGGTGGGGAAAGACCCCCCCTCCCGCGTCCTTCTCCTCTGCCCTGCAAACTCTTCCCAGAAAAACAGACACTTTCGTCTCCATGCATTTTGTTTGAAACGTCCGCTCCCTGCCCCTGGAGGAAGGAGCGCACTCATTGGCCAGGCTCCCTGGGGCATCACGGATGCACCACCGGGATTGGCTCTCCGGGCAGCCCCACTGCACACGCTCGGTCAGAGGAGGTGCGAGTTGGGTCGGGCGGGAGTGCAGCGGGGAGAAGCTGTCGGCGGCAGTGGGGCAGCGGACGAAGGCCCTGGGCAGCGCCAGTGCCCTGCAGGAGAGCCACCACCATCATGGTGGCAGTCCTGGCGGCGGCAGGGAGGGCAGGTCTAGTTTTGCACCCTAAGGGCCAGCCCGCACTCTAGGCAAATGCCTAGTTCGCCTAGTGGGTGAGCCGTCACTGACAGCTTTCAAGAAGAGGCTGGATGAATATTTGTCAGAGATGCTTTAGACAGGTCGTGCATTGGGCGGGGGGTTGGACTAGATGGTCTGTATGGTCCCTTTGAACTGTATGATTCTATATGAGGCATCCAGAACACTGACTAGTCCTTGTTTGTTGGATGCATGATTACATGCATTTACATACAATTACAGTTGCTGCATGAGGAAAATTAACAATGCTTCAAAAGACCTCACACCTATATGCTTTCACCCTTGTCCATCACAGTTTATTGCATAGGAGGAGGATGGTGACCATTTGAATCCAGGAGCTGATTAATGCTTTGTGCTAGGGGGAGTGGTACCAGTCACCTTGAAGGAGACAGCTGTCAGGATATTCCTACTGCAGCCATCCCTGGATCTTTATGATTCATCCACTATTGTCCAATATGCAAAGTACTTTTGGAATTGAGTGTTTTGTTTTGTTTTGTTTTTGGCCCCCCGGAGGGGATTTTTTAATTTCATTTTTAATTAGACTACAAACTACAACGAAAGTAGAGGAAGGGAACTACAATTAAGGAGAAAGAAAAGATAACCACTACTAACTAAAATCCCAAGAGTAGGAGATCATTAAAACAGCTTGAATACAAAGTCTTTCCTTAAATCGCTAGTATCTTTTGAACTTAGTCAGACATGCTAAAATATCTTTTAAATCTTAGATTTAACTGTTAGAGAGAAACCCCAGAGCATCTCATTATTAAAAGCTATACTTTCAAAGGCACAATTCAGAGTCCTTCAGCCTTCATTTTTTCTTATCTTGTATTTTCCTCAGTTTGTATGGACTTTTAGGGGCAGCCGCCCCTTTTTCAGAAAGAGAGTCCTCTCCGGAAGACTCCGAGTCCAACTCGCCACTGGATTTGCTGTCCTTCTCCTCTTTATCCACCTCCTCTGGCTCACCCAACTGGATTCTCAAAAACTCCCGTGCTTTAGAAACAAAGTCAATCTTTTCTTTTTTGTCCTGAAGTTTGAAGGTTACGCCCTCTGGAATTAACCACCTGTACACAATTGCATTTGTTTGAAGAAAAAGAATTAAATATATTTCTTTCTCCTTTGTCTTATTTCAAATGGGATATCTTTCAAGATCCTGATAGTATTGTCCCCAATTTTCAAGGGTGACCCCGCAGTCGCTCTCAGGATAGAATCCCTCACATGCCTCTTCAAGAATCTCATCACTATTTCCCCTGGCAGATTATTTTTCTTTATATATACGGAGTAAGACCTGTAGGCCACATCCATCTCACTCATACGGTATTCCGCCTTCAAATCTGTTACTGGGGCTAATGCTTCACTCATCATTTGCTTCAGATTCTCGCCTTTGGATTCTGGGACACCTTGGAAACGAAGAACCAGGTTTGCCTTCTCCATTTGTAGCTGTAAAAGTTGTTCTTCTGTAGAGACTAGCTTCTTTTCCAGTTTTTGCACCTTTTTCTTCACCTTTTGAGTACTGACATCAACTTCTTTCACTTTCTCAGCTGTTTGCTCCGTGATTTTAAGAGTCTCATTCAATTGAAGCTGCTGAGTAGTGATGCTTTGGTTCATCATTGACAGCTGTTCCTTGAGATTAGTCATCTGGTCCAGCAGGGGGTGCAGGGATTCTGCCAACGTTTTAGCCAACTCGGTGGTTTCTTCCAGACGAGGGCTCCCAGCTACTTTCGCTTTTAAAAGTTTCTCTTTCTCAGTCCTCATCCCTGCCATCTTTATAGATTGTTTACTTTCCAAAAATTTGCTAAAGTCTCTGAATATATGGTCATCCGCTCATCCGCGCCCTGGTAAGTCTCTCCCAACAGATTTGAGCATTTTTACTTGGATCTCGCTTTTTAATTCATGTGCATGGGAGGGGCCCCTCCCGGGCCCCTCCCCCACTCGCTTTACTTTCTAGTCCATGGGGTGGGAGCTTTCTTTTTAAATTGACAATTACGCTCTAATCTGACTCACAGTTCATATTCGGTCTTGCGACCTTGCTGTAACTCCGTTTAAAACACTCGCTCTCCAGCGCTTGTCCTGGTCAGCGTCACTAGTTCCATACGGACACACAGCAGGAGGACCGTCGGGACAGAGAAGCGCCTCGATTCCCCAGCATCGCGCTGACGAAGAGGCCACCTCTCAAAAGTCCCATGGCTAGGGGGGGTAGCGAGACGTCACCCCCCTCCTTTCTGCTGGTGCGCAGATTTCATCCCCAGGAGGTCCGGGAGGTGAGTCTGCTCAGCGTGTCGCCATAAACCGGAAGTCCCGGAATTGAGTGTTCATACATATGGTTGGTTGCATAGCTCCAGGCTTTTCTAGACAAGACCTGTTGCTGGACCCATTTCACGCTTACTTCCAACCCTGTTGTGTAATTTAAACTGCATTGGACATTCTGAAGGATGAATAGCCTGTACTGAGAATGAAAGAGGGAAAATGTGGCCCTTTGATTCCCTTGTATCTCTTGGTGATTCTCATACAACCACTATAGTTATGCAGTCAGGTGCTTCAAAATTGTGCCTTATCCTCCGTGCTAATGCCTACATCACTGGGAGAGATTATGTGATGTGGAGTGATATGTCATTAATATGCCAGTTATCTCTAACTTCTCATTTCATCTGCATCAGTGGACTTTATGAAAAGGTGTTTGGGGTTAATAGTGCTGGTATTTACCAAGAAAAGCCTAAACAATCTTGGACTGGGCTACTTTAAAGGCCATTTGCTCCCATTGGAACCTGCCCATCAGTAGAGATCTGTGTTGCCAGCCTAAGTGCCCCTGTTTTTAGAGGTTAAACAGGTGGGTACCAGAGACAAGGCCTTTTCTACAATAGCACCTGAACTGTTAAATTTTCTCCCAAGTCAAGTTTGCCTGGAACGGATGTTAACATCTTTTAAATATAAATTCACTCATATTTTTAATCTCATATAGGCTATGCTACTGTGTGTTTTTTAAATTTATTTAGACTATTTCTATGCTGCCTCTTCAGAGAGCTGCTCAAGGTGGCCTACAGTAAAAAATCACAGTGTAAAACACAAGCCATTAAACATCATCAGCATAAAATCCATAAAACAGACCAGACTACTAAACCCCTAATTAAAAGCCTGAGTAAAAAGATGTGTTTTAGCCTGGCACCTAAATGAAAGTCAAGTAGGTGCCCTCAAGGGGGAGGGCATTCCAAAGTCAAGGTGCAACCACAGAAAATGTTCTATTTCCAGTCACCTCCTGCCTCACCTCTGAAGGGGGGGGGCACAGAGAGCAGAGCATAAGAGGCAAATTTTAACTGGTGGGTTGGACATAAAGTTGCCAGGTCCCTTGGACTAGCTGGTGGGGGATGGGAAGTGAACTTACCAGAAGTGGGGAGGAATGCTGAAAATAAATGTGACATGCCTACATGACCCCAAAGTGACATAGGCATGCCAAGGACGTCATGGGGCAATGCTCTGGTTTTGGGGCAAAATGTTATGGCAGAATTAGCTCCCACCATGGACTTTTGCCCAAATACTAGGGTTGCCAGGTCCTTACCTTTTTTTTAGTGGGGGCAAGAGGCTCCTGGTCTGCCAGGATGCTCTAGCATTCAGCCTGAAAACTCTATGGTACCATAGTTTTCAGACTGAATGCTAGGGCATCCCCCTGGCAACGTGCCTAGCGCAATGATGTCCCCTCCAGGTGATGTCATCATCCCGAGCATGTCGGCTCACTCCAGCACTTTGGGGGCGGGGTTCCCCTCGCTGTCCGGATCTGGGCCAGAGGGTTGGGGGCTGCTAGGGCAGCTAACCCCCTGCCCCCCTGGGGATCTGGCAGCCCTACCAAATATCAGAGTGTTGCCCCCCAGCATCCCTGATGTGCCCACATCACGTCTGGGTCACATAGGCACATTGTATTTATTTTTGGCATTCTTCCCAGTTGGGAGGGTAAGCCCCTCGCCAGCCAGCTGGTCCACAGTGGAGAAGTGTGCCCCAAAGGCGGGGTCTGGCATCTCTAGCTGGACGGTGTGGGAGGAGACAGTCCTTGTACCCTGGTCCCAAACCATTAGAGCTTTAAAGGTAAGAACCAGCACTGTTAGGGTTGCCAACCTCTAGGTGGGGTCTACAGATCTCCCAAAATTTAAAATTATCTCCAGATAAAACAGATCAGTTCACCTGGAGAAAATGGCTGCTCTGGAGGGTGCACTGTATGGGATTATACCCTAATGAGGTCCCAAACCCCTCCCTCCCATGCTCCTGCCCCCAAATTGCCAGGTATTTTCCAATTCAGAGTTGGCAACCCTAATCACTGTGGCCAAATAATGCTTTTTGAGAAACAGCCATAACTGGCAAACCAGCTGGAGCTGATAAAAGGTGCTACGTGCCATGGAGGAGACCTGAGCCTCCAGTTGTAGGCCAGGATCTAGTAGTACCCCCAAGCTATGAAACTGCTCCTTCGGGAAGAGTGCAACCCCCCCCCTTCTGGACAGGCTGCCTCTGTAAACCCCAAGCAGTTTCTCCATTATTCTTTTGCATTTATACTTTACTAGGAATAAGGGACGTTGTGGAAATAAATACAACAAGCTCTAGAAAGAGGCTCTGGGAGAGTGCCCCAGCCTTGGGCACTCAGCATCAATTTGCTGTGGCGACCTCAACAGGGTATAATGACATAGAGTCCACCATTTTCTCCAGGGGAACTGATCTCTGCCATCTGAAGAGCAGTTGTAATTCTGTGTGATCTCCATCCCTTCCCTGGAGACTGGCAACAATGGTTTCCCATGAGGGAATGGCTGGTTTGGAGGGTGGAGTCTATGGCATTGTGCCTGTCTGAGGTCCCACCCCTCCTCAAACCTCACAGTCTCCAGGCTCCACACCTCAAATCTCCAGGAATTTCCCAACCTGGAGTTGGCAACCCTATCTTCCTCCCAGCCAACCGTCAGCCTATCATCTGCCCCCTGGCTTCAGCTTTCCACCTCCCCCACCCTAGAGAGCAGTTGTAATTCTGAGTGATCTCCAACCCCCACCTGGAGATTGGCAACAATGGTTTCCCATGAGGGACTGGCTGGCTTGGAGGATGGAGTCTATGGCATCGTACCTGTCTGAGGTCCTACCCCTCCTCAAACCTCACCCTCTCCAGGCTCCATCCCTCAAATCTCCAGGAATTTCCCACCTGGAGTTGGCAACCCTATCAGGACTGGCCCCAATGAGTTTTTTCCCAAAGGCCTTAATAGGTGTGGAAAGGGCCTTTTACTGACAGAACCTGGTTGCCTAGCAACAGGCACTGAGGAGAAAGTATAGTTGCCAGCTCTGATTAGGGAAATACCTGGAGATTTGGGGGGTGTATCCTGTGGAGGGCAGCATTGGGGGGTTGGAAGGACTCAGCAGGGGATAATGCCATAGGGTCTACCCTCCAAAGCAGCCATTTTCTCCAGGGGAAGTGATCTCTGTCATCTGGAGATCAATTGTAACAGCGGGAGATCTCCAGGTCCCACCTGGAGACTGGCAACCCATGGGGAAAGTCAGCCACACAGCAGGGGGTTGAAGAGAATGGTTTGATGGTCGCTGGCCCACCTCATTAGCCAGCCAGCCATGGTGGAGCCAAAAAGGAGAGAGAGATGTTTTAAGTTTATTCTGACAGGAAGTGGCAAAGCTGGCAGTGGGCGGGGGAGGGGGTTATGATGAAAGTCCTTTGTTTTTTTACTGACAGAAGCAGGCTTGGTTGCCTACCAACAGGCACTGAGTGGACAGTTAGTCCCAGTTAGTCCCACACAGGAGCCAAGAGAAGTGTCTTCCTCAGGAGAGAGTCCGGCTTTCTAGGAGCCGCAGCTCGTTTCCTCTAGGCCAGACCCTCCCTGGCACTGCCACTGCTGCTGAAGGAAGGCGGGGGAACCTTTGAAAGGCACTGGGCAGCCTTCTCTGTGGTGCAGCCCGCTGAGCTATCACCCTCACGAAGCACCGCCCTTGCGGCTGAGGGAGAGGCGCTGCAAGGGGCAGTGAAGGTGAGTGCTTCCCCCTGCTTGCCACCACTCACTAGGTCTGCCTCCTTCTCCCCCGTGGAGGGGGTTGCCACTCTCTCGACGGAGCGTCCATCCCCTACGCTGGCTCCCTCCAGACTGAGGGCGAGACGCTGGCTACTGGCTCTGTGGGTGGGGCCAAGGCAATGCAGCCAGGGGATTGGCAGTCCTTCAGAATGGCAGCTGAGGGAGCCAAGGGCTGTGGGAGCATGTGGAACGTTGAGGAAAGTGGGACATGAAATTGCTTTTATATATAAGGAGAGATTCCTGTTAGCTGCTGTGAGTGTCTTTATGGCAAAAAGATATCATATATATGGCAAATGAATAAAATTGGTAAACAAAATCTGTACAATAAGAAAATTGTGAGGTGTGCCTAGTTCCATATCATATTATGAGCTACATAAATAAGAATTAGGAATGCCTGTATCTTGTTTGGAAAACTAGATGTTTATCCAATTTGGACTCTCTTCAAAATAGCACAAGCATGAACACACATGAGAAGGAACTTTGACATGAAATAATTGTAATCTATATGGAAAAGGCAGAAGAACAGAAGATAATAGTGGATAAAAATTAGAGGTTGATTTGTTTATTTATTGAGAAGTAAAATAGTGTTAGATTTTTACTTGTCTGTTACTGGGTAAGCCTTTAAAGCCTCTGTGTTACATGTCCTAAGGGAGAGTACCAGCCTGAGAAATTTGTCAGTACATTTGTTCAGATATTAGACTATGGTTGAGCTACTGCTCACTGTACATGTGATGCAGTACCATTTATTTTGTACGACTGCATCAATGAAAATGGGCAATGAGTCATCCCAAGGATATTTACTGATTACTTGATGAACAATGAGAGTCAGTCCCTTTATTGTAAAGGTGCTTTCTTCTAGATAATGTGTTTATTTCTGTCTACTTCTCTGTAATATACTGTGCATATTAACATTTAAAATGCCTAGCTCAAAACATTGTTGAATCTAGTTCCATGGTTTGTGATTATGGGATTTCGGTTTCTTCTGCTCTGTATATCCTCTATACAGGATGCTGATTAAAAATCTGTCTTTGTGACTGAGAATGAGCAATGTTCACACCATGTATGCCATAAAAATAATTACCTTTTCGTTTATTCTGTTTTTTAATAAGTAATACATCCTTTAAAACATGCTTCATTGTCAGAGTCACTAGTAAGAAACAGATTTATTCCACTCCATAATTAGTAGTGAAGGTACTATCAAATGCCCTTGAGTTCTACTGAGCATGCTCACTTATTCTGGTCTATTCAAAGCATTTGATTCTTTAGCTGTCGCCTCTCTCTCTCCTCCTCTCCTCTTCAGTGCCTCAGTGTGCAGACAGAAGAGAGGGTAGCAGAAACAGAATCTACATTATTTCTCCTGTACACACTCTGAATTGATGACATTTGGTTCTCTGTTCCTGGCTGCCCAGTACATTTGGATTCACAGGTAGCTATCTCCAATTCTTCCTATTTTCTTCAAAGCTAAAAAAAAACAGAAATGGACACGCTGCTGGATATTGGAGCACAGACTTACTTCCTTTAACATCTCTCAGCCTTGGGATATTTGTGTGGCATCGTTTATCCAGAACCTTCTAAACAAAGGTAAAGAAATATATTTCGTCCCTTTTGCTTTGGCTGTTTGTTGCTCTCTCTTGCATGATAAAAGAACATCTCAGTTGTCATTGAATGTCTATTTAAGCTGCACCATTCATGTCCATTAATGTGCATTCTGCAGATGTGCAGTTTTAAAATAATGGGTTATATGGGGGGGATCACAGAGCAACTTTGAAAGCTCCCCCCTCCCCCGATTAGACAAAATTGTAGTAACTAGTAACCCCACATCAGGCATTGTTAACACGGTCATATATTTTTGAAGGAGCACTCCTATCTCCATTTTGCCAAGTGTCCATGGTCTTTAATCTCCCCATTTGGCATATACTAGTTCTGATACTGACAGAGTGGTCAGCATTCATCAATCCCACTGCCTTAACAACTTACTGCTCTCTGTATTTTCATTTTTAAGGCAATGTATCTTATGCTGTGCATTTAAAGACTATACAATTAAAAGGCAGTGAAAGGGGCAGGGAACAAGTTGGAAAACTGTTAGTCCTTATTTGCATCATAAGAAAACTGTATTCAAACTGACATTTACCTGTTTTAATTGCCAGCATGGGTACAGTATTCCCAAATAATAATAAAAATTGTTCTTGTTACTCCTGTAAGTTCTGGCCCAGTCTTATGTATGGACCGCTATGCCAGCAAATAGGATTGAGCAGACTGACTTTTGAACCAGTGCAATATCACACCTATGGCACTGAACTGGACAGCCCAGACTGGTTCATAACATCATAATAGCCCAGCAGCACAGGTCAGCACTGCAACACCTGTAGAAACAACCACACATAAAGCTGTTGTGTGGCACAGAAGTAGGAGAGGGGACTTGGAGTAACTCAGCTGTATATGAAGGAACATTGACTGAATGAAATCAGTGTCAATGGAAGAGAAGTTTGCAGGATAGCTACATATTTACAGGATATCGTTGCAATTACACAATTATATTGATGGCCATTGCAACTTTGTTGAGAGTCTGTCAATTACACATCTATTTTGTAGAATGCAAACATTGCAATTTATTTCAATTCTAGTTGAAACTGTAATCTGTTAATATTTTATTGAAGACAAATGAATTCTTCAGAATAAGCCATTTGCTTGAACTGCATTAAAATACAGGGGGAAATTGTGGGGGTGTTGCAGGAGAGGTAAATGTCAAGCCTATTTTAAACATGTCTAACAAGAAAAATGCATTGATGACTATGATGCAGTGTAGTGTTCTGCTGTCACAACAGATTTGCTATATTTGGCATTAATATTTGAGCTTTGGTTTCTTCTCAAACCAGTTCAGCTTACCCAGGGCAATGGGAGAACATACAGAATTGAATTTAGGATTACAGTGTAAGTACCTAAATATTGCAACCAAACTACTTTATTATTGCTAAATTACTTATATATATATATTTCTTTACTATTAGTCCTAGTGATCTGAGGAAATGGATACTTCACCTTCCAAACAATATCCAGTGAAAAAACGAGTGAAAATTCACCCTAATACAGTGACAGTAAAATATACCTCCCATTACCCGCAACCTGGAGAAGAAGAATATGAAGGAGCTAGTGAAGACAATGATAGTTTTGTAGAAGATAATCCAAAGAGGAGGCTGCTGAGTGATGGGCGATCGAAAGGAAGGTCCTTCTTTGGAACGATAGACATCCCTTCTCAGGCCACACAAAAGCCAGAAGCCACCAAGAGTGAGCCAGGCCAAGATTTCATAGAAGGAAGCATTTTTCAATCCAGAAAGACTTGGGCTGTGCTTTTTGGATCTGCTTTGGCCCATGGTTGTGTAGCCTTGATAACTAGACTGGCTTCTGACCGTTCCAAAGTGCCATCTCTAGAACTGATCTTCATTCGGTCTGTCTTGCAAGCGTTTTCTGTCTTAGTTGTGTGCTATTACCAAGAGGACCCTTTTGGACCAAAAGGCCACAGATTGCGGCTGTTCTTCTATGGAGTGTGCAATGTTATTTCCATTACCTGTGCTTACACGTCTTTCTCAATAGTGCCCCCAAGCAATGGGACTACTCTGTGGAGAGCTACCACCACAGTCTTCAGTGCCATTCTGGCCTTTTTACTAGTAGATGAGCGAATGGCTTGTGTTGATGTAATTACTGTGCTGTGTAGTGTTTTGGGTGTTTGTCTGGTCATAATCCCCAACATTGTTGATGAAGAAAGTTCTCTGCTGAATATCTGGAAGGAGGCATTTGGTTACACAATGACAGTCATGGCAGGCTTAACAACAGCTCTCTCCATGATAGTATACAGGTCAATCAAGGATAATGTCAGCATGTGGACAGCACTGTTTACCTTCGGTTGGACTGGCACACTGTGGGGAGCTTCCACCATGTTTTTTCTACAGGAGCCAATTATTCCACTGAATGGAGAAAGCTGGAGCTATCTCATGGGCATCTGTCTGTGTTCCACAGTGGCTTTTCTGGGGGTCTATTATGCCTTGAGTAAATTCCATCCAGCCTTGGTCAGCACAGTACAGCATCTTGAGATTGTGATAGCCATGGTCCTTCAGCTTCTTGTATTACGCATCTTCCCCAGCATCTATGATATGATTGGAGGAGCTATTATAATCATCAGTGTCTTTTTTCTTGCATGTTATAAACTGTCTTGGAAGAAATTAAAAACACAAGATTATCAAGAGATACTGGATTCTTCCATTAAGTGAATAACACGGTGTTGTATTCTGTTCACTGCAGTGTACAATTATTATTCATTTATGTATGTCTTTTTGTATAGTGTTGTTGACAGCATACTACCTTTACATGTTCAAAAATAAGAGGCACATCTGCCAAACTATAGCTGAATGGAGATTCTCCAGAAATGTCTGTTCTATACATGAAAAATCTTTTTTTTTAAATGTGCAAGCTTTTAAAATTATATTTTATTCTTAGATAGTATATAGAAATGCCAGTGTTTAATATAGATGGCTGTGTTCCAGGAGACATCTTAAGTAGATTCTAATTGGAATAGTTTGAGGTTTAATATATATCTGGTTGGACAACTGCCTCTGTGTAAAGTGGCCTTTTGCGGGGTTCAGGACAAGGGCAACGGAAGGAAATACCCACCAAAATGAGGCCTTTATAGTGCAATCCTAAACAGTAATACCCTTCTAAGTGTAACTCTGCTTAGGATTGCGCTGTTCATTTTTTGCAACAAAGAACTAGGTTTAATATGGACGTTTTTGTAAAGAGCCATGTCTGCCATTTTAAATGCATCAGGGTTTTTAAAAAAATGTATTTATGGCTCCGGGAGATGTCAGCTGGTTTGCTTCCCTGCTCTTCTGAATTCTGAAGTCTGATAGTGCCCTAACAACCTCGAACCAAAGGCCCAGTTTTAGGACTTGCTGTGGGGATAAAACTAGCTAGTATAAGATAATATATTGCAGAAAGTAATTCAGCAGAAGTATGGCCACTAAAGGAAGAGTATTATTGATTATGATAATCATATATACTACTTGTATGTAGTATGTAATATTTTATATATAAGAATTTTAACATGTATGTGCTTATAACAAGTATGATTCATCTCTGATTCAGGTGTATGATTTTTATTTGTTGTTCTTTGGCTCAAACTGTAAAATTAGATGTTGTACAGTTGGCAGCAGACCAGGAGCACAAAGTAGACCAGAGCACAGAATGCATTGTAGATGCATCCATAGAACTTCTTTAATGTTAAGCCTTTACCCTTGCTGAAACTCATATTAATGCCTGTGAACTATGTTAAAAGTCCACCTGCCCAAGCAGCCTGTTATTTGATGAGTGTCCATGTCTATTCGGATTACCTCTCTCAGCTGTTTTTCTAAATGACTCTCAGCCAGGGCTAGAATCATAGAATCATAGAGTTGGAAGGGACCTCCAGGGTCATCTAGTCAAACCCCCTGCACAAGGCAGGAAATTCACAAATACGACACCCTCACATCCGCAGTGACCACTGTTCCATGCCCAGAAGATGACAAAAAAACCTGCAGGATCCCTGGCCAAACCAGCCAGGAGAAAAATCGCTTCCTGACCCCAAAGTGGCAACCGGCATTTCCCTGGGCATGTAAGAAAGGGTCACAAGACCTAAGCACTGAGGCAACCCTTCCTGCCCTCCCTCATGATCTGCCTAAGTACACAGAATCCGCACTGCTGTCAGATGGCCATCTAGCCTCTCTTTGAAAACCTCCAAAGAAGGAGAGCCCACCACCTCCCAAGGAAGCCTGTTCTACTGAGAAACCGCTCTAACTGTCAGGAAATTTTTCCTAATGTTTAGCTGAAAACTCTTCTGATTTAATTTCAACCCATTGGTTCTGGTCCGACCTTCTGGTGTTATAAACTACTTTGGCATTCATAACCCAACATTATACGCCAGGAGAGAGCATTTTAAAAAATGATCAGTCTTACTGTTATCCAAGGAAGTTTATAATTTCTGAGCCAGTTCTGAGTTGAACTGAGAGAACATTGGCTAATCACTAGCTCACACTGCAATGGCAATATTTTTATTTATTTATCTGATATTTACATTCTCCTTTGCTCCCCAATGAAGACCCAAAGCAGCTTACAGCATCTTTCTTCATTTTATCCTCATAAAATTCCTGTTGGCTGGGTTAAGCTGACAAAGAGTGACTGGCCCAAGGTCACCCAGTCAAGCTTCTATGACAGAGTAAGGATTTGAACCTGGGTCTCTCAGATCCCATCCCAACACTGTAACCACTACAACCCCACTGGTACTAGCACCATAGTAGGTCTAGTGTATGCCAGGGCCCTTGCGCTACCAAGTTTACAGTATGCTCCAGAGTCATGGCCAGCTCCATCTACCATACTGTACCACGTTGGGTAGTGTTTTTTCAAACTTCTGGAAGAAGGACCAGCCCTGCTCAGCAGAGATAGGGGCATTTTCCAAATCAAAACAGAATCCTTCTCAGGGAGTGATAACAACACTACTGTAATGTATCCTCTCAAAAAAAATTTTTTTCATATCTTCAGCAAACACAAAGCAAAATTGTTAGCCATGATGTATTATTATAAAATCAGCCAGTGAAGAAAATTATGTTTTGGTCTTTCACAGGGACACTCAACTCCTCAGGTGCTCCCACAGCTGATTTTTCTTATTTTACAAAAACCTTTCTTCATGTATGCTGCATGTAACCTGAAAGTTTAAAATATGATACATATGCACTATATGTATGTACCTGCATATGTAGTACAGATCTAATTGTGTGGAGTGCATGTTATTTGTTTACTTCATTTATAGTTCGTGTTTCTCCCCAGTGAGGATCCAAAGCAGCTTACATTGTTTTCCTCTCCTCTGTTTTCCCCCACAAAAAACCTGAGAGGTACGTTAGGCTGCAAGTATGTCAATACCCCAAAGTCACCTAGTAAGCTTCCGTGGCAGGGTGGGAATTTGAACCCAGGTCTCCCTTTTTCCCCAGTGGGGTCCAAAGCTGCTTACAGTGTTCTCCTCTCCGCCATTTTATCCTCACAACAACCCTGTGAGTTACATTAGGCTGCAACTATGTCACTAGCCCAAACTCACCCAGTAAGCTTCCATGGCAGAGCAGGGATTTGAACCTGGGTCTCCGTATCCCAGATGCTAGTCTGACACTTAAACCATTACACTAACCAATTTTGATCTGTAAGCAGACAAACAAATCTTTTTACCTATATATTTTACATTGTCTATACCAGCCCCTAGGAGGAAGGAAAGAATATTTGCATCCTAGACATTTTACACTGCATTATTATCAGATTATCTTAAAACAAAAAAAGGCATGTTGGTTGCTAGCAGGGACATTTCTGTTTGCTTTTCAGTACTTTCATATACCATTGTTAGGCAAGCCACACTTTTCCAGACCCCATCTGCATAGGGGGATAGTGATATTTGCCTACCCCGGCATAGATGGAAGGCAGCATGGTATAGCATGATCTGGTCAGATATCAGAAGCTAACCAGGGGCCAGTGGGACTTGGATGGGAAACTGACGAGAAAGACTGCAGAGGAAGGCAATGGGCAAACCACTTCTGCGTCTCACTTGCTTTGAAAGCCCCTTGGCTGGGGTCACCATGAGTCAGCTGCAACTTGATGGCACTTATATATGTACCTTACAAGGCTGCTTTAAAACAAGATAATATATATGTTATGCTTTGAACATTTAAAAGTGCTATATAAATGCTAAATGTTTTTACTCAGGCAGAAGCCTATGGAAACTGAATAGATGATTTTATGTGATAAACAATGGAGGAGAACACAAAAATGAGGATAAAAGATCAGAAGTTTTGTCCTCCCCTTTCTCTGAAGGTTATAGCCAACATTCTTCACTAGGTGGGGATGCTGCATTTCCATGTGAGGCAAAGTAGTGTTGGGAGGTTGGGAGTCCCACATTACCTTCGATCCTGCTGAGGCCAGAAAGCAAAGAGGACACAGCTGGGCATTATGTTTGGATCCTGCTTAATCTGAGTGTAGCCTCCTCCCATTTACCACATGTCATTATTGCAACACAGGCTGCCACATTTCCAAGTGGAGTAAACCAATACTCCAAGTGGAACAGCACAAACACACCACTCTACCTAATCCTCCACTTCCCTCCCCAGTCCTCTCCCTCTCCTCTCCAGTGTACGGTTTCCCATTCTTTCCTCCCTCATAACCTTTCTTCTCCCTCCCCTTTCTCTCTCACCACCCTTTTCTTTGTCCGCCCATTCCTCTCCCCATCATTTCCTTCCACCACACTTACTCCTCCATCCTTCCATTCATTAATTCATTTGCTACCCCCTCTGACAACCCCTGACATGCTCAGATTTTGTGGGTATATGATCTGGGGTGGTCAAAAGTTCCTTTTTGGGTGTAGAGCTGTTTCAGTATCAGACTGGCAAATAAGAAACCAGTAAGTACAACAAACTGGAAACCAATTTCAGCCTCATCTTTCTCAAGAAGCAAAACTCTTTGCCACCAATGCTGTAAGCCTGTTTGTGCTCCCAGGGACCTGGGAGGAGGAAAGGTATGAAGGAAAAGGAGAAGGGAGGTTTAGAAAAACAAAGTTATGCATCTGCAGATTTATTTGGGAGAAAGCATGAAGAGATGAGAACGCAGCAGCAGGTAACCACTGCCTGATTACCTTTCAGTGTTTTAAGAGAGCTCCAAATTTCACTGTCCATCATCAGCAGCTCAGGATCTGAGCAGAGGTTTGGGGGATCCTCTAAGGCAGTGGTGGCGAACCTATGGCACGGGTGCTAGAGGTGGCACTCAGAGCCTTGTCTGTGGGCACGTGTGCCATCGCCCCAGCCAGGCCCAGGCCATCATTAAAATGTTGAATTCTCTGCCAAATAATTTTAAGTAAATGAAAGCATTTGGGATTGCTTTCCTTACTTTGTTTGGATCATCTTAAGTTAATGTATGAGTTGTTTTTTCTAAAGTAAAACCTCAGTATTCAGGTTAAATTGGAGTGTTGGCACTTTGCATTAAATAAGTGGGTTTTGGGTCGCAGTTTGGGCACTCGGTCTCTAAAAGGTTCACCATCACTGCTCTAAGGCCTTACACCCAACAAAATTCTAACACTCTTTGCCATAAAAAGAAGCAAATGAGGACATATTAAAACAAATGTGAATCTTCTTTGGAGCCCAATAATTAAATAAGAGAATATGGATGTTTAATTTTTACCACGGTCTTATTTGTGGCTGTTCTGTATATGTGCTCCACAAGGCAAGGTCACTGTGCTGCAAATAAAAAAACCCTCTTTGGATAATGTTACAAAACTATAGAACAAAGTTTGAGTCCAGTGGTGCCTTTAAGACCAACAATGTTTTTCTGGGTGTAAGCTCTTGTGTGCATGCACACAAAGCTTATACCCAGTATTAAACTTTTCAGACCAACATGGCTACCCACCTGAATCTGTTGCAAAACCATGGCTAAGTTGTTCTTTATTGGCTGGATCACAGAACTTAATTGCTTGGGAATTCTTCTGAATTCCATCCTGGACATAATCAGCTTCACTGCTTTAGCTGAAACACATTTGGTCTAAGTCATGTGAGTTCCTTCTTTACCTACCAATTATTTTTCAGAATAGGTAAAAGTTCCCTTGCTCGAAAGCCAGTCAAGTCCAACTCTAGGGTTGTGGTGCTCATCTCCTTTTCAAAGCCGAAGAGCCAGCGCTGTCCAAAGACATTTCCGTGGTCATGTGGCTGGCATGACTAAACACCAAGGCGCACGGAATGCTGTTACCTTCCCATCGAAGTGGTACCTATTTATCTACTTGCAATGTCTTGTTTTCGAACTGCTAGGTTGGCAGGAGCTGGAACTAGAGACGGGAGCTCACTCTGTCATGTGGCACACTCGGGTCTTGAACTGCTGAACTACTGACCTTCCAGAGCCTGCAGTTCAGCGTCTTAACCATTTGAGCCACCGCAGCTCCTAATTTTTTTTTCCAGAATACCAGGCATTTTAATAACTACCCCTTACCAAAATCAAGCAAGCACTTGAATGTGAGGGAATTTTAAAGTGATGCTCTTTGAACAGAGGGTGATGGATGTTTTGAAGGAAGATAGTAAATCTGCTAAAGGGACCTTCCCTTTCCTTACCACATCTGCTCATTTTTTTGCACCCGGATGTGCAAGCAGGCAGATTTCACACGTACAAACGTAAACAAAACAGTATTTTTCAAGCCCCCGTTCCCTAGGAAGCTGTCACTCCCGTTCTTTTTTCCTCTTTTCAGTTCCTCGCCACATACACTTCCTGTCCCGCTAGGCAATTAGAGGGAGCAGAGTGGCCATCTGGCTGCACAGGGAGGACCAGAAAATCTTGCTCAGGGAAGAATTTAATTTCAAGACCAGCCACGTCTGTTCGTTGACTGTCGCAGCAAAAAAGAAACAGGAGCCACGCGACACCACCTTAAAGACGATTTTTTAAAAATTGGGAGGGGGAATCCCACATGGGCTCCAGTCCGCGAAAATTTATACTGGAATACAGTTTTGTTTGTTCGTCCTTAAGGTGCCCCACGGCTCCTGTTTATTTGAGGAATGAGGAAAGGAGCAGAGCTGTCTCCTATTGGCCCGTCATGCTGCCATGGAAACCAGAGACGCCACAGCGTTGCTGGTCTCTGGAACAGGAATCTTGTAACCCGCCGCGGGGGAGATAGAGAGTTTTCGCTGGGGCAGAAAAGGGTCGCCTCAAGTTATTCTCGTGTCCACATCCCTAGCGTCTCACACTTTTGCATCCCTGCACCTTTTTCCATGCTGAGGCTTGCACAGAAAGAAGAGTGCCTCTGAGGACGTGTACCTTCCCTCGCTACTGGGTAAGCAATGGCAGCACACTGAGTAGCCAAGTGGGGTCTCCAACCACATTTTAGCTTTTGCATTGCGCTCAAAAGGCTTTCCCAATCAGTTTTTAGTACAATAAACAAACATTGGCCCCGGTCACACGGAGCATTAGCCACGCTACAGAGATGGAAGATAGGTGGATTTTCCGGGCGCGATCAAACCGCCACATCTGGGAAGCGTAGAGCTCCCGTGGCTCACCTGAGGCTTCCCGCCGAAAATGCGGGGTAAAAAACTAGTACCTCGGAGGTACTAGTTTCCAGAAACCGCGGGGCAAGGGCGGGCGCCTGATCGCGTTTCTGGTGGAATCCTGTGGCCACCCACCCATGTCCCGTCGCAAAGAAGGTTGTTTTTTTTAAGTCTCCACAGGATGCGCACAAGCACCCAACGGCGCAAGCGCATACTTGGTTTTTTTTTAAAAAAAAACCATCCCCGTTTGCCACAGCAGCGCCGCTTCTTTGCCGTGCCGTCTGATCGGCACCTCCCCGGGCTCCCCCCCCCCAACCACCAGACGGCGGGACGTGTGATCCCGTGGCCGCGCGGTAGTTCGCTCCGGGACAAACAGCCATGCCTCCCACTGTGATATCCGGCCTGTGTGACCGGGGCCATTGTTACCCATTTTCTCTTTTGCTTCTGCTGTAAGTAACATCTCATCATGTGACATCAGTTTTAATGTCTTCCTTCTCCAGCTATCTACATAGCTCTGTACAGCTACAGTTACATCCAGCCTCATTCTACTGCCCTTCTGGTGTAGCCAGGGAAAAGAGCTGTCATAATTTTGAGATCCAACTTCTCTCTGAATCCCGGAGTCAGAAGGCAACATCAGGAGAAAGCCTCGTTCAGGGTCGTCCAGAGGAACTGGTTGGCCTCTGTGTGAGACAGGATGCTGAACTAGATGGTATGATCCAGCAGGGCTCTTCTTATGTTCTTATGAAAAGTAATGTGTTAATTAATTAAGAACATAAGAGAAGCCAGTGTTGGATCAGGCCAATGGCCCGTCTAGTCAAAAATACCAGGTGCCATCAGGAGGTCCAGCAGTGGGGCCAAGACACTAGAAGCCCTTCCACTGTTGCCCCCATCCAAGCACCAAGAATACAGAGCACCACTTGCCCCAGATCTTAGAGTTCCTACCTACACCTTGTGGCTAACAGCCACTGATGGACCTCTGTTCCATAGGTTTATCCAATTCCTTCTTGAAACCGTCCATGCTTGTAGCCACCACCACCTCCTGTGGCAGTGAATTCCATGTGTTAATCACTCTTTGGTGTTTAATTAATCAGAGGCATTTTTCTAGTTGGTTAATTTAAACAACGACAATAAATGTAACACCTGTAACCAGAGACAGTATGTCAAATGACATATACCATCTGTACTAGCTACTAAAACAGTATTTAGATTATCAAATTGTTGGTGTTGTATCTCACTAATGACATTTGTGTGTAAACAGCCTTAGTGGTATTTTATATTGTTTTCTAATATTTTGTAGCATTTCATCACGTGTCATCAGTTTGTGATTTCCCCCCCTTTTGAAAGAACAATGGTGAGCAGGAAGAAGGAATTAACTTTGCAGGTTAGTAAGAAAAGCAAATATCCCCCTCCCCCATGTCTGACATTGAAATTTCCTATTAGTATGGAGAGGGTGGATTTTGCCCAAGGTTGCATCAAATTATACTGACAAAACAATGACGAGCAAGAGCATTGTAGAGTGTTGGATTGAAAACCTGGGTTCAAGTACCAGCACACCCAGAAAGTTTACTGGGTGATATTGGGCCAGTTGTTGTCTCTCAACCTACTTCATAATGTTGTTGAGAGAGGAGACCGTGTATGATATTCACACATCTCTTTGCTGGAAGGTGGGATAAACCTGTAATAAATAATAGCACTTAAATGTCGTTTTCCAGGTGCAACAGGTAGTAGTACAATTTTTCCTTTCTGATTAATCAGAAAGAGAACATAAGAGGAAGTAGCTGCCACTATGTGATTTTATATGTTGGAGAATAATGTAGATTGAGAACCAGAAGCTGACTGCTGAGATGAACAATAACTGCAATAATTGTTTATCTTCAGATAAACATTAAATATCCTTCTTAAAGAGGCCATTTAGCCAAATTCAGTTCATGAGTTGTTGAAACATATTGGTTGATCTAGTGTTACTGTTGGCTTTTGCTTCTCTGGAGAGCAGCTAACTTTGAGCCTAAGAATATTGTTAATGTTTGAATATGCATCTATAGACAGTGCCTATATTCATTAGCAAAACGTGTTTAAGGAAGCCTATTCAGATAAGAGTCTGCAAGAATATATCTTTCTTTTTTGAAAATCAAATCCATATGGGATATAATCTCTCTAAATCCTGCCATCAAGTGGCCAGAAAAAGCAAATGATTATTACTTCGATTCAGCTAAGTACTTACATCAGAGTAGACCTATTAATTTAACTGGAACTACTCTCATTGTCTCTGAGGAAGCTTTTTATAGGGTCCCTTTGAAGTGCTTGGGTATAAATAAACTGATACTCTGCCAGTTAAATGTCATGTACATAAAACCTAAACATGCTTATTAGTTGTTGTAGAATTTACGGGCTGTATGGCTGTGGTCTTGGCATTGTAGTACCTGATGTTTCGTCAACAGCTGTGACTGGCATCCTCAGAGGTATAACACAGAAAGATGGAGTACTCTCTGCGTCAATCCTCAGAGTTATAACACAGAAAGATGTACTCTCTCTGACAATGACACAGAGAGTACTCCATCTTTCTGTGTTATACCTCTGAGGATACCAGTCACAGCTGCTGGGGAAACATCAGGTACTACAATGCCAAGACCACGGCCATACCGCCCAGAAAATCTACAACAGCCAGTGAAAGCCTTCGACAACATATTAAACATGCTTACTTAAGAAAGAAGTGCCTTTGTGAAGTTGTTTCTAGAAAAGTACTTCCAAAGAGCCTAAGATTACCTTTTCCTTATGCTACTCCCAACAGATGTTATTCTCTGTGCTATCCCTTAGGGATACTCAGGCAGCAATCCTAAAAAAAAAACAATTTCTTGGAGTAAGCCCCATTGAATAAAATCAGACTCACTCCTGAATGGACCTGCTTAGGTTTGCTCTTCAGGCTGGTCACAGGCTTTCTCAGTTTCTGTCCCAATCTTTAATAAGTCTGCCAGAGCAAGTTAGAAGAGTACCTTATCCGATAGTCTTCAGGAAATCTTGTAAAGCAGTCTAATTTAAGAAGGCTTTCTGCTTAACTTTATGCAAATTTGTTAATTCTATTTTAGTTGGCTCTTGAGAGGTTTTGGTACTGGGATGATGATTAGCTCATATACTCACATATTGTTGTTTTAATTGTTTTGACTGTTATGATGGCATAGGTGTTTTAATCTGCCTTGGGCCTTTGCAAGAAAGGCAAGGTAAAAACATTTCAAATAAAACAAATACATTTGTTTAGGACTGTTATCAGTCAAATGGAGTGAAAGAGAATTCAAGTGAACCTACGCTAACACAGGTTATGGCTCAACTGCTGAAGCTTATTTATGAAGCTAATTTACAAAGACTGGAACCAACAAAGAAGCTGGTGAATCTTGCAGAATCACCTTTTAGTGAGAGTTCTGTGCTTATTTTACAAAAGTAGTCCCACTGAGTCCATTGTGAATAGTACTGCAATCTTAAGGCTTCCATGTAACATAGTGTGGATGCTGACATAGTCTGTTGTGCGGAGAGATCATCATGATACCTTATCTAGTTTTATAATGATATTCAGTGATTCCCCCCACCCCCATAATAATTTTCAAGGCCTTATTAGGGTATACAGAGTCCATTTCTACCTAATTTCCTGTTTTTATTTATTTTTATCTAACTTTCGATTTCTAGACTGCTCAACCCCCAAAGGGCTCTGAGCGGTTTACACCGTACAATTAATTTACACTACCTCACTAGGGCCACATATATTGAGGGGAGATGACTACCTATCAGGCACACGCGGCAGGGTTTCTTGGTTGTTGTTTTCTGCTGAAGTTCTTAATCCCCGGGTGACGACGTCATGGCGTAGATCTTCCTCGACCGCAGTGACTCCTTCCGGGGATGGAAGGATGTATATGTGGCATGTATATGTGACTCCTTCCGGGGATGGGAGGATGTATATGTGGCATGTATATGTGACTCCTTCCGGGGATGGAAGGATGTATATGTGGCATGTATATGTGGCTGAGGGTTGCCAACTCTGGCTTGGGAAGTTCCTGGAGATTTGGGTGGTAGATCCTGGGAGGCTGGAGCTTGGGGACCACCTTAGTGGGGGATAATGCCATAGAACCCACCCTCCAAACAGCCATTTTCTCCAGGGGAACTGATCTCTGTTGTCTGGAGATCAGTTGTTATTCTGGGAGATCTCTAGACTTCACCTGTTAAGCTAACATATACTGTGCTCCACTTTCCTGTTCAATATATGCATGATGAGCAAACTCATTTTGAGACCTAGAAAAGACAGACTTCATGATAGAAACTTGATCATGAATGAAATGATTTCTCTCATAGTCACCCACACACCCAGTCTTTGCATGGTTCTGGGTCCTGTGTTTGCCAAGTTCAGGAGCACCTTTGATAAATTCCCCATTGGTGAGAAGGCTGGCAGCCCTTTCTTTCAGAACTAGGCCCATGACTGCCATTCATGTCTTCATAACTTCAAGCCTGGCGGACTTCCAGTTTATGAAGCAGCGATGGCGGTCGCTCTCCCCGAGCCGTGGGAAGGCGAATCACACACCAGCGGCCTGGAGGGGCGCCACCTCAAGTGACACCCCCACAGAGCCTTTGCGATAGGCTCCAGGCCAGAGGGCTTTTGAGGGGTAGCCTCTTCGATGGTGTAATGCCGGAGAATCGAGGCTTCCCTCTGCCCTGACGGTCCAGTCGCTGTGTGGCCTTTGGGCACAAGCTGGTTTGATTGGGACAAGCGCTGGAGATCGAGCGGAAGATCGTTAAAACACAGCGTGGTCAGAGAATCTGACCGACAATGAACATGAGTTCTAATTAAAACGGACTTTTTTAAAAAGCAGATTCCCCCCCCCCCCCCGGGG
>NW_015176452.1:651176-693849 GCF_001447785.1 Gekko japonicus | reverse complement strand
AGCTTTGATAAATGACAACTGAGGGGAGACATGATTGAGGTTTATAAGATAATGCATGGGATAGAGCAGGTTGAGAAAGAGGTACTTTTCTCCCTTTCTCACAATACAAGAACTCGTGGGCACTCAATGAAATTGCTGAGCGGTCGGGTTAGAATGGATAAAAGGAAGTACTTCTTCACCCAAAGAGTGATTAACACATGGAATTCACTGCCACAGGAGGTGGTGGCAGCTACAAGCATGGATGACTTCAAAAGGGAATTAGATAAGCATATGGAGCAGAGGTCCATCAGTGGCTATTAGCCACAAGGTTTAGGTAGGGGCTCTGGGGCAAGTGATGCTCTGTCTTCTTGGTGCTTGGGGGGGGGTCAACAGTGGGAGGGCTTCTAATGTCCTGGCCCCACTGGTGGACCTCCTGATGGCACCTGGTATTTTTGGCTACTGTGTGACAGAGTGTTGAACTGGATGGGCCTTTGGCCTGATCCAACATTGGCGTCTCTTATGTTCTTATGTTAAACTTGACATGGTACTCCACTGGAAGCCAGTGTAATTGGCGCAGCATAGGTTATATGTGTGCCATCCATGACATTCCCATCAGGACTCACACCGCCGCATTCTGGATCAGCTGGAGCTTCTGGGTCAGTCTCAAGGGCAGGCCAGTGTAAAGTGAGTTACAGTAGTCTAGCCTGGAAGTGACCATTGCATGGCTAGGTCAGGGTACAACAGGAAAAGGGCCAATTGCCGAACCTAGCACAAGGAGAAAAATGCCAGCCTTGCAATATACATGACTCAGGCCTCCATATTCAAGGAGGCATCCAAAATCACACCGAAACTCCTGACGGACTGCGCTGGTGTCAGTGGTGGTCAAGAGCAGGAAGTGGTCAAGAGCAGGAAGTCTATGCCCCAGTCCCGAAGACCCCCCCCATCACAGAACCTCTGTCTTAGTTAGATTCAGTCTCAACCTGCTCTTTTTCAACCATCCCACCACGGCCTTCAAACCTGCAACCAAATTCTGTGGGGTGGTATCTGGGTGGCTGTCCAATAACAGATACAGCTTGGGTGTTAATGGCATACTGGAGACACCAAATCCCAAAACTCTGCACCAGCTGGGCAAGGGGGTGCATATAGATGTTAAATAATATCAGGGAGAGACGCACCCCCTGAGGAACCCCACATATTAAGGGGTATCTGGAGGTCACATTCTCTCTCTGTGCCACTCTCTGTCCCGGACCATGAAGGAATAAGGTAGGTAATTGAAGGGCCATCCCACAGAGTCCCATGTCGGTGAGGCAGTGGATCAAAAGGTCATAGTCAACCTTGTCGAATGCTGCCATGACCTGCCTTGATCCAGCTGTGTGCAGAGATCATCTGTCAGGGCAACCAACACTGTCTCCATCCCGTGGCTGGAGCAGAAGCTGGACTGCAATGGATCCAATGCTGATGTGTCATCCAGGAAACCCTGGAGCTGCTCAGCTACCGCTCTCTCAATTATCTTACCCAGGAATGATAAATTAGAAACTGGGGGATAATTGTTAGGATCTGAAGGATCCAAAGTTCGTTTTTTGTAAGAGTGGTACGACCATGGCCTCCTTAAGGCACTCTGAATAGGTCCCTGTTTCCAGAGACAGATTGACAATATCCATGATGTTGCAGAGAGCATGGGATTTATTGCAGAATCTGCATTGGTTCCTAATAGCCACGGGCTCCCTGGGCCATGCACTGCCAGGCTGAGATGCGGCAGCTGAAAGCAGCCAGGAGGGGGGGCTTTGGGGGGGCAGGTGCAGTTTGGTGCCCCTAAGGGCCAGCGTGCTATAGGCGAACGCCTAGTTGGCCTAGTGAGCGAGCCGGCCCTGGTTGGGGTTCTTGTTTGTTTTGATCTTGAGGGGAAGTGGCAGGGGAAGCTGTATGATTTGTCTTTCTGGTGTTCCAGCCTTGCCCATTTTGCCTCCCTGTCTGACTCCCAAAGCTGAGTGTGCCTGTTTTAAAATGTATTAACTGGGTTTGCGTGTTCTTGCACTGCTGCTTGGGACCTGTACTTTGATCCAGTTAGTTCTGAGCCTACACCAGAATGATGAATGCTGTTGACTGATGAATGTCATCAAATGTGCAGGCAAAAGCAGCATATACACTCCACAGAGTTGCTTTTGAATGGCATATCCACCACCACCAACGGTGGAAATACCATCAAGCTGGAGTGCCCATGAAGCCTGGCGACGAGGTGAATTATATGAACTATACGGCAGCAAGATCAGCCGATTAACGGGAACGATTATTATAACTAATGTCGACAGGGAGTATTCCTTGTGGGCACCAACTGTAGACCATCTTGGAATTATAGCACACTGTTATTATTAATGTTATGTTATTGGTTGTGATTGCGATTTTATTGAATTTTATTGAATTTTATGTATGGCTTAGGCCTCTGTAAGCCGCCCTGAGCCCGTTCGCGGGGTAGGGCGGGGTAGAAATACCCGAATAAATAAATAAATAAATAAATAAATATGACCTGCCCATGAGCCTGGGATATAATCCAAAAAAGCCTGTTAATTGTGAGTATACATCACCAGTGGCTACTGAGCTAGCAGCCATGTTGAATGCCACCACTGGGCAAATGCAAAGATACCCTAGGTGCTGCCCATCCCTGAATCTCTCAAATGAGGAGCTGAACTTGACACAAAGTAGGCATTGCAGACAAGGTAAGTTAGAATATCAATTGTATTTTTGCCAAATTCTCAGACATTTTCAGACATTCTTCAGGTATTTGTGTTCTTAAAGGCTGTTTTGCATTAGTGAACAATTTCCTGTTGTTTAATTTATACACAGATGGATGTCAATAATCAGGAACTTTGGGAAGAAATGCTGTGTTCCAGAGGGCTGATGGGTAAGGTTTTTGCTGCCAATATGACACAGAGCCCATCTACCATGCTGCTACTCAGCAGTATTAATATATACGAACAATATGTAGGTCAAGTTAGAAATAGAAATAGTGAAGGGATGTTACATCCTTTTATTCCTTCTATCTCTATGAGATTGTTCTCAGATATTGTTCTTTAACCTTAACTGACACACTTTTCCTTTTGTTATAAACCAAAAGGCTGATCTACACATGGCACATAAAGGCCACCAAAATTCTTCTTCATGGTGGCAACTCCACACAGGGGCCATAACGTATGGCACCATTAGCCATAAGGATTTTCTGTAGCTCCATGTGTCTATACCAATGCTCCGTGCCAATGTAGGTGGCTGATGCTGGTGGTCACAGTATACAGTATTGAAGATCTTGACAAGCGGAGCTACATGGAACTGCTCCTGTGTGGAAGTCTTTTTATTTATTTATGCTATTTATAGCTGGCCATTCTCACTGAGGCTTAGGGTTGCCAGCTCCAAGTTGGGAAATTTCTGGAGATTTGTGGGCAGAGCCTTGGGAACAGCAGGGTATAATGCCTTAGAAGTTCGTCTTCCAAAGCAGTAATTTTTCTCTGTAGTTTGGAGATCAGTTGTAATTCACGGAGGTCTCCAAGTCCCACCTGAAGGTTGGTAACCCTATGAGACTCAAGGCAGATTACATAGTTTTTGGCGTTTTCGGTGACGGCTCCTACCTGGTGGAATGAGCTCCCGGCGGAGATCCGGGCCCTGCAGGACCTTGTACAGTTCCACAGGGCTTGCAAGATGGAGCTCTTCCGCCAGGCTTTTGAGTAGGAGCCGCCGCCGCCACTATACCACCATCATGACTTGACATCATCTACCCTGGTTCTGGGAGGGGGTAGATGTCGCCCGGATGAGGAACATCACTCCTGGCGCTCACGCTACTACACCATCGGCCGCCAATGAGGGACATCGTGCATCTTGGAAATTTAATGAACTGTAGAGCACCATTTTAGCTTGTATGTATTAATGTTTTAATGTAATTTATATTTTATTCCGGCATTGCCGCTTGTTCGCCACCCTGGGCCGCTTGGGTAGGGCGGGATATAAATCCTAAGTAAGTAAATAAATAAATAAATAAATAAATCGTGTAAGGCAATGCAGTCAGTAGGATCAGACATCCAATAAACAATGTTATTGGATTATGATTGCAGAAATTAAAACCAAGTAAAAATCTGGAACAAAGCTGAAACAAACCTTAAGTATTAACAAGGAATATTAAATGACACAGGAATTACATAATAGGATAATACGTACAGCAACAGATAAATACTATAAACAGTAGTATAGGCCACAGTCTCTTTCCCTTTATTAAAGCATTCTTCCTGAATCATTCTGTCCCCACCAAAGTGGTACCTAATTATCTACTTGCAATTTTGTGCTTTTGGACTGCTAGATTGGCAGGAGCTGGAACTAGAGACGGGAGCTCACTCCGTCATGCGGCACCCGGGTCTTGAACTGCTGAACTACCGACTTTCCACAGCCTGCAGTTCAGCATCTTAACCACTTGAGCCACCGGAGCTCCCTGTTATAATAAAGCACTAATATGGCCCTCTCAAAAAATTCAGTTTTGCCTAGTGTACGAAATGCCAGGAGAGCATGACCTCATCAGGCAGGCCATTCCATAAGGTGGGGCCCACAACAGAGAATGCATGTGTATGGGCAGTTGTTGATATTACCCATTTGCACGGTGGCAACTACAAGCCCTGCTCAGAAGACTAAAGCAGTCATAAGGGCATAGGAACCATAGTGGGGAGGTGGTCCCACAGGTATAAGGGTCCAAGGTCATGAAGGGCTTTGTATGTGATAACCAATACCTTGAATTGAACCTGGATGGACAGCCAGTGGAGTGACTGCAGAATGGGCATCCTGAGCCTGCCTTGGCAGGAAGGGTGGGGTATAAATCTAATAAAGAAATAAGCATGGCCACCTAGCTCTTGGTAGTAACTTAGATGTGGCACTCTGTACCAACAGCCACTAGCACATGGGTCTATAACATATAGATGTCAGATGGCAGCTTTCATAACTCCATTGGGGGAAACCTCTTTGCCACTCAGAATCAACACATAAGAGGTATTTTTGAGGGCAGGTTAGCCATCAGGAGACTTCCAGCATCTTATACTATCTCCAAAACCAACATAGCCCCCACCCAGCACTAGCAAAAAACTTTTCACAAGAGAAGATTTACAGAGTCATTGTGGAGGATTCAGTGAAGGTTCAAGACAGTGGTAATGTTTTAATTTGACCCCATAAATCAATCACTGTAATCATCAAGAGATGATCATCCATCCCCTGCTTTAAAAAAATCCTTACAGAAAAGTGATGAGGCTGGTTATTGCCTTGCCTCTAATTTGCCCTTTCTAGGCAAGATAATTGGGAGAGCAGTGTGAACCAACTCTAGGCCTTCTTGGATAACTTGTGTATTCTGGACCCTTTGCAGTATGGCTTCAGTCCAGTCTGTGGGACAGAAATGGTGTTGTTGGCTTTAGTTGATCTTAATGTAGACAAATGTCTTCATTTAGACAAAGGGCATACCTCTTTGTTGCTCTTGTTGCTCTTACTGGATTTTATTATTTACTCCCTTTGATACAGTAGACTGCTATCTTGTTGAAATGCTTGGAGGCAGAAGTAGGTACCAGGCAATGTGATTTGAATTGGTTTAAATTGTTCCTTACAGATTGGACTCAAAGGGTTGCCTTTAGAAACCAGTTAATCAGTGCTGGATTTGTCCTGTGGGGTCCCACAGGGTGCAGTCTTATCCCCCATGCTAGTTTATCTCTCTGTATAGCCTTAGGAGAAATCATATGTAGTTTTGGAATTGGATGCCATCAGTACGCTGACAACAGCCAGCCCTATATTTCTCTATCCAAATCTCCCAGGCAAATGGTTGAGGTCTTGAGCTATTGCCTGACTGCTGTGGTTAAATGGTTGAGAGTGAACAAATTGAAACTGAACTGTAACAAGATGGAGGTAATGCTGGCTGGGAAGACTGAGGTCTTGAAGGCTATCATCATGCTTTCCACTTTTGATGGTGTTCAGCTGACCCTTGCTGATTCAGTCAACGGCCTAGTGGTTATACTGTACCCTAATGATTATACTGGACTACTGGAGAACCAAACTAGTGGAGTCGCAAAAACACTTTCTTCAAATTTAGTTTTGCCTGAAAGATGGTCCCCTGTCTTGACTTGGCTGATCTAGTAACCTGGATCCACAACACAGTAACATCAAGACTTAGGCTACTGTAATGCACTCTGTGTAGGTCTCCCTTCAAAGTCAGCTTGGAAGTAGGGGTGCCAGACCCCCCAATGCGGGCAGAGGTCCCCCAGTTTCAGGCACTCCTCTCTGCCCCCCCCCAATTACACCCCCCCAAACAGGCAAGAAGCCAGAAATAAACACAAAATGCCTACGTGACCCAGAAGCGATGTAGGTACATCAGTGACATTGGGGGGATGCTCTGGATGACAATCATGGGACCTGCATCTACAAAAAACAATTTAAATAACGGCTGTAGTGTGGAAGGGAATAGGGTGAGATTAAGAGAAGAAGCTGGCTGAATCCAGCCCACAGAATGCCACCAAATGATGAATGCTTCTGACTGTGAAAGCAGTGCACATGCCTAGTGTAGACGCCCCACCGCCCCCACGAAGATTATGCCTATGCCTACGTTACTTCCTTCCCACTTGTTATGTCCACTGACCACCACCAGGGGCCAGCGAATACCCCAGAGCTTGACTCTGTAAGAACAATGGGGACTAGGCTCCTAGTCTCTCCACTTGGGAACCAATAGGACCGTGGCGGGAGATTTAAACCCACCAACGGGACCTAGGGGGGCGTCCCCAGGTGTGTATATAGTTGGCCAGCCGGCCATTAGTCTTTGTTGTGTACCAGTAAACCATGCTGATCACTACATTGGTCTCAGTCTAACCCACTACACTTCACCACTCCAGGTAAGTTCACCCCCCATCCCCGGCCAGCAGGTCCAAGGGACATGGCAACCCTACTTGGAAACTCCAGGTAGCGCAGAATGCTGTAGCTCAGTTATTATCAGGAACTAAGCAGTGCATAGGAGCTGCGGTGGCTCAAGTGGTTAAGATGCTGAACTGCAGGCTGTGGAAGGTCAGTAGTTCAGCAGTTCGAGACCCAAGTGTGCCGCATGACGGGGTGAGCTCCCGTCTCTAGTTCCAGCTCCTGCCAACCTAGCAGTTTGAAAGCAAGAAATTGCAAGTAGATAAATAGGTACCACTTCAGTGGGAAAGGTAACAGCGTTCCGGGCGCCTTGGTGTTTAGTCATGCCGGCCACATGACCACGGAAACGTCTTCGGGCAGCGCTGGCTCTTCGGCTTTGAAACGGAGATGAGCACCACAACCCTAGAGTCGGATTCAACTGGCTTTCGAGCAAGGGAACTTTTACCTTTTAAGCAGTGCATGCCTCTGCAGTCACTCCATTGACTGTTCCTTAGTTGCCTGGTTAAATTCAAGGTACTGGCCATCACATGCAAAGCCCTTCATGGTATTGTACCTTCATATGTGCAGGACTGCCTTTCCTCCTATGCCCTGACACAACAACTTGCTCTTCTGGCCTTCCACAGGACCACCCAGGAAATGTGCAAAATCATCAACTGCCCATACACAAGCATTCTCTATAGTATAGGAATGGCCTGGCAAAGAGTTCAGGAAGGCCCCTATACTTGTGACTCTCTGCAAACTATGTAAAACAGAACTTTTCAGGAGAGGATTTTTATAAAGGAATAGGGCTGCACTGCAACAGAATGATTAAAGAAGACATTTCAGTAGAAAGAACTGTGAACTCCACTACTAATATGTATTATCTGTTGCTGTATGTTTTTTTATCTTGATCTCACTGCATTATAGTTCTACTTATGTAATACCATTTATTCCACTGTTTAACATATCGGGTTTAATATTTATGCCTTGTTTCAGATTGTTGCTATCCTAGTCCTGTTACATTGTTTATTATATGACTCCTGATCCTGTTGATTGTACTGACTTGCATTAAGCACTGTACCTTGAGTCTCAATTAGAAAGGCAGGCTGTAAATAACATAAGTAAATAAAAATAAAATTCGTAGGTGTTTGATGTGCAGCACAGTCCTTTCGTGGGAACTCAATTGAACAGTCCTTAGGAGGATTCTGTGTAGGCCTGCCAAGGATGTAAATCTAGTATGTTCTGACACATGACAGTTTCGAATTCTTCTGAGACAGTTTAATCTTCTTGCAGTGGTAGATGTTTATCAGTGCTGGTGCGGTCCATGTAAAACAGTAGTAAACCTCTTCAGGAAAATAAGAAATGAGCTTGGGAGTGACCTTCTGCATTTTGCTGCGGTAAGATGTAGCTTCATATGTACAAATTATGTCTGGCACAGGACATCAGTGAAAGGGTGTGTGTGTGTGCTTCTGTGTAGTATGAGTGAGTGCTTTTTTAGTGCATTGATCCTGGCCCCAGAGGCAAGATCTGGGGGTTTAGAGGGAGCAGAGGTTGCATTTTATTGGAGTCACCAAATTTTGCAAATATAGTTTCCGGAACTTATGGGGAGGCAGGGTATAGGAGACACCTTTCCTTACTCTATAAGCCACTCAGTGATTGACAAAAAACAGTCTGGAGGACCTAATGATCTCCTGGGACCATCACTTCTTGATCTCCTGGGACCATCTTTCCCCTTCAAAGCAAGGAATGCTTTGGTTTAGTAGCTAGCACGCTGCATGTCCTAGTTTTATTCAGTGGGTTGAACTATTTGCACTTCCAGCAGAGGGCATGGGTAGAGGTTAGGGTTGCCAGCTCTGGACTGGGAAATGCCTGGAGATTTTGGGGGTGGAGCCTGGAGAGGGCAAGGTTTGGGAGGGGGCTTCAGCAGGCGGGTATAATGCCATAGAGTCCACCGTCCAAAGCAGTAATTTTCTCCAGCGGAATTGATCATCTGGAGATCAACTGCAATAACAGGAGATCTCCAGATGCCACCTGGAACTTGGCAACTGTAGTAGAGATGGATCTTTCTCACCTTCCCTTTTCCCAAGAGCCACCTGTGACTGCCAAAAAGGCAGTGGGGTTCCAGAACCCAAAGGGGTAAAAAGCCATACAGCATGAGTGGCCACAAAGTAAAGAGGAAGTGGGCAAAATCCTGTTCTGGCTTATTATGCCAGAACAGCATCTTGTGCCTGTGAAAGTCTTAAGCCAGTAGAAAGTATTCATAAAATCCAACCCATTATATCCAGCCATCACAGTAAGAAACAGTGGAATGTGCTTTGACATACCCTGTGCTAAGAGTACATCTACCACTACAAACTTAGATCAGGTTTCTATTGGTTTAAATTGTCACTGATCTTCCCAAAGTACACTGGGAATTATTGTTAGAGCTATCTTCTATGAAACCACTGCCTCCATCTCACAGAACTACAATTCCTAGGACTCTCTGGGGAAAGGAAATTACTGTTAATTTAGTTTTAGCCTACAGTGAAATTTTGCGCAAATGAGTCAAAGTAACATTTAAAGCGACACAGATTGTGAAGCATGATAAACAACTGGTATTAAACGCTGAATGAGAAACACCTCTCTCCTATCTTACGTAAATGGTACCCCTGTACTCACAATGTGAAAGTTTGCTCTGTTATTTTCTTTTTATTAGGCTGAAGCAGATTCAATCGATGCCCTAGAGAAATATCGTGGAAAATGTGAGCCTACATTTCTGTTTTTTGCTGTAAGTTAGTACCAAATTTGAAATTTCATCTAAAATCTTGTGTATATTTTAACTATGGCTAGTTCATAATTTGACCTGCAGATGATCATTCAGATCCCTGTTTGCCTTGATCAATACTGTTTTTATCACCTTCACTCTTTCTCTGTTTCCCCTGCAGAGAGCTGACTAGCATCTTTATATGTGTTACGGTGAGGGCAATCCTGAGAATCAAAGTTAGGATTAAACCAAAATGTTTGTATTTGTACATCATGCAAAACTATAATTAAGACTAACTGTGGCTAATAAACCAATTGCAAGCTATGATTCCTGATCTTGGTTTGATGTCTCCTGTCTCTGACCAACCACAGTAGTTCAGTGGACAGTCACACTAGCCATAGTTAATGTAATTAACCCATGTCTGTGCATGACATTTGAACTGATACAGTATGTTGGCATAAATTATGTTTGTAAGTAAAACTGTTTATTAATTTCTGCTTCCTTTCAGGGAGGAGAACTAGTAGCAGTTGTAAGAGGAGCAAATGCACCATTGCTACAGAAAACCATTCTGGAGCAGCTAGAAGCAGAAAGGAAGGTCTTGAATCATGGGATGGAGAGAGTGGTGGTAATGTAGTCCCTAGACACATTGCAATCTTCTATTGTTTTCCCTTTCTAGATCATATTCATTTTCAAGTTGAGCTTTGTGAAAGATGCTAACTTAACTCTGCCAAATCTTTTTTTTTTAATCAGAACCAGAAGTAGAAGTTTCAAGCTCAAGCATATCCTGAGCCTTACAATGTAAGGCTGATATGTCCATATAGCTGGAAAAGTGGTCTGTCTATTCTCGGTTTCTGCAGCAATAAATACTCTCTGCCATCAAAAACCTTCTTAAGTTTGATGTTCAAAAGGAGATAATGAATCTGAGTGTTCAGCTCCAGATCTTCTCAACAGTACAAGGACTATAAATTTTATGAAACTGCTTTGCTTGTTTGTGTTAAACATGTATCCTGCACTCTCAAAAGTTTGCCCCAAATCTGTGTGAAAGTCTGAGAATACTGAAAGATGGCGGTGAAACATTTCTGATCATATCACTATTTTTTGACTACTGTGCAGGATTCTTCTTCTGTCTAGAGCAGGGGTGGCCAAACTATGGCTCTTTCACACCTGTTGTGTGGCTCCCAGCAGGGCAGCTGGGGAAGCGAAGGGCAGGCAGACTTTTTCTCCCTCCCTCCCTCCCAGCTTCCCTCTCTATCTCCCTCCCATCTATTTGCTCTCTCTCTTTCTCTCTCTTTCTTTCCATCTGTCTCTCTTTTCTCACTCTCTAGGACAAAATATTATAATTGGACAAATAAATACCATTATCAATATCTAGGTTTCCCAAGTCCCCCCGGGGGGTGGGGAAACCCCCGCCCCAGAGGCCTGTTCCCTGCCACCGGCGGATCGGGCCCCAGGGGGAACTCCTCCCCGACGTGCGCGTCACCCGGAAGTGATGCGACCATGCCGGGCACACTGGGGGCGGGGCCACGGCCATCCGAGGGAAAACTCTGGCGCAACTGACACCAGCCGGGAGCCCCCCGCTCCCGGCAAAAAATGACTTGGCAACCCTATCAATATCTGTTTTTACTCCTTTCATTTTTATTTTTGGCAGTCTCGTTTAATGTTAATAAAAGGTAATTTGCATATTTTAAAATAAAAATGTGTGCGTAATATTTGTTCATGTCTTGCGGCTCTCAAACATCTGACATTTATTCTGTGTGGCTCTTATGTTGAGCAAGTTTGGCCACCCCTGGTCTAGAGAAAGCGATTAAAAACTACTGGATATAGGAGGCTCAGGAATGTTAGGGTTCCTACAAAGATTGTACAAGGACAAGAACCTTGTACACCTATACAGAACTTTCATATTCTCTGGGCATTCTCCAGGAATAGTAAACACATCATGTGCAGCTTCTTCCTCTTCTACAAAAGCAAAACAAGTTCCCAGAGAAAACTGTAAAATACTAGACTGATTCTGCAAAAGCAGTTGTTCTGCCCACATCCCCCCCCCCCCGATTTCCCCCATGTCTTCTCAATCCTAAAAAAGAAGGTTCAACCAGACATGGGGAAATTGAGGGGAGGGAGATGTGGGTCAAAATGCGGCCACACAGCAAATAGTGGGAAATTGAGCAGTACAACTGGGGGAAACGGGAGACTGAGGGTGGAACAACTGCTTTTGCAGAATTGGTTCTAATGTGTCTAAGTAAAAAATAAAAAGTTACTGGTAATAGCCATAGTAAATTGTTAAAAATGACTAGATTATTTTCTCAAACAGTCTATAACTGTAACATTGTACTGATGACAGATCCAGGATGAAGCCTTCTTTCAGGAAGAAGAAAATACTACTCTTGAAGAAAAAGAAAAAGAGGAAGAAGAGGGTAAAGAAGACAAAGCAGGTGCGTGGTTCTGCTGAATGCCATGGTCAGCATTACTAATAAATTCTCTTGGTACATGGCAGTGAAAGATCTCAAATGAAACTAAAATAGTCATTGTCTTTTAGCGGTGGACTAGGATGTTAAAACAACCTGAGAGGAAGCAGAGACAAGTGGTTCCTGTGATGCTGCCAGCACTGTGGGGACCCCCTTGGCTCTGCTTTCTACTAGGCACAAGTAGCCATCCTGGGCAGCAGTCCACCAGAAATTTCCCAGGTAAAGGAGTAGACTACCCCTGTTGTTCACGCCTTTCTTACTCCTTTCTCTAGCAACCATTGCAATCCTAAACAGAGTTACATCCTTCTAAGCCCATGGACTTCAGTGGACTCAGAAGAGTATAATTCCAGTTATGACTGCAATGAACATACTCCTCCTGATGCAGTGTACGTTGGACTTCTGCTTATACCTACTCAGAGATGTGCATATTTTTTCTAAATAATTACTGTTGGCTGCCAGGCAATAGCTTCCCTTAGGCTGATTCCACACAATCACTTGCCCCGGTGTCACCTCCCGATAATATCCGCGGAAATTGAGCAGTTCCCCACATGTTGGTTCGGATCGGCAATTGAGCCGAATCTAATGGCGTTGAAGACTGTGGGACTTACATGGACAAAAAGCCACACAGTACAGGGGACTGCTGTGAGGAGGAGGAGTCAGGTGATGTTGCTCCTACCTTTCTCGTGCACCAGCAGCATCTCTTGTGCCAGCCAAAGCACTGCTGGCATAATAGGAAGACAAGGAGAATTTCATCTAGTCCACCGCAGCCCCCAGGTCTTGTGGCCTTTTGTCCATGTGGGTCTTGCAACCTCCGGCATTCAGCTGGTAGTGGACATACTGATAGACCATTATATCAATACATCAATTGCTGATTTTTTAAAAAAAACTGCCCCCCCCCCCAAACCCTGGATGGCTGCTGCAGGGTCTAAGGCTGGGAAAATGGCTGTTGTGTGGGAAGGACTGGGAAAATCCAGACTTTGTGCACCCACAGCAGACAAAGCACCGCAATGCTGTGGGGCAGGAGGAAAGAAGTTAACTTTCCAACAGCATCGAACCTGAGGCAAGATCACCTTTGTGGCAATGGCCCCAAATGCACTATCCAGAGTAATGCCTCTCTTCATGTCCCTCTCCCCTTGAGGTCAGGAAAGCAGGCCCTGTTTCCATTTCCATCTTGGCACCATCATTTGAAGCCTTGCTGTGCTTGTTCAGTGGACTTCCTTATAACATTGCTGACTTTTTGGAACTATTAAGGGAGGTTCCACTGAGCTCAAAGCTATTGTCCAAAAGTGTTGTACAGCATAGTAATGTTTAAAAAGTATTTAATAAAAACCAGAGCAATCATATGCAGGATTATTTCAATCTAAGCATATTTATTTCAATGGTCTTAGACTGGAGTAAGTCTGCATAGGGTTGCACTGTTAGTATATTTGCTTTTGTAACATTTTAACAGAATGTAATTTTATGATTTTTACTAAGTCTTTTAAACGTGAGTTAGATCCAGCCACTTTTTCACTCAGTCTTGCCCAATTCCTCTCCTTACTACTACCCCATATGGCGATCCCATGATCACAGCATAGCCTTGTTAGTTCCCATTGGTGGCCCTTTTTCATTACCAGAAAATCTGGCTGGATCCAAGCCATTGAACTGTTTGTTTAGTGCTGTATGTTTTAATAATTGTGTAAACCATCATAACTATTGGAGGATTGAGAAAATGTAATTAATGATTTTTTAAGATTATAAGTAATTTAAAAAAATTCATTTTACGTTTTGTTGTTCAAAACTCTGACACTGAATACAGGTGGTGAGTTTAGCTCTGGGTTAAATTAAGTTATGCTCCAATGATGTAAAAATGGCTCAGGAGACAGATGGCCTTGCCTGGCAGTCATCTGCGACCTACTCTGCCACTTCAGCCTGCCTCCAGAGGTTTCCCATGGCTAATTTCTCATGCATCAAGGATTCTTGTTCTTTTTCTCCACAGTTCTTGGATCATTTTATTATAGTATGACAAGCTAGCTAATAATATCTATGAAATCAAGTTCAACCAGTGTTTTATTTATTCATTTACTTCATTTGTCATCCACCTGTATTGTTCAAACTAAGGCAGACATATAGAACAAAGTTAGAGTCCAGTGGCACCTTTAAGACCAACAAAGTTTTATTCAAGATGTGAGCTTTCGTGTACACGCACACTTCTTCAGATACAGTGAAATGGAATTACAGATCACAGTTGTATATATAAATGCCTTATTAAATCAGCATGCAAAATAGTGAAAATATTTTTAACAGATCAAAAGAATGTACTTTACACAGCCAAGATGCTGTAAAGGTCGCTTCCATGCTAGAAAGGAGATGGATGGGGTCTACGGACAGGATTCTCACAAATTAGGACACATCAGTCTCCAGTTCTAACATGTTTATTACCCTTGTTGTCCCCCCCCCAGCTGAACCGAAACAGATGATCATCAGAAACCCCTTGTGTACAGGATTAGCCCACCCAGGCCAGTCCAGGAATGGGAGGGAATCTTGTACTTTTTCAGTACATTAAACAACAAACCATGAGATGGTCTATACCCTCTCTGGATTCAGAACAATGTGCCACCAGAACCTCTTTTCACTAGTCCCTGCCTTTCCTAAGGGAGAGATTCCAAACCCTTAGTTAGCATCTGGGACAGAACACCTTAGCAACACTTCAGAGATGCACACTTTTACTCTCCAATAGTAGCGTATATGGTGAGTGTTTAGGCCACAAGATTTAGGTTTGGAATGCAAGTTACAACATCAGAGACCCATTAGAAATAAGAACAATTTTTATTCAGTACAGAGCATATCAAAACAGACTATATAAGAGATTACTGAAAACAAGAAAAACCTATGGCTCTGTGCCTTAACTACACAGTAAAGATATTCATAGTTACCAGTGAAGTGTCCATATTCCAAGAGTGTCCAAGGTATACAGTCCAATTAGACACCAAGGGATTTTGAAGAGAAATCCCATCTTTGCACCCATGTGCTCCAGTTCACAAAGCAGCTCTTTGTCTTCCAAGAGACAGCATTTCCAGGTGCAATAAACAGACAATGACAAGAAAGGAGAGCTAAGAGCAGAGCAAGAGCAAGAAGCTCATTCCCATAGGAATCAAAACAATTATACCCCAATTCCATTCATGATCAGCTGTGGCCATCAGCCAATCACGAGCGGACAGGGGATGTGCCCAATTGTTGGTTGTCATAGCTGCATGTGGGGATAGGCTAGAAGTTTGGAGACCACGCCTGTAGTCACATGACCCAAACTCCAGCTTCTCCATTGCCTACGTGACTTGTTGCATGTGGGCCAGAAAGTGTAGCCATGAGGTCTGGCATTTGGCATGAAAATGTGAAAAAATATGGGTTTATGGCATGGCTATTGAGGCCATGTGGCCCCGACCATTTGGCTTGCAACAGGAAACAAGACACAGCATGTTATCAAAAGACATCACAGGAGAAGGCATGGGGATACAGAAAGCAGAAAGTAATTTTTCTATATATCTTGTTATTCTTGTGGTCTGTTGAAATTGCTGGAATCAGGTTCCACTTACACAGCCGGCAGACTGAAGTAGTCGAAGGAAACGCATCTTCCAAGTACCTAGAATGGGTGTCTTTGCAAAGGCTGTTTGGAAAATGTTATGACTATGTGGACTCCTCCTATCAAGTAACACTGACTACACTGACTTATCTTCAACGGAGGAAATATTGTATCTTATGCCATTATAGTTACAGTATGCATTAGTGTTGTTGTTGTGACACCACCAACTTTATAATTGTTTAATATATTGTTTTGGCAATCTTTGGCAGTGTTTTCTACTAGTGGAATTTGTATATTTGTTAACTCCTGTGACACTAGGCCCCACCTGGAAGCTGACAGCCCTACCTGGAGCAAGCGAAGCTGTGTGGCCCTTGTTGCACATCAAGCTGGTGCTACAGGGCTACTCAGCTCAGCACCACCAGCTATGGGCCTCCTCCCACAGTGAACTGACAGCAGTTATTACCACTGAAGAGGCTGAGCCAAGAGGCTTCCTAGGCACTGGTAGAGTTGCTGGGGCTTGGCCCTGCACACTTCTTGCCCCCAGTGGGCTTCTAGGGTAGCAGCACACTGGGAAATTTCCCTTTTGAGTCCACCCATGACTTTGAACAAAGAATTTGCGGGGTGTTATGCAAATAAATGCATCTCTCAGTGTCAGTGTATTTAATGCAAAGGAGAAGCCCAGTTGAACGACCTAGACTCTGGTACTAAAGTAACCTTGCTTTTCTTTCCTTCAAATAGGGAAGAAAACACATCTATATTTGCTGTAATTTTAACCCCAGTGTCATCAAGTCTTGTCTGTAAAAAGTAGATGAGTATTTCATTTCACAATTATGCTGTGTGGTTCAAAGGCTGAAACAACAATTTTGCAATTTAAAAATCAAACAAATATTGTTCCTTTGATGTTGCTGTCAATATTTACACTGCTTTCTTCTTACGGTAATTTCTTCCTATCTTTTCTTCCTAGATTAATTCACCCATTTATCTTCTGGAACTGGCTTTCCAACTGCCATTTTGAAGATGATGAAAAATGTTACGAGTGTTTCTATTATAGCAGAGGCAAAAAGAAGGGTAAAGGTGTTGGCAACTCACTGCCAAAAAGGGGGAAAGTGTGTTTCAGGTAGACGCAGTCTGTCTATGTCAAAATTCATGTTACTACAGGGGGTAAAAAATCCTGAGCAGGTCTACTTGGAAGTAAGTTCCATTTTATCCAATTTAAATTCTACTTTTCCCACTCCTAGGAAAGTGTTCTCAGGATTGCAGTCTTAATGGAATACCACCATTAACCACAATAATGCTGCAAGTATATCACTGAGAAACAATTGTACAGTGAATTACTGCCATATTTATTTGTGCAGTTCCAGGGGGGTGCAGTTTGGTTAATTGTTGATTTTGAACCTACTGTGAGGCATATGATACATATCTTGTTTAGAGTAGTTGTTTATTCTACTCTAATGTTTGCTTCACAGCATTGATACTCATCCTGGCACTCTCCATCAGATGTTTCCATGCAGAGGCAGGGCTTTTTGTGGTGGAACTCACTTGTACTGAGTACCAGCACCTTTTTTCAGGGCTGTCCCAAGCCCTGATTTTCATATGCCGGCTGGCTGCACTCGGCCAGAGAGAAGGGAGCCTCAGGAATAGCCTAGTGGGGATCTACAGCTGGAAATCAATGCAGGCACTAAAAAAAAAAAAAGCACTGTGTTGAGGTAATCTAAAACAGAACAGAACTGAGCAATTTCGCACACCTTCAGGATATCAAATAATCAACAGAAGTGTACATTTATGGCAGCCACCTTTAACCCCAGCTATGGTTATCATAGTAGAAATATTACAGTTAATCTCATCTTATAATATGTACATTTTACAGTTATTTTCTAACCTTAGTAGGGGCTGAAATTTTGACGTAATGTAAATTAACAACTGCCATCTTGGATTCCAGTATTGCAAAGTACATACCAACTGGCAACATAACTTTTTGGATACAGGTAGACAACGTCAGTCTGAAAGATACTTTTGCTGCTCATGGCAATGAGTTGACAGTGAAAATAAGATCCAGGAGATATTATTGATAAATTTATATTATGATTACTGTTGTAATAAAGACATTGAAATGTATATGTTTTCTTTTCTTTTTCACATCTATACGTTAAGCTATCTGACCATAGTAGAATGCCACAGGATGCTTCATAAACCCAAAGATTTGTTTACTTTATTTATACTCCACTTTTTTCTCCAGTGGGGACCTGAAGCAGCTTACATTTTATCCTTACAACAATTCTACAAGGTAGGTTAGGCTGAGTGTGTGACTGGTCCAAGGTCACCCAGTGAGCTTCTTTTTTTAAAAAAACTTTATTGTGTTTAATAACCAAATACATGCATAGCCAAACCAAATACATGACTAACGCAAAAAACAAACAAACATTAACAGTCATTTTAAAGCATAGAAACAGGTATTGAAACATATAAAATAGAACAGTTATTAGGACAGTAGTACAACCTGTAGTAGCTAGCATTGAGAAAGAAAGCGTGTAACATATGTAACTTTTATGGCTGATATTAATATACAACATTAATAGCTTCAAGTATATGCTCAAATTCCTTAAGTGAGGCGAAGTATTCAAGAACCGTAAACCAAATTTTACAAAATTTGAATTATATAGATCAGTATCTCTTGGTGACAAAGAATCCGCTAGCTTGTCCATCTCCCTTATAAATAAAGGCCGAATGGTGGTGGCACTTCTCTAGAACATTCCACATGCTCCAAAATCAGTTCACTCTCTGATGTGTCATTCAGAGGGTCTCCCTATCCACTGGCTGCTTTGCCTGAGTCCTGCCTCCAACATTCTAAACATTTTGCTACTCCTCTCCCCCCAATAGCCAGTCAGAACACAGAGGTTATTTGCATATGCAGCCTCATAGGCCTCTGCCTCAGAAGACAGAGATCGTTTGCATATGCGACTTGATTGGCTTTTGCCTCTAACATTCTAAACAGTTCCACCCTCCAAACCAACCATTCCCTTCTGGGGACCCATTGTTGCCAGTCTCCAGGTGATGGCTGGAGATCACTCAGAATTACAACTGTTCTTTAGGTAGCAGAGATCAGTTCCTCTGGAGAAAATGGTGGACTCAGTGTCATTATACCCTGCTGAGGTCGCCACAGCAAATTGACACTGAGTGTCCAAGGCCGGGGCACCCGCCCAGAGCCTCTTTCTAGAGGCCGTTGTATTTATTTCCACAACGGGCCTTTTTCCTAGTTATACAATATTCCTGAATTTTTAAGAACCAATCAGATATAGTGGGTCTTTTGTCATTTTTCCAAAATTTAGCTATAACTGCACGGGCAGCTGCACAGAATATTTCTATTAATTTAAATTTATGTCCATATTGTCTAGCATTTGGCCAATAGTTTAATATTAAAGATTCCATTTCCATTGGGATCTCCAGGTTAGTTATATCATAAATTTGATTTACCACCGATTTCCAAAAGTTTCTTATAACAATACAATCCCACCAGCAATATCTATAAGTGCCTAGTTCTTGGCATCCTCTCCAGCAATGTGGTGAGGCACCTTTTACAATATAACTCAACTTTTGAGGGGTTAAATACCACCTCGTGATTACTTTGAAGAATTGGGTGCAAATAGATATGCTTTTCTCCCGGAAAGTAGGGGAGCTCCATACTTTTCCCCATTGGTCCAGGGAAAGTGGTTGGGAACAGTCCTTATTCCAATATGTGGTATAGGAGGGAGGGTTGTTATCAGTTGCTGATAGTAACATTTTATATAGTAGTGATATGTATGTCTTGTAATTTTCCTGGGGATTCTTGATTAAGATTTCGAATGCTGTGGGATTTGATTTCAGTCTATCCCTCATTGGCTTATTATCTAGACAATGGCGAAGCTGTAGATATTGGTACCATGGAATCGTACCTTGGCCTTTGTCTTCCAAGATAATTTTAGTAAGGATATGTCCTTTAGAGGTGATGTCTATTAGTCTGTTTAGCCCTAGGGATTTGATTTCAGTCTATCCCTCATTGGCTTATTATCTAGACAATGGCGAAGCTGTAGATATTGGTACCATGGAATCGTACCTTGGCCTTTGTCTTCCAAGATAATTTTAGTAAGGATATGTCCTTTAGAGGTGATGTCTATTAGTCTGTTTAGCCCTATGAGTTTCCAGTTGGCAAAAGAGTTGCCCAAAGCAGCTGGTGGGAACCAGCATTGTTTGGTAAAGGACGACAGTGGGGATATTGTAGGGGCCACTTCGGTGAGGTATCGGGACTGCGCATCAATAAAAAAAATCTGAAATATACCCCACCTACATTACACCTGAACTCTCGAACACTATTAAGGCACTTTATAATTTTAAATGGGTAACTAATGCGTGGAGACATTTGGGGGGTTTCATCCCCATTCATTTAAAAGACCTGCTGCAATACAACTTTGGTGAAACATAAAACAAACTCAAACTGGAAAAATGGCATCAATTATCTTTTTCTTAGTCAGACCGCATAGATCTAATTAAGTCTTTCATTTTACCGAAATTCATCTTTCTGTTCCGCACACTGCCTGTACTCATTCATCCCTTTATGCGATATAAAGTTATGGCAAAACACCCTTTTACAGTTTATATGGGACAACAAAAAATATAGGATTAGCTTTTACACTCTTTGTAAGCTAGTTAAAGACGGTGGTACTGGCTTCCCAGACTTGTTGATGTACCATGATGCAGCCCATCTAGTGAATCTGATAAAAATGATGCATGTTGACACAGCGCCAGGCTAGACTTTGGTTGAACAAACTTACTCTGACTCTCGGACTCTACAAGAATTAATCTGGAATCTGAAGCAGGAACGACCTAAATCCCTAAATCAAAACCCCTTCTTTCAATGTACCTTAGCAGTCTGGGAGAGACATCGCAACAGATTGACCCAGTGAGCTTCCATGGAAGTGTGTGGATTCAAACCTGGGTCTCCCAGATCCTAGTTTGATGCTCTAACCACGACACCAAACTGGCTCATAAGGATTTCTTTGACCAAAAATGACTATTCGTAACAATTAGGGTTGACAGCTCTGTGTTGGGAAATTCTTGGAGATTTGGGAGTGGAGACTGGAGAGGGCAGGGTTGGAGAAGGGAAGTACTTTAATGGGGTATAGTGCCACGAAGTCCACCCTGAAATGTAGCCATTTTCTCCAGGGGAACTGTTCTCTATAACCTGTAGATCTGTTGTAATTCCAGGACATCTCCAGGCTCCATCTGGAAGTTGGTGCAATCCAAAGAACACTTCTCTTATTTCTGTCAACTTTCTACCCAAATAGGGTCCTCAGGGCAGCAAGCATTAAAACGACATTTATAATAAAGTATATATAAAATAATTCAATAAACTCTCTCTCGCTGAAACTAGGGAGGGCCAATAACACTTATCTGGAAGTAAGAGCCCCATTGGCCAGATAGTGCAATTTCATGTAGTTACTGCTGTTTGTCCATTAAAATCAATGGGTCTAGACTGGTGTAACACTGTACTGTTACTCTCCTACTTTGCCATCCCAGAGCTAGGCTGCAATTCTAAAAACACAAGGGATGAAGTCCTGTTGAATTTAATGAGGTTAATTTCTGCGTATAAGTGTTTAGGATTGCACAGGTACATTCTTAGGGACTTACTCTCAGGAAACTGATCACTGTATCTCACGCCATTTACTGTTGGAATGTGCTACCCATACATACACACACACACACAGACCTTTATTGGCATATGTTAGGTTACAGGAAGAAACAAAAGTGGATAAATAGGTAACAAGGAGAAATGAATCAATCATATGCATCTATACATTGTGCAGAATGTGCTACACAATCATGAACCCTCTAGTGGAATTTTTGCTTTGTTTTCTAGTGGGGTTTTTGTTTGAACATGGGGAAATTTTACCTTCGATTTTAGCTTTCCATTTCTGATGCGGGGAAGAGCGAGCGGACGAAGATAGAAACCCTAGTTCTAATTATATGTTTTAAGAAACCCGTATTATTAAATAAGTTGTGTTTATTGAACATTTGAGACTATTGGTGTGCACCATCTTCCACTCGCCGCCAGTCAAAATATCAGGGAATTCAACTACAACGAAAACACCGAGTTTTGCGCAATTTCCGGAGCTCATCTTTATGCTGGAGCCAGAAGGGGGCGCGATGAAACCTAAAGTTTAGCCGGCAGAATCGCCTGCACGGTCCCTTTAAACAGACGCCGGGCAAGAGGCTGCGCAGGCTCGGGCGGAAGTAAATGGTTGCGGTTGGAAGACCAAGGGGGTGGAAGCGGATGGATTCTGATTTTTTGAGGAAGCCCCTGGGTATGTGACCGGGACCACCCTGTTTGTCTCTCGTGTCGCTCATGTGCGAGTCTGTGAGGCGCCAGGGAGCCTAGAGCGAGCCCTGTCTCCCTAGCCTGATAGGATCGGAGTTGGTGGAGGAACTCCTCCTTGGTCCGCTCGAGTACAGTCAGCCTCCTGTCAGAAGCCGAGAAACAGCAAGGCCAGGCAGCAGTATCCTGGCTCTGTTAATTTTAGCCAGCTATCTTAAAAGGTGCTTGTGTATTTTCTTATATCTGCATCATTGTGTGTGGGTTAATAGAATAAATAACTGTTAATATCAATATTTTAATTCTGCTTTTCTCCACAGTGGGGACCCAAGTGGCTTATAAAATATGAACATGCAGTTTATGAGCATACAGTTTAAATGCGCAAACGGAAGGGGGAGGAACTTCACAAAAACAGGCAGTACAGCGCTCTACATCCTGGACTAGTCTTGGGTCTGCTGGATCCTCACTTTGGTTCTCAGGCTGTGGATTTAAGAGCCAGCATGGCTAAACACTTGTAAACAGTGGAGGAAGCTAGGCTTAGCCCAGATTTTATTTAACAGCCATAAAGAGGTTGAGAGTAGCAGTCTGAGGGGTGTCTGGTTTTATTCTCATAACTTGCAACTCCTCCAGGGTCAGAGCTACCCCTCAGTTATCCTGGAGCATTAAAGTACCCCGATGTCTTTCTTACAGTGTTTGCAATTAGAAAAAGATGTCAGACTCTTTTACTTCCTATAAAAACCCATGCTTCAAACCCAGCTTTCTAGGCCAAACTTCAGTGTAACTTTCTAACCTTCCTCCATTATTGAAATGGTAGCTGAGTTCCTACATGCCCCCTTTTGATCTCTTCTCCTGTTGTTGGTGATTTTGGTCTAAGTAACCTGAAGTAATTTTAGATTGTAAGGGGCCTGTTTCATGCTGTTACTCTGTAAAATGCCAGAAGCATTAATACCACTATATTTAGAATATATTTGCTCTTATGTTTAGTGGCATGTTCTTGTGGCTGTTTGGAAGCAGGCTTGATGTACATCATCTGACAGAGTGGACAGCCTTCTGAAAACCTGTAATGTAAAGCTTGAAGATTTGTGTGCAGCTGCCTACTCGTGGTGCAGTCAGTTAGTGACTACTGGAGGTTTATGCTTTGAGTGTACCGTGAAAATCTATATCCAACTACAATCTGATGGGGGAAGATGAGGAGATGGAAAGGAGAACTAGAGGGGTTGTTGGATAGCACGGGAGGATGAACTGGCGGGTGATTTTAGTTTGCACATTTCGTTTTGTGCTAATTTCCTGTGATTAATAAAAGAGATGGGTCTCCTTGAAGGACTAGTATAGACTGTATGTTCCATACAGCTAACTTCTGAATATGCCTCTGTTGACACCTGGGAAAACATACCTATTTTTCTTTACATACTGCAGATTTAGTAATAAAGGACTGAATAGAGAGTCTAAGGAACTACTGTATAAAAGGATAATTTCTGGCTCTTAAGTCAGTTAGGTGTTCTTAGTAATGAACTGTGTGATGCATGTGTGAATGTTTATTTGCTGCAAGCTTACCCAAGTGACAGCAATGTGCCTCGATAGCGTAGATGATATGTAATTTGATCCTTAGATATTACAGATCTGTGGGGCCTGGAAGCAGACAAGTTTTAAATAAATAAATCTCCCTTCTTCTATAAACTGTCTCATTTTTAAGAGGTGGGGAAAGGAGAGATGGAAGAGGAAATGAAGATGGAGAGTCAAAACCTTGATCCAGACCAGGGGTCTTGCTCTCTGACAGATGAATTAAGTCAGCAGCTCTTGAGCCAAGAAGCCCCTTCTCCAAAGCTGTCTGTGATTGAACTGAGCAAGGAGCTAGACTCCAAGAGTGATTTGGTAAGACCTAAATTGTTACAATTTTCTGTTTGTGCAGAAAAAGTTGCATTCTAGGTTTGTGACTGTCCTGTACGTTCCATAGCTAATTTTGTTCCCTGTGCCTACATGTTTTGCCGTCTGCTTTTATATTCTCAGGTGATCACCTTATTATTTGTCAGATACACTCATTTCAAGTTAACAGCTCTGTTAAGTATACATGCTAAAATATATTTATATAGGAATCTTCTTTTTGATCTTCAGACACTTTGATCAGATTACAGGTATGAAAAATCTCTAACTGCAGAAGTATGTGATCATAGTTTTCATAGTTAAAATGCTTCCTCTACATATTCCTGCTTATAGGATAACCTTCCAGTGCTCCTGGTTAGTGTGATCTTTTCAGTAAAGTATGTCTTTGGAGAAGAGGAAGCAGTCTTTTATTTTCCCTTCTTTCTAAAGCTTTATACTCTTCCTAGCAGAGGCTTGAACCATAGATGCAACTAGCAGCTAGCAGTAGATGAAAAGAGTGGCATGGACTCAGAGGAAGGGATAATTTTAGGATTTTAAAAATATTTTAGTGCTGCACCATGCAGTGACTGATAGGTTCATCATAGGTACTGTAGAGTTTATCCAATACTTATATTATGCTAAATATTTCAGTCATCTATAAAGATGATGACTGTTGTGTGGTGCTGTCTTTGGCGGCGTAGTTTGGGCTTTCTGCAGGTGAATTAATATATTTGTTTATTTGCCTGTGCTGCTTTGTGTTATATTGTAGGGGAAGGAAATAGTGTGCTGGAAGATAACTTTTGTTTAATTAGGCAAGAGATGCACACACCCTATTTTTAACCTCACATTATCTTAACTAAACTTTTATTTAAAAAAAACCCTGGAAGTAAAATCAGCAAAGCAAATGAAAGAAGTGGAATCAGCAGGTTATAACCCAGAATATCAATAAATATATAATTCCAGGAATAATTATTTTGGACTTTCAAAATGCTTTTGACAAAATCCATCACCAAAATTTCCTAAAAGAACTTAATACTCACAGGATAAGTGAACAGGTTGTTTTATGTCCAAGTAATGTATTAAAGAACAGGAAACAGAGGATATGAATAAAAAGTTAGTTTCCACAAAGGAGGGAAATGAGCTTATATGGATCGTGCGTGTAAAGTATTGTCAATTCACAGCTGACTTATGGCAGCCTCATGGCATTTTCAAGACAAGAGATTTCAGAGGTGATTTACCATTGCCTGCCTCTGCATGGCAACAATCTGGGATTTCCTTGGTGATCTCCCATCCAAATACTAACCAGGGCTGACCCTGCTTAGCTTCTAAGATCTGACACAATCAGGCTAACCTGGGCCATCCAAGTCAGGGCATGGGGGCTTCTGCAGTGTAAATATTCTTAAATGCACTGGAACTGGGGCAAACAGTGATAGACACTAAAAGAAAGCCAGTAAACATAAATAATTTATGCCAAACTCAGTTCTTAAAACTAGTGCTTTATTTAGCAGTGCTATTCATATATAGCGTATACCAAGCAAGTAATGCATTTCTCTATAATCCAAGCATCTTTGTACTGCCACACTATGGCAGTGGTGAGGGCAGAAGTCTATAGATTTTAACCTGCTTATTCTTTAGATTTTGACTACAGTGCAAATTTAAAAATACTTTCCTGGGATTAAGCCCCATTTTATAGACCTAGGTAGAATTCTGAATAGACCTACTCACCATGACAGTGTTAAGGCACTTTGAATCCTGTATGAGTCCTCCCGAACTTTAAGATCTGCAAATGAAGCCCTGCTCAGGATACCATTTGGAGTAGATATGTGTGACTTCTATCAGAAACAGAAGTTCAGTAGTTGCCTCGAGCCTATGCAGTGATACCACAAAAGTTAACTTTGCTCTTCACTGATCTTACTTTGTGAAAACTATTTTTTCTGCCATGCATATTGTTGAACTGATGGATTGATGGTATTGCTTGAAGGTGGTTATCATATCACCTCTTAGTTACCTCCTCTCCAGGCTAAACATACCCAGCTCCTTCAACCTTTCCTCATAGGACTTGGTCTCCCAACCTCTCACCATCTCTGTTGCCCTCGTCTGGACATGTTCCAGCTTGTCTATATCCTTCTTAAATTGTGGTGCCCAAAATGGAGCATGATACTCTAAGTGAAGTCTAACCAGAGCAGAGTAAAATGGTACCATCACTTTGTGTGATCTGGACACTATATTTCTGTTGATACAGCCCAAAATTGCACTTGCCTTTTTATCTACTGCATCACACTGCTGACTCATGTTCAGTGTATGGTCTACTGAGACACCTAGATCCTTTTCACACATACTACTGCCAAGACAAGTCTCCCCATCCTATAATTATGCATTTGATTTTTCCTACCTAAATGCAGAACTTTACATTTATCCCCATTGAAATTCATGTTAATAAAGAGTTATGTATACATTCAGTAAAATCAATAATATAGCTTTGAATTGTGCATCTATATGTTCAATAACCTTTATCATAATCAAACAGCTTATTTAACTTTAAATGAAAATACATCAGAGGGAAGAATTGTTAATTACGTGCTATATCTCACTCTGGAAGGCTGTGAAGTAGTTTATTTTTCTCTTTTTTATCTAGATCGATGACAAGGAGTTTGATATTCCCCAGGTTGATACTCCTCCAACACTGGAAAGTATTTTAAATGAGGTGAGCTGAGGGAAGGCACATCCAGCTACCCATTTCTCACATTAGGGCAGGAAGATCCAAAGCAGATGCCCAAATCAATCACAAACCCACATACAGCTGCTCTCAGACTGCCCTAGCTAAGGAGATTATGTCTTTATTAAAAGTGCTAAAAGCTAAGTTGTGAATCAGCATTGCATGCTTTTTTGTTTGTTTGTTTCTGTGTGGGATTCTGTACACATCAGGCGGCACTTCTATTTTATGAAGACTTGAGAGGTCTTTGTAAGCCACAACTGTCTTCTGCCCTACATCAACCACCATGTTTAACCTGTAGGTAATAAATTGTGGCAATACTAGCTGCTGTAAGTAGCTTAACATGTAATGGAGTGATTAACGAGCTATATATTTTCTCTCTCAGACAGATGATGAAGAAGAGCCTTTTGTTCTTGAAGATCCTTGTCTTCTGAATGTTGACAATATTGACACCCACTCATATGATACCTCTTCTGTTGCTAGCTCCGACAGTGGGGATAGGACCCACTTGAAAAGGTAACCAAACTGGCAAAAACCATTATAGAGCAGTTTTGTGATATAGGCTTAAGAGAGCAATCCTTTTGAAGATTGATGAGTATGTCCTGAAATCTATGGATCAGATGATTGCCAATGATAAGAGAAATTTAGATCTTTTATTTATTGTTTGAAGTGGGCAAAGCCGGATGGATAAGAGAAACTACTTGGGATAGTTCAGGGATTATGCACAGATCTCTTCTGTCTTTAAGTAATATATTTATGAGTTTAGGACTGTAGGAGGGCTCCATGAGCTGCTTTTTCATTATCTTGATGCTTTGAGTGGTTAAGCTGTAGTGTTGCCTTTTACAATTTTTGCGCTTCACCAAAGTCCTGGGTTTGCCTGTTGGCAAGGGGTGATCTGACCTACACTCCAGATCAGTCATTTATCAAGTGGCCAAGATTTCAGGGAACCTCCAAGTTAATAACTGAAAAATATTAGGATTCATCCATGCAAGAGACTGATCTAATTACTCAAATAAAATACAGCTTTTATTTGTTTTATATATTTTAAACATTTTTATGCCACCTGTCCACCTGATCACAGTTTCCAAGGCAGCGCATGTAAAAATATAAAAAACATCTGCGCAATTATACTTTTGTGTGCTCATTGAATCTTTGTTCTAAATGTCTTAATCGATTGATAGAAAGGTTTCTTTTTATTTCATTAAACTTTCTTCTGTATATTTAATATTTAGGCAAAAAGCAATATGGCACCCTCAAAGTATGGTATGGTAAGGCCTCTTGCACACTTTCCATTAGCCTGGTGCCTCAGTGCTTGGATGTAAATCTGAAATGGTGTTCCTGCAATTACTTGGGCATTTCTCTTTGGCTGAACAAAGGAGTTTGTTTAAATAAGATGCGGATTTTTGCTAGGTGTTTCCATTCCTTTGTCCTGTTTGTATGCTTGCAAAGAAGTTTGATAGCTCTCTATCAAAATATTGGGCATGTAGCATCTTATTTGGTTAGCTACACATGTAGAATGAGGTACGATTATATTCCAATTTATTTTTTCTTACTTTATAAAGGAAGAAGAAGCTTCATGATTCTTTCTCTATCCATGGCTCAGTTATACGGCTGTCACTTTTGAAAGGCATTTCTGCACAAATAGCATCTGCGGCAGTAAGCTCCTTTTTTCAATTCTTTTTGAGTTGTGTCTGTGACAATTAGACAACATAGCCATATATGTTTTGGGAGGGGCAGTAGCTCAGTTGTACAGCATATGCTTTACATGCACAAGGTCCCAGCCATCTACAGCTAAAGTATCGCTGGTATTGGGGGTAGGAAAGACCTGTATCTAAAACTTTGGAGAGCTATTTCACGTGGAACAGACAGTTTTGAGCTTAATGGTTCAGTTACCTGATTTCTTAGGCTGTCATATGCTCTTCTAAATGTTTTAGCTACAGCAGCTAGTTTTGGTGTTAGTCACTACTTGCAACCATTGGAAGAGAATCCTTGGGTGTGAAAAGTGAAGGTATGCTATTCAGGTTTAGCTGCTTCTCCTTTATAAAGTCTAGTTATGCTAATGTATGTCTTACTGAAAGCAGTGCAAAGGAAGAGTTACAGGGTTGCACTGAACATTCAGTGTGATGCTGAGGCTAAAACAGGAAACTTCTTATTTCATTAGGAAGGATCTAATTAGTCTCTGTAAAACGTATTAGCAAGATCATTGTGCCAGTTACACTATGAATATTGCTATGCACTTGAAAACCTTGTTCACAGTGGCCCAGATGAGTTCCTACTACTTTGAGAACCCTGACAAAAAATGATTCTTGGAGCAGACCTGGGTTGCTTTTAATAGACAGTGTTGAACAAAGGGAAGAACAAGTTTGATTCTGAATCCCTAAACCCTAGTTTATTGTTTTCTTGTCCTCCTGGGCCCTGTTATTCCATGCCTCTGCAGCTTTGTATTTGGGATATTTTCAGGTCATGGGCAAAGTGAAATCCACTCTTGAGTATCCAGTCATAGCCAGATGGGTTCTCTCAGTCCTTAAATGAGACTTAAGAGCGTGTTTGAGTCGAACTTTTTGTTAATGAGAGCTGTTTGTAAAAGAAGATGAACAAGACAAGGACTTAGCCCAAAGATGGACTTAAAACAGCAATTTGAGAAGGCTCTCACTATATTGGGCATGTGGATGACCTTTTAGTACAAATTTTAGAAAATCTAACCAACTCCTATTTGTACTTCATTGAAGTATTAATGGATTTTGTAATATATACTGTCTTCCAGGCCAAAGTGGATGCTGGCACACCCACTGCAATAGTAAGTTTGTTTGAGGATATCTTGTGCTGATTATTCATGTTTGTTCTAATTTCCAAATGCTTGGTTCAGTGCTCTGACTCTATCTAATTGTGTTGTATATTGTGTGTCGTATTTCCCTGCAGAGCTATTTTATTTCTTTTGGTATAGAGTGAGTAGAACATGGAACTAAACTGCATTCAAAGTATTGAATACAATTAGTATGGCCTAAGTAACCTGTTGCAAACAATATTCAGAGAACTTTTAATAAAAACCAAAAAGCCTTGATGCAGCTCTAGCATGTGCCTGAGTAGTGATGATCCAGTTATGTGTTCCAGTTATAAGATCACTACAGTCAGTTTGTGTTGTTCTTTGTGGAATAATCTTTAATCCCTCAGTGTCAACTGGAGCAGGTTTCTGTGACTTGGCTGCTTTGCAAGCTTACCTATTTTAGATTTATTAATCTCAGTTTCATCTCTTGCTGATTCATATTGTGTTGACCCAATATTGGTACCCATTTCTTGTATTTAGGTATTGTTCTTGTGGCTTTCAAGCATCTAACACTTCTGAATCCTTTCTTGTTTACTTTAGGCAGCATCAAGTCTCATAGCAGTGGGAACATCTCATGGGCTAGCACTGATATTTGGTAAATACAAATATTCCTTGAGTTGCTTCAGGATTAAGAATGATTTGGAATTTATTTTCTATGATATGTTTCATATGGGTATACTAGGGTATATAAATTATATCTTGCTATATAAAACTCCTCTAACTGGTCGAGTTGTACTGTAGACTTAATAGGAACTACTACAAGTAACTAACCTTTGTAACTGTTTCAACTACTTATTTAATATCACATTGGCTTGCAGGCTTTATGTATTATAAAAGGCTTTATCTATGGCATTTAAAGAATGTTGTGATCCAGGATGTGCTAGTTTTGTCTTCTGTTTTTAAAAAATTATATGTACAACCCAAAGCAGAAGCGTATTGGCATGTTGCTGTAGGAAATAACACTGGGTTGGATCCAGTCAGCTTTTTACTCTTTCCTACCTACTTGGTGTCCTTACTAGAGCTCTCATTTTGCATGACCTTTGTCCATGCCAGTCCCAGGATCCTCAGCATAGTCTTTTTGGTTGTTTCAAGGGGCTTATTCTCTTTTGGACAATGGAAAAGCTGCTTGTACCCAACCCAACCTGTTTGTTATTTCTGTCTCCTCTTATTTCTTCCATATTGACTTCTGACTTTTTCTCTCTCTTGACTTTGTTTCCCTCATGGACTGAAAAGGCAAAGGTATAGTACTGCTGCATTGTGCATGTAATCTGCATGAACAGTTCCAAATTTGAAAGTGTGCTACAATGATGTTCTGAAATGATTTGTAATTCAAGCTCCATATGTTCATGAGTGCACAGTGGCTTATGGCAAGGCCCTATTGTTAAGCAGATGTAATGAATCACAGAATCATAGACTTGCAAGGTACCTCCAGGGTCATCTAGTCCAACCGCATCTAGTCCAAGGCAGGAAATTCACAAATACATCCCCCTCCACACACCCAGTAACTGCTGTTCCACACTCAAAAGATGACAAAAAGTATCCAGGATCTCCAGTCAAACTGGCCTGGAGAAAACTTGCGTCCTGATTCCAACATGCCAGTCAGCATTTCCCTGGGCGTGTAAGAAAGGGCCACAAGAACTAAGCACTGAGGCAACCCTTCCTGCCCTCCCTCTCATGATCTGCCTAAGTTCACAGAATCCGCATTGCTGTCAGATGGCCATCTAGCCTCTGTTTGAAAACCTCCAAAGAAGGAGAGCCCACCACCTCCCGAGGAAGCCTGTTCCACTGAGGAACCTCTCTAACTGTTAGGAAGTTCTTCCTAACATGTAGCTGAACTCTTCTGTTTAATTTCAACCCGCTGGTTCTGGTCCGACCTTCTGGGGCAACAGAAAACAACTCTGTACCATCCTCTAATGGACAGCCCTTCAAGTACTTGAAGGTGGTTATCATATCACCTCTCAGTCATCTCCTCTCCAGGCTAAACATACCCAGCTCCTTCAGCCTTTCCTCATAGGACTTGGTCACCAGACCCCTCACCATCTTTGTTGCTCTCATCTGGACACGTTGTCTGTATCCTTCTTAAATTGTGGTGCCCAAAACTGAACACAATACTCTAGGTGAGGTCTAACCAGAGCAAAGTGATAACATCACTTTGTGTGATCTGGACACTATAGTTCTGTTGGTACAGCCCAAAATAGCATTTGCCTTTTTATCTACTGCAGCATACTGCTGACTCATGTTCAGTGTATGGTTTACTGAGACCCCTAGATCCTTTTTGCACATACTACTGCCAAGACAAGTCTCCCCCAACCTATAATTCAACATTTATTTTTAATCACAATTTCTCTTATGTTTTATATCCTTGAATCTCATTAAATCTCCTTAAATTCTATTTTAAGTATCATTTAAAATATCATTTGCTCTGCTGTAACCATTCCACCTTAAGTAACAATTCCTCCTGCCCATTCCCCCCCCCTTTCTTGAGTTCCACCATTTTATTATCTGCAGTTGAGGGTTGTTCCTGTAGAATTTCCGTGTGGGAGTAGAGATCTCTCCCTCCTCGTCTGCAGTATCCAAAAGAACTTGCAACACTTTCCTTACAGGCAGATATGCTTTTATTTTCTGTAGTTGAGAACTGTTCCCGTAGAATTTCAGTATGAAAGTAGAGATCTTCCCTTGGTTTTTTGCAATATCCATAAGGAATGTATTAGTCATTCTTAAAATTATCTTCCGTTCCACCTTAACATCTTCAGGCACGTAGGCAACTATTTTCCACATTTTCACTTTAAACAGTTAAATCACTGATATTTCCATTTCTTCCAGTCTCGATTGCTCCCTCGGATTTTGTGCTTCATTTTTTTAAAAAATAGATATTTTATTATTTTCCATGTAGCATGATTGCAACATGAATCATACATTTTGGAATACTATACAAATTATTAGGTCATATTATACACAGTATCACTGGCAATGCCTGCTTACATTATAAGTATTGAAAACAAAAAGATTTTTCCCCGTCATTACCGGTGGTTGCTTGAAAAACTATTTTTTATCTTCTCCTTAAACTCCTAAGCAAATAATACATAATTAATAAAGTGATAATTAGAATTATCCCAAGCTGTTTCTCATATATCCTAGCTGTAGTATTTTATGCCTTTTCAGTACTCTTAAATAGAAAAATAAAACAACGGCAACAGAATTTTAACCTTCATGGTGCCCAAATAATACATAATTAATAAAGAGATTTTTTAAATTTATCCCAAGCTGTTTCTCATGTATCTTAACTATATTATTTTATGCCTTTTAATTACTCTTAGTGAAAAACTAAAACAACGGCCACAAAATTTTTAACCTTCTTGGTGGAGTCCTTGGAGGTTGCCACCTCCCTGTGGGTCTTTGGAAAATTCCAAAGGGGGTCATTCCCTAGGACCCCGCCCTATGGGAGGTAATAGGGGAGTCCCTCCCGAATGCCTTACCCGCCGTGCTCCTATTATACCATGATATCAATATATTTAAAAAACAGTAATACTAAAACAAATTATCTGAAATTAAATCTATTTTTCTCTCTCTCTTGAGGGTTCCAGCAAATATTTTTTCAGAGGCTCTTGAGGGTTTTTATATATAAGACTTGAAGTCCATCCCTGTTAGAGTTTATTATATAACTTCATTTTCTAAGGCTCTTAACATTTCTTCTCCATAAAGAAGATGGAGAAGTTGCAGACGATTAGGCTATTATCAGTGAATGTTAATGGGTTAAATGGCCCAAATAAAAGAAGAAGAATATTTCACCAAATGATAAAACTTAATCTAGACGTCATATGTATTCAAGAAACTCATATAAAAAAAGAACAAGAAAAATATTTAAAGCAACCAAAACTAGGGAAGGTATATACAGCATCAGATAGTAAAAAAAAAGAAAGAAAGGAGTAGCTGTGTATGTAAAAGACTACCTACAACCCAAATTAGAATTTGTTATAGAAGAGGGAAGAGGACTGGCTGTTTCAATTGAAAGACAAGGAAAGAGAACCCTAATCCTAAACATATATGCACCCAATCAAAATCAATCACCTTTTTTTAAACAACTGCAAGAAAAATTGATGGGGACAAATTTTGAGGAAATTTGTATAATAGGTGACTATAATTCGGTATTTGACCCAAACATAGATAGGAAAAGTATTAAATCCAAAACCACAAAATCAAGCAATAATTTACCTAAAACCTTCTTAGAATTGGCGGAAGAACTATCATTAATAGACATATGGAGAACTAAAAATATAGATAAAAAAGAATATACTTTCTATTCAACACGACATAATGCCTGGTCAAGAATTGACATGGCTTGGGTGTCGATAGACCTTGTTAAAAGTATAGATGAGATTCAAATACTACCAAGCACATTTGCGGATCACAATCCAATAATTTTAAAAATTAAAGTAAATGTCAGGAAACCAAGATGGACAATGAATTTGAGTCTATTGAAAGATAAAGAGATTGTAGGGAAAACCCAAAATTTAATAAAAGAGTTTTTTTAACAAAAATACCACCCAAGACACCCCTATAGAAATAATCTGGGACGCATTCAAAGCGTTTATAAGAGGATGGTGGATAAATCAGGGGGCATGGGGAAAAAAACAAGAGAATAAAATATTTGAGACCTTAACTAGGGAAATACAAAAAGAAGAAACTAGAACTATAAAATCACCCAAAGATTTCAAAAATGTAAGAAATAGGATAAAAAAGTTACAACACCAGCTTAACCTACTTCTAACCAAAGAGACAGCAATGAAAATAGAAAGAGCAAAATTATACTATTTCGATAATGCCAATAAGCCTACAAGATGGCTCGCCTATAAATTAAAAAAAGAAAAGGAAAAAAGACTTATAAAAAGACTTAAAAATAAGGCAGGGAAAGAAATGACATCACAAAAAGACTTAGAAGAGATAGTCCGGGATTTCTATGGGAATTTATATAAAAAAGAAGAAGTAAGAGAGGATGAAATACAAGATTATCAGGGAAAAACCGAAAAAGGGAAATTTAATAATGAGCAGATGGATATATTAAATAACCCTATTGAAATTAGTGATATAATAGAAGCAATTAAAAATGGGGGAAAAAAGAAGTCGCCAGGCCCGGACGGGATTCCAACAGAATTCTATCAGATATTCGAGGAGCAATTAGTAAATCCCTACAAAGAGCTACTTAATAATATACCCCAGTCAAAGAGGATTCCCGCCTCTTGGAGTGAGGCGTTGATCACTTTGATTCACAAACCAAACTCTGATGAGGAACATGTAAAGAACTACAGGCCTATCTCTCTATTAAATACAGACTATAAAATCTTTGCCAAGATATTGGCCAATAGAATGAAAAGAGTGCTTTCAGAAGTAATCCATATGGATCAATCAGGATTTTTGCCTAAGAGAAAGATACAAAACAATGTAAGAAATATAATTAACGTATTAGAATATTATGAAATGCAACCTGGGAGGCAACTGGCTTTAATTCTCTTAGATGCAGAGAAAGCATTCGATAATATAAACTGGGCGTTTATGTTTAAAAAATTAGAGTTATGGAATTGTGGGGCGAACTTTTACGCAATGATAAAAGCTATGTACAACAAACAAAGTGCTAGAATATTAATAAACGGCGAGATATCTCAATATATCCAAATCCAGAAAGGCACAAGACAAGGATGCCCTCTCTCCCCATTATTATTTGTATTTATTATTGAGTCATTAATTGATAAAATCAGATCTAATGCAATGATAAGAGGCTTGAGAGTGAAAGGGGAAGAAATTAAGGTACAGGCCTTTGCCGATGATTTAATATTTGTATTAGAAGATCCAGAGCATTCTTTGCCAATTTTAATAAAAGATATAAAAGAATTTGGACAACTAGCAGGATTCAGAATTAATATTCAAAAAACCAAAATAATAGCTAAAAACTGCCCCCCAAAACTGATAGAAAGGCTAAAAGGAATTTCCGAAATGGAAGTAGTGCATAAAGCCAAATACTTAGGTATTTGGCTGTCAGATAACACTGCAAAACTGTTCGAAAATAATTATCAAAAATTACTAAAAAAAATTAGTACAGATTTGAAAATTTGGGAACAAAAACATATTTCCTTAATGGGAAGGATAGCGACTATAAAAATGAACATACTACCAAGGGTCTTGTTTCTAGCACAAAATCTACCCATTCTATAAAATTATGAGTTTTTTAAAGACCTAGAAAAAATAACAAACAAATTTGTTTGGCAATCTAAAAGACAGAGAATTAAAACTAAATACCTATAGGATAGCAAAACGAGGGGGGGATTTGCATTGCCTAATTGGCAGTTTTACTATCTCTCAGCTGCAATGACGTGAATTAAAGAATGGGTTGAATTAAAAGATGAAAGAACCCTAGCATTGGAAGGAGCAGACCTTCCAATGGGATGGCATGCATACATGTGGTATGGAAAGGACAAAATCCACTCCTGTTTCCATACAAACCATCTTAAGAACAGCCTTAATGAAAGCCTGGAACATCATAAAACATAAGTTCTATAGCAAGACGCCTTTATGGATTTCTCCACTAGAAGCCTTTATAAAACCCTCGGTAAGGACAGAAGAATCTAAAGTAACATATGGTAGCCTCTTAAATGAAAAAATGGAACTAAAAAGAGAGGACTCACTAAAGAAACAAAATATAAATTTAACTTGGTGGGATCGAAATATAATCAATACAAGATATATGATAGATAAAAAAGTAGGTTTCTATACTAATCAGAATGAAATAGATAAAATTTGGCTCTCCTCCAGCGACAAATTAATTCAGAAATTATACGCCAAACTATTGGAGGAAAAACTAGAGAAAGAAGATATTAAAAAGCCAATGTTAACTTGGAATAAAGAGATAGGGATTACCCTAAAGGCAGAACAATGGAACAAATTGTGGAGATCAATAAAATATATGAAAGCAACCCCTTACAAAGAAAATATTTACAAAATGTTTTACAGGTGGCATTGGACCCCGGAAAAAATTGCTAAAAACCCCAAAATAATAATAATATACATTCTGACAGCAGCAAGAATATTGATAGCAAGGCGATGGAAATCAAGAAATATACCATCTATTAAAGAACTTAAACATAAGATTTTGGATATTGCGGAAATGGATAAACTGAGTTTGGAATTGAACAACAAATCAGAAAAAGTTTTTTGGAAAAGATGGAAGACCATATACGACCGGCTTAAACATAAACAAAAAATATAAATTGTTAGTTAAACGCTAGGAAATTTATTTTGGAACTGAAAGTCTTTTTATTTTTGGAGATGTATATATGACCTAATTTTGAATATTTGTGTACAGATCTTATGGATTGTAAAGGTGAAAAACTTGGAAAATAAATTTTCAAAAAAACAACAACAAAAAACATTTCTTCTCCAGACTTGACGTCGTGGACAGTGAAGATTCTGTTTTTATGATTTATATGTAAATGTCCTACTGGAAGCCAGCGATAACGGATGTGTTTTTCTGCCAGACGTTGAGTGATTGATTTCAGGTTCCGTCGTGCTGTTAAAATCTCTGGTGGCAAGTCTTGAAACACTTGAGCCCGAGTGTCCTCCAGTTGAAGTCCGTTGTTCATCCTTGCAGCTTCTAACACAATTTTCTTTACTTTAATATCTGTCAACTCAGCCAGTATGTCAGGAATGAGAGTGGGAGAGCCTAATTGCGGTGGATTCAGTCGATAAGCTTGACAAATTGGTGCAGCCGGCAGTTGCAATAGTTTTTGGAGCCATTCATTTAAAGAGCTCGTGAGGTCTTTATCTGTAGCAAAATTTGGGGAAATTCCCCTGAGTTTGATTTTTCTTTCACGGGCTTTTGTATCCAGAAGTATGATTTTGGACTTGCTCCATGTCTCAAAAGTCCTTAGGTGTTCTATATCCTTCATATTTTTTGCAGTCTCCATCAATGCCTTGTCTGTTTTTTTCCCTCAAGTCTGTTAAGTTCAGATTCATAGCATCAAGTTTTTGGTGGATTGGAGTAATGTTTTTTTTGAGTTCTTTTTTCATTTCTGCAAACATAGTCTGTATATCTTTTTTTGTAATAGAATCCTCACGTTTTCTTTTGCCCTGTCGATTAGCAGCTTCTCCATCTGAGTCTGCTTCCAGTGGGGGAGGGGAATCCTCCTCCGAGGTTTGCGTATTTCTCTCAGTTTGTTGAGACTCCTTGGTGTTTTTCTTGGCTCCTTTCCCTCCTCTTGGCCTCCCCATTCCTTTCAGCAAGCAGTTTTTATCTTTAAAGTCCTCAATTGATCTTTTTTAAAGCGTTTTTTGGAGCACAGACACGGAGGCTATTTCGGTCTGACTGCGCAGTCTCGCAGTCACCGGAAACTCCACCTTTGTGCTTCATTTGGTGATTGTTTCGGTAGATTTTCTGTTTGGTAAAACTGGAAGGAAAGCAAATACAAATTGCGTTGTACTGGCAACATGGCTAAATTAAAAATGTCTGTTAATGTCTCCATTATCATTTGCAAAGCAGGCATTGTTCCTACAAAACAGCTTAGCCAGATCACTGAGCTCCCAAAATTTGTTGCTAGAAATCCAAATTGGCTCCAATATTTAAGTCTCTTTCCAATAGTAATCCTTATCTGAATCCAATTTAATTTCCATATAGTCCAAATAAATTCATTATAAAGTTACTGTCGTCTTTAAATCATTCTTTTTTCAGTTTGCAACCAGTTAAATCAGTGGGGGTCAGCACAGTCGAAAATCTTCCCTCTTATAGACACTTTTAGATGTTCATTGGTGTAGTTTGAGATCCTCTTCCAAGTCAAAGGAGGGGGGGCAATTCCCCCTTTCCCCTTTGTTTTCTAATCCTTTTACAATCTGGTTAAATCCTTAAGCACTATTTCAGCAGGCAATTCACAAAAGAGTAGAAAGACTTACTTGGAGAATATCTTCTTATATTTTACGTAGGGGATCATTTAATGTAGAAAACACTTAATTTCAGTTCTTGAAATTCTAGTAGTCACAGCTTGGTGCCAAAATGATGATTGCTTTGGCTGGTGCTTCGGGGTAGACAAAGGACTCCAGATCCACGCCGCTGCCGGACCTGGTTCTTTGTCGAGCCGCCTGCTTCAGGGACTCCTCTCCTGAGGCCCCCCTAGGAGATTGGATATCCAAACTCCCCAAACCATGCAATTCAAGTGACTGCAGGAGCAGAGCTCCGCAGCCAACCTTGATCCCACTGCGCCGAAACCGCAAACCTGAGGATCAAATAGCTATTGATTGACATTTTTTTTGCTCCATGAATCCGTCTAATTCCCATTTTAAAGCAATCTACACAACTGTCAACTCTACATCCATTGACAGCAAATTCATAATTTAATTACGTATTGAGTTAAAAAGTACTTATTTAAATTTTCCTCTGCTTCATCCTCTTCGTCTCTTAGGAAGGTTCCCCCCAAAGTTTCATTGCCAAAGATGACTATATGCAGTCTTCCTTTACTTAGTGTTGTTTGATTTTTTTTCTCTCCACCTCTTTCTTTGTCACTTATTTTATTTGCTCACCTTCCCTCCCTTATCTACAGCTCTCAATATCCTGTTTCTTTTCTTTCTCTCACACTGTCTCTGGATCCCTTCACCTTGTGTTTTTTTTGGTTTCTGTTGCACTTGTGGTTCTTTCACCGCTACTTTAAAACCTCTCTTTCAGCATGGGAGAAGCAAAAAAAAAAAGAGTATGCAACACATTTCTGACACTTCCAGGCCATGGTTGGGAGGACTTGGAATATGACATTTGAAATGAGCCAATTCAAGATATATAGAATTACTGGTTCTGGGAGGGTAGAAATGCTGATCTGTGTTAATTCACATACATAGTGTTAACTAAACTTGCCTCTTGTTTAGATCCCAACCAGGCTCTTCGGCTTTGTTTGGGCAGTACTGCAGTTGGAGCACAGTATGGAGCCATATCTGCTCTTAGTATCAACAATGATTGTTCAAGACTTCTGTGTGGTTTTGCAAAAGGAGAGGTAATATTACGATGTCATGTGATCTTATTTATTATCACTTTGAGAAAAAAGTGTCACTGGCTGCTAGATAAGTATGCATTTTCTATGGTCCTTTTTTCTTGTTTGCTAAGGTAATTTGAGAATGGGCTTTCTCCCTTTCTGGTGCACTTTGTCTTCCAACATCCTATTGTGGAAAGTGTTATCCAGAGGTTTAATAAGGCCAGTGAATAGAGAGAAGGAATATAGGTGCCCCTGGAAGAGAAGGGGAGCATGCAGAGTTTTTCCTGGTTTTTCTGGTCACCATCATCTGGCATAAGATATCTGAACTGAGCCACCCCCATCCCCACCCCCCCCAATGCTGTGCAAGATACAGGGTAAAGATACACAGGGTTGTTTTTTTGTTTTGTTTTACATTTTTTATATTAACCAAAAGTTAAATGCCTTCTGTGCCCAAAAGCATAAGAAATGGGAAGATTATTTATTCAATTACACTTGATTGCATGTGTGGGTGATTTGGCAAATCTCTCCTACTTTAGAAATAAGAACATGTACTTAAAAATTTGATAATATTTACCTGTAGATTACGATGTGGGACCTAGCCAGTGGGAAGCTTTTGAGATCAATAACAGATGCTCATCCTCCAGGAACGGCAATATTACACATTAAGGTAACAAACAATCACTTGCTCTGCTTAGTGAATTCTGTCTGAAAAATGAAAATCCTGTTACTAGAAAACATAAAATGTGTGTGGTATTTCTGACTGAATGTATATATGTGAGTATGATTTCTGTTATTCTGAGAATAGGATTTTAATTACATGATATTTAGCTTTGAGAGAGGAGTGCTTGAATATTGTGTAGGGTAGTAGAGAGGAAAGTTGCTGTATTGGATCTTGTGGATCAATTCCACCAGGGGCAGAGCTTTTCTCTGATGCAAGGAGCCTTCCAAAGGTACCCGTAGCTCTTCTAGTTTTGAAAGACTTCTTGCATTGGAGGAAAACTCTGCCATTACAAAAAAATACAGGATCCGTCCTACTGATGTTAAGAAATGGGAATAGAGCTGGTAGCTCTTAGGAAATGGAGTAGTAAAGAGTATTGGGCAGATAATATTATTTTGACAAACAGGAAAGGGACATGGCTAGCAGAGGAATATTGGGAAAAGTTGTGGGGAGGGACCAGTGTTCCTTCTAAGCTGAGCTAGTGTGAGCTAGCTCACAGTTTATTAGCCTCCAGCTCACACATTTTTGTCTTAGCTCAGGAAGGATGGCTCCAGGGCAAACTTATTTATGCAGTAGCCAAATCGCTCGCTCACAACTTTAATGCCAGTAGCTCACAAAGTAGAATTTTTCCTCCCAAGACTCTACAGCTTAGAGGGAGCATTGGTTAGGCTTAGGTTTAGAGTTATGGTTAGGGTAAGGTTTATTAGGGTTAGAATTAGGGCAAGGGTTATTAGAGTTAGGGTTAGAGTTAGGGTTATTAGGATTAGGGTAAGTGAGTTAGGGTTATTAGGGTTGGGCTTAAAGTTAGGGTTAGGGTTATTAGAGTTAGGGTTACAGTTAGGGTTATTAGGGTTAGGGTTATTACCATTATGGTTAGGGTTGTTAGGGTAAGGATTAGGGTTATTAGGGTTAGAGTTAGGGTTAGTAGGGTTAGGATTATTAGGATTACAGATAGGGTAAGGGTTATTACGGTTAGAGTTATTAGGGTTAGAATTAGGGTTAGGGCTGGTTTAGGGGTTAGGGTTATTAGAGTTATTAGGGTTAGGGTTAGATTTAAGGTTAGGGTTATTAGGGTAGTGGAGCTGCGGTGGCTCAAGTGGTTAAGACACTGAACTGTAGGCTGTGGAAGGTCGGTAGTTCAGCAGTTCGAGACCCGGGTGCCGCATGACGGGGTGAGCTCCCGTCTCTAGTTCCAGCTTCTGCCAACCTAGCAGTTCGAAAGCAAGAAATTGCAAGTAGATAAATAGGTACCACTTCAGTGGGAAGGTAACAGCGTTCCATGCGCCTGGGTGTTTAGTCATGCCGGCCACATGACCACGGAAACATCTTCGGACAGCGCTGGCTCTTCGGCTTTGAAACGGAGATGAGCACCGCAACCCTAGAGTCGGATTCGACTGGCTTTCGAGCAAGGGAACCTTTACTTTACCTTTATTAGGGTAAGGGTTAGCATTAGGGTTAGGATTATTAGGGTTAGGATCAGCGTTTCCTCTAAAGTGAGTTAGTGTGAGCTAGCTCACAGTTTTTTTAATCCTTGGCTTACTCATTTTTGTTTTAGCTCAGGAAGAATGGCTCGGGCAAATTAATTTATGCAGTAGGCAAATCGCTCCCTCAGAACTTTAATGCCGGTAGCTTACAAAGTAGGATTTTCACTCACAAGACTCCATAGGTTAGAGGGAGCATTGGGAGGGACCAGGCAGTTTTCAGTTTGGTAGTTTTGTGGACATTTTCGTAAGGGAGAAATTAATGTTCTGTTCAGTTTACAGATGACCCAACTCTTGCAATTTGCAACGACAGTGGAGGTTCAGTTTTTGAGCTGTCATTCAAGTAAGAATATCTCTATTTATTGTAGAAGAGCACAATTAAAAAAAAATGTTTAGAATTAACTGTGTTCTGAGTAGTAAACCCTAAGATGCAGTATTTCCAGTACATTAGTTTGCGCAAGATTTTAGGGTTAATGGAAAGAAAAAACACAAATAAATTGCTCCAATAGAGGGATAGTTCACTATAATTTTGAAAATCCTTTTCTAATTACTAATCCACTTCAGAGAGTGCCTCCTATTCAGAGACCGAGGAACAAGTTTTTCATAAAATGACTACTTGAAAGTGACATACTTTATATGTGAAATGCTGTATGTACAGACCTGCATTTATTTATTTATTTATTTATTTAAGTATTTTTACCCCGCCCTCCCCGCAAGCGGGCTCAGGGCAGCTTACAAGGGGCATAGCCCGAACATAAAATCACATAAAATCCAATAAAATCCAATAACATTACAATCAATAATAAATAGTAAAGTGTTTCATTTTATCAGGCGGTCTTAAGTTGTTAAAAAATGGTGGCATCATCATCCAAAAATGGTCCGAGCTCGCCCGCAGTACTCATTGCAGCATTCTAGTAGCGCTACGTTTAAGGGCACCCCCAGCTATGATGTTCTTACCACCGTTGATGGTAGTGGTGGCAACAGCAGTGGCGGCCCCTACATGAAAGCCTGGTGGAAGAGCTCCATCTTGCAGGCCCTGCGGAACTGCATAAGGTCCCGCAGGGCCCTGATCTCCTCCGGGAGCTCATTCCACCAGGCAGGGGCC
>NW_015176452.1:622077-650617 GCF_001447785.1 Gekko japonicus | reverse complement strand
GGAGCCCGACCGGCCGCCCAACATCAGATAGAGCTGGGTGTCATCTGCATACTGATGACAACCCAGCCCATACCTCCTGGCAATCTGGGCGAGAGGGCGCATATAGATGTTAAAAAGCATCGGGGAAAGCACTGCCCCCTGCGGCACCCCACACTCAAGTGGGTGCCTCTGGGACCGCTGTTCCCCTATTACCACTCTCTGTCCCCGATCTTGGAGCAAAGAGGCAAGCCATTGAAGTGTATCCCCACATCGGCGAGGCGGTGGGTCAACAACTGGTGGTCGACCGTGTCAAACGCGGCCGACAGATCTAACAACACCAGTGCCGCCACACCGCCTCGATCCAGATGCCTCCGGAGGTCGTCAGTCAGGGCGACCAGCACCGTCTCCGTCCCATGACCAGGGCGAAAGCCGGACTGAAGTGGATCCAGGATAGAAGCGTCATCCAGAAAGCTCTGTAGCTGTACCGCCACCGCCCTCTCAATCAATTTGCCCAAATAGGGCAAATTAGACACCGGCCGATAGCTGGCCAATTCGGTCGGGTCTAAAGTTGGTTTTTTCAAGAGAGGGCGGACCATCGCTTCCTTGAGTGCCGCCGGGAACCATCCCTCCCCGAGGGACTTGTTAATAATCTCCCGTACGGCACCTCGAAACCCCTCGTGGCCTGCTTTAATAAGCCAGGAAGTTCATGAGTTTTTAGTATACAGATTGAAAACTTCATTTCCCTCTTGAGAGTTCCGGCCCCTCTTCCCCCCCCCCCAAAAAGAGCCCTGGATATGCCTCCTATGAATGGGTTATGTATCTCATGAAGTGGTCCTGTATCGGTTTCCTTGATCTCTGCTCGCTATAGTGACTGCAGCTCTGATCACATGCAGAGCATCACATGTTCACACTATAGAACAGCTGTTTTGGTACTTATGTGAGACTTTGGCTGCTGCCACACACGCTAAGTAATCCACTTTCAATCCACTTTCAGTGCACTTTCAAAGTGGAGTTTTACTGTGTGAACTGGCAAAATCCACTTTGAAAGTGCACTGAAAGTGGATTGAAAGTGGATTACTTAGCGTGTGTGGCAGCAGCCTTTGTGTATTATTTGCCATACACTTGGTAATTGAAGGTATGGAGCAAGGCAAATTAGTTGTTTAGCATTCCAATCTGTCCCACCCTGAAACACTGAAGGAAATATCTGTAAACAGAACTCAAGCTCTGTAAAATGAGCAGATATTAAATTATTTTTATGAGTGCTTCTATGAAGCTGGGATTGAAATTATTGCTCATGTATTAACTAACTTCTGGGCAGCCTGGTTCTCTCTAGTTGCCTCTGTGCTATCATCTTGGAAGTGTTTGCAGAATTACTGTGGTAAGAAAAAAAATCACAAGTGTTCTGCCTGCCATATATCATTGGTATTGAATTTACACATGCAGTTTCTTGTTCCTAAATATTCAAGAGTTGCAATTGCAGTGGTCCTGTTGCTAAGTATTTACTATGCTGTGTGCTTTGCTCTCAGGAGAGTTATGGGGGTGCGAACATGTGAGTCACGCTGTTTGTTCAGTGGTTCCAAAGGAGAAGTTTGCTGCATTGAGCCATTGCATGCAAAGACTGAACTGAGAGACCATCCTATTACCCAATACTCTCTGCTGGCAATGGCTTCCTTAACCAAGGTGACTCACTTTTTTAAAGTGTTAAAATAAATACTAGCGATATCCTGAAACATGAGACTTAAAATATCACTACTTTTTCTTTGTACTGCAGATTCTTGTCATCGGATTGAAACCATCTTTGAAGGTGTGGATGACTTTTCCGTATGGTCGCGTGAGTAATTTGATTAACTTATCTGTTTTGGTTCAAATTGATGTGATAATGAATGAGGGATATTTAAGGAAAATATTGGCTTGGAAATGAAGAGCGGGCTTCCATAGGCCTGCAGGAATTTTGTGTGATGATTATATCTAATGCATGCCAGCATAGGGACTGACAGACCATTGAACAACTAGGCTGTATTAAAATAATCCTTGAGCTGGTCCACATCTACATAGTATGGCACACCTTATTTAGCCCTTTATTCTGCTTGTGGTGCACTATAATTTTGAAGCGATTCTTGTATTTAATAGGGAGTTGACTTCTGTCTTTAAAGACTCCTGATTTATTGCCTCCACCTGTGCAAAGTAGGGGTGTGCACTCGGTATATACCAAGCTGAATAAAGATCTGAAAAATACTGAGATCTGAGATCTGCGTTTGGATTTGTTTATATGTGGTTAGAAGACATTTAGAGAGACCGCAGTCTCTTTAAATGCCTTCTGAGTTCACTTGCCGAGATGTACCACTGTGGTGGCGTGACTCAGTGAGTGAACTCAGAAGGGATTTAAACTTTGGTATTTGGGAATACTAATATTTTCCAGGTTCAGTAGACCCAAATCGGAAAAAAACTGAATTTTTTTTTGTGCACCCCTAGTGCAAAGTTTTAAGGCTGTTAAAATCAGTGTGTGTAAAGATGTCTAGCTTTGCATGGAATCCAGCTGGGAATGTAATAAGTTTCAGCCCCACTGCCCAGCAGAGGGGAGAGGGCAGTGAAGGGGAGGAACCTTTTACACCACACAACATTTTGGAATAAAATGTGGAATAAAATGGCTACAACTTTCATTGGTTACAGCTGTAAAAGCCTTGGCACAGCATGGGTCCACTGAATCCTGGCATCAGCTGACTTGCCTGCCAGTTTATGTACCCCATTCCACCCCAGCCCACCTCCTGGGGTGGGGAGAACCAAGGGATGGCAGGCTGTTGAATTCCACAAGGACGATTGCCACTAAGTGGTCTCCCCTGCCACTTTAGTGTGAGGATAACCCGTTGGCAACCCCCAAGCTGGGCATGCCCCTTGAAAATCTGGCAGGCCCCGAGCTGGGCCATGCCCCCTTGAAAGCCTGGCAGCCCCTGTGCTGGGCATGCCCCATGAAAGCCCTCTCCCCAAAATCCCTTAAGAGGATCCCCACATGCTGGGAAAACATCCCCACATGCCGGTTTTCCTACAATGGATCTGGCCCTATGCTGATACTGCCCTAAGGTTGTGACAGATAAATGAAGCAGAAAACATCATGACATGAGCAAACATCATGAACATGAACAAAACCCATGCATTCCGCTATGCGGCCAGGGGCCAGTATACCTTCATGACTGCCTCTCTCTATATGAGCCCCGCAGGAACTTACAACCTACTAATTGTAGTTGCTGGTGGTTCCCGATCCCGGGGACATCTGACTTGCCTCAACGAGTCCTGGCCCCTACCTGATGGAATGAGCTCCCTTTGGAAATCAGGGCCCTGTGGGGCCTATTGCAGTTCTGCAGGGCCTGCAAGACAGAGCTCATCTGCCAGGCTTTCATTTGAGGCAGCAGGTGCCCACCTGCTATGGGCCTCCCCTCCAGTGACCTCAGATCCGAATGGCCACCTGGGAATGAATGCCTCCTTGTTGAAATCTGTTGAGGCACCATTCTTTTACTGAATATTATTTTTAGATAGGTTTTTAGATATATTTTAACTCTTCATTTGTTGTATTATGAATTTTATGATGGAACCTGCCCTGAGCCCGCTTGCGGGGAGGGCGGGATACAAATTGAATTAAACAAATCAATAAATAAACGTGACACCCCCACAGACACACACAATACTTACTTCCCTTCAAGCATTAAGGATGGGTGGGCAAGTGATCTCATGCTGCCAGATGAGTAGGTGGGGCTGGACAGTATGCTTTTAACTGCCCTGGCAGCCCCTCCCTCGGGCCCAGTACAGGCCCCATCATAGGCCCACCTGGGAGGGGGAGGGCCAGATTTTCCTGCCATTGCCTGCCACCTGGTCCCCATGCTGCCCATGCAGCCAGCCCCACCCTGCCAGGATGTGCCAGCCATGCCCCCCACTGGCTCTTCCCTCTGCGCAGGACCACAAATGGGACTTGTGGGTGAGTCGGGCCCCCCACTTGCAAACTGAACTGTTGCTTTATAAATCTTTTGAGTACAAGCAGTATGTGTTATATGCCTGTTACAGAGCAACGGTTTGTCACTAGTTGGATCAGTGAGCTTTCCAGAACAATTTATTTTGCCCATTGAGCTTTCAAAAGTATATGGAAAAAACAAAATTATAGGTTCATTTTACAATTGCATTTAAAATTGAACTATTACGATTTTATCCATCTATGTGACGATTTTACATTTAAAATACTACCTCATTTTTCTGCATCTGGTACCTTTTTCCTAACATCATAGAAATATCTAACATCTTTTATTCTCTAGATGGACCCATCCAGTGTTCCACTGCTGGCTTGGCATTTTGTTGCAGTGCAGACATCTGTGAATCCTGTGCTTGCTTTCTGTCGAGGAGATGTTGTTCACTTTCTTCTAGTAAGGCTTATGTTCTCTGTTAACTTGGAGACTTGCTTTCTAAATAAATGGCCAAAACTCTAGAGGAACATGAAGCTGCATATGGTCACAGGATGTCCATAATTCTATTGTGACATGAGTCTTTTTGCTTGCTTATCTGTTTGAAAAATGCACAGTGTGCATCTCTTATTTATGCATCCTTCCTCCAAAGAGCTCAGAGTGACATTCGTGGTTCTCCTGTTCCCTATTTTATTCTTGCAACAAACCTCTCAGCTTAGGCAGTCAGAAGTGAGATTTCTAGTAGAGTTGAGAAGTAAAATATTGCCAGACCTAGGCCCATATTTTAGTCCACATAGTATTTCTGGTATTTCTCCCTTACTTCAGCATGAGTACAATGCTATTTGCTCTTTTAATATATATATATTAGTGTAATTAATATAATTAATTTAATATATTTATTATGGTGCATTTGAATTTCTGCTTTCTACACCTTATGCTTTGAAGTTCCATTGAGCATGCTGAAGTTGTCTGCCCAGTGTGTATTATTTTATTTATTAAAAATATTTATTTGGTGCACTCTTGCCATTTGATATGGTTTATGTTTTATCTTGATTCTTGAGAACAGGGGCCTGTTGTCAATACTGATGAAATTAGTTCACTTCCATCATTACAAACAGAATGTTTTAGTGTGCAAGGGAGTGGTCAGAGAATAATACACCATCTTAATTCCATTATCAGGTAAAGAGAGATGAATCTGGAGCAATTCATGTTACAAAGCAGAAGCAGCTGCACCTGCATTATGATCTTATCAATTTTACTGTGAGTAATTATTAATTATACTTTTTGAATTCAAATAGGAAATAGTAATATTTTGTGGTCGATTTTTATTTCTCAGCTTTAATGGGATGTAATTCTTTATAGAAAACTACTTAGTAAAGAAGCCCCGTGTACTTTTTACAATTCTTACTTGCTAATATTTCTCATATCTTGCTTCCTGCTCTTGTGATCCCACTGCATGTGGCAACCACAGTGAGATCTTAGACCCAGTGATTTTTCTACATTTAAGACAAACCAAAAGAAATTATTATTTGTGGGAAGTTTAGGGAGAATATGACCTACATGTATAGCAGATGAAAGCATGTCTAAGTGTGAAGGAAAGTGTATTTGTTGCCTTGGCTTCAGTTTTCATTCTTAGTGCCTAGAGGTCAACTTTTCTCTCAGTGGGGGTAGAGGCTGGGATTTTGATATACAAATAAGAACATCTATTCATTTAAATAAAATATGAAATGTTATGTTTCTGGTGCTGATGATCCTAGGTAAATGTTCCTTGGGAAATAATACAGTGTTTGTCTTTCCCTCTCCCCCCCCCCCCTTGAATTTGCACAAAATATCAGCTATACACTGTCATTAGCTGCAGTACTTCAAGAACTAAGGCTTTTGAGGGCTTGTTTGATATTGTAATAACCTGGGGTTTGTGTGTATGAATTGTTTGTCTTTTCCTTGATTTTTTCCCCTAGTGGATAAATTCTCGCACAGTCGTACTTCTGGATAGTGTGGAAAAGCTGCATGTGATAGATCGTCAGACACAGGAGGAGCTTGAGACTGTGGAGATTTCAGAGGTTCAGTTAGTTTACAACAGCAGCCACTTCAAATCACTGGCAACAGGAGGCAATGTCAGCCAAGCACTGGTACAGCTAAATGAGATGTGTGGTTGATGCATGTTTCTCTGGTTGTTCTGATAATCTTCCTATCTGAACTGTGTGTCCAAAAAAATTTCAGCTAAATAATGTCTCCAAAATCTGTCAGATAATTGCTTTTGGGATAGAATAGTTTTTTTGTGTTATCTGTATGGCATAGCTGCTTGAAATGTCATCAGGCGCATAGCACAATGTGCTGCTGCATCATATGATCCCTACCAACCAACATCTTCCTTTGGATGTGTTTCCTTGAGATTAAAAGGACAACTTGTTCAGACAGCTTGTTAAGACAATGGGTGGCATAAACGTCTACCACACACATAAAGTCCTCTGGGCAAATTGAGAAAAGCCTTTTATTATAATGGTTTGCATCCATGATGATAAGAGAGATGCTGTCTGTTCAACTTTAGGAACTCTGTCTAAATCTTATCACCTCCATGTGACATGCTATAATATTTGAAAGTCATTGGGCATGTGGATTGCCTCTCACTATGTCTGTTGTCTGTTGTCCCAGTCTGATGGATAATCACTGTATTAGCACCAGCTATCAGGGATATGTGGAACTAGCGTGGAAAACACTCTGTTCAAATTGGGCTATCCACAAGATAAATGTTTATTAAATGTTACAGCATCCATGTGAAGTCAGCCTTTTCTGTGGTATTGCACACAGCAACTGGAAGATTTTAATTGGGCTTGATAACTAAAAAAAAGACAGGAACAGTTGATCATACTGCAGGTTATGGTGAGGCGTTCCAGCTAAAATTCTTTGTGTTCAAAATGAACAGCAGGGGCATTCATTCAAGGTAATATTGTATTTTTCTAAAGCTTATAGACAGATAAATTGGCAACAAATAGATGGTACTGTGACAGGGAGGGCATATAGAATCTTCATCTTCTTTACCTTTATGAACTCTTTAAACCTTTTCAAAATACTTTAAAGCAATTCTGCCATTGTTTTTTGATTATGTATCTCAGAAAGGGAGGTTAAACTGTGTAGTTATTACTTCTAGCAGTTACTTTGCCATACTTTTACATTTAGTTTATGGCAGTAAATGTGAACTGAATCTGGTAATATTACCTGAGTGTTATAGAAACTGATGAAATTCCTTGCCCCTAAGTGACAAAATCTTCTGGTATCTTAAACTACTTGTTCTTTTTATATTTGATAAACTGGAAAATATCTAGTTTATATTCTGTACTGTGAACAATAAGACAGAAATATATCCAGTTTGTTCCATAAGTGAATGCTTAGCTGCCTTATTGAACCCCATTACTCTAGTGGAACTTAAACCGGCCCAACATTTTCTAGTGTGAATTAATGTTAAGGACTGAATCTCCTGCTGAGCTTTGTGTAATAATAAAGTCAAAGTAAGAAAGAGAAGAGAGAAACTCCTGAATATTTGGTTTTGTCTGGCTTCATTGCCCAGTATTTCTTATACATTTCTTCTTACTAATTGGATATATTAATATTCTGTTATTCTAAGTAAAAATACTTGTTTTTGGTAGGCATTGGTGGGGGAGAAGGCTTGCTACCAGTCCATCAGCAACTGTGGTGGTCAGATCTTTTATTTAGGTACAAAGGTAAGTTAGACCGGTCTGTCTTTCTCTTATCGCTTATTGTTAGTTGTCTGATTAAATGTTTTAACTGATTATCTGCTTCTTGACTGATTTTTTTCCTTTGACAACACCAAAAAAATCTGTCGTTGTTGTCTCTTCCTCCCTTTATACTACTTTCTCCTATCTTCTTGTGTAGTCTAGTCTTCTGTAGCACTCTGGTGCCTATTCTGTAGAAGACTGCCTTCAGAGAGGGTCACCAGTGTGGAGGGAAGCTGCCTTCAAACTCAATTGATGCTCATAATGGATGCAACACTATAGGGATGGGTTGCCCTCTCTGGCAGTCACACCCTCAGTTGCCCTTACTCATCATAAGAAAGATAGCTGCACTCCAACTGTTGGGAGCTACTGGCTGTGTGCAAGTCTTTTTCTGCTTTTCTGCCTAGTGATCAGGCAAAATAGTGCAGGTGGTCACAGACCATACAACCACCATGTAGTGCATAAACAAACAAGGTGGTGCTGCGTCTCGCCTGCTGTCTGTGGTATAGATGCATCAAGTACACCATTTTGCTGATCACCATCCACATGGCAGATAAAGACAACACCTTGGCAGATTCTCTTGCCCCATGAATGACACTCACCTACAGTCAGTGTTCCTTCTCTGGGACACACCAGAGGTCAGCCTCTTCTCTTAACCAAGCAACATCAGGTGCTCCAGTATAGGTATCAGTCGCTGCTCCATGGGAAACACTTTTGTATTTCATTGGATGGTATGCTAGTTCTCCTCCCCGTCTCTTTAGTACCCACAGTGCTCATCAGGAAGGTAGACAAGAAAGCAGAATCCATCCACCTATCCACTAATTTCCATCCTAGAGCACCTGTTCCACCTATGTTCTCAAAGCTTGGCATGGTAATTTCTCAAAGATCATCTAGTTATCATCTCAGCCTTATAGCTTTTCATTCAGGACAATTCTTCACCTAATCTATGGTGAAAAAATTCCTCGAGGTCCTCATTAGTAACACTGAAAGCTGTGTGGGACCTTCAGGTGGTCCTTGCCAAACTTATGGGCAAAGCATTTAAGCAAGAAGACCCAGTGAATTCTGAACTCTGTGCTTAGATACTCCCTGTCCCTACCCCCAGATCCATAATGACAACATAGCCCTGTGCCCAGACATTGCCTTTCTGCCTAAGATGGCTCATTCTTTCATCTAAACCAGGATCTCCTCTGTGGAAGCTGAGAGAGATCAGTACTCCTTTGATCTACAGAAGGTAGCATTTTTTTTTTCTGGACAGAACTGCCTCCTTTAGGAAACAGGTCTGTTCCTATGCTACTTGGACCCAAGTAAAGGGCAAAGAGTGTATTCCCAACAATTCAGCTACTGGTCGCAGGGAGCATCAAACTCTGTTGTGAACTGGTCCACAAACCCATTTCTGGGACACTCAAAGCTGATTCCACAAGTGTTGTTCTTGCATCTTCAGCCTTCAGCAGAGTAGCCACTTCTGTCCAGCCTTCCACCTTTGTGAGGTACTATGTCCTTGATGGTGAACCATGAGCAGACCCATCCTTCAGAAGGTAGTGCTCAGTGTTCTTCCTAGGTGGACCTGTCCTGCCTCCAGGTCAGTTTGCCAGTCTACACTCAGTGTGATGCGCAGACACTACAAAAGTAAAAACTGGTTACTTAGCAACAGATGTTCTTTGAATGAACATGAGGGCATTCACATGTCCCTTCCAGCATACTTGCAAAAGATGCCTTTAACTTGCTGCAGCATACTTTACATTTGAAACAAATTGAGTGAGAAGGCATAACTCTTCCACTTTGGGCATGTACAATTGTAGCTGCATCTCTGAGGGTAGAGGACTTTCTTGCTTAAATGCTAGCACAAGTGCAAAGCCCATCAATGTGAATCTACAAATGACCACTCAAAGAATAGCAGCTACAAGTAAGCAACGTGTTTTTCTCTTATGATATCCTACCAAGTAGATAGATCTAGATGGGTAGCTGTGTTAGTCTGTCTGTAGCTGTAAAAAGGAGCAAGGGTTCAGTAGCACCTTAAAGACTAACAGAGATATGGCAGGGTATGAGCCTTTGTGAGTCATTGCTCACTTCTTCAGCTGTATCTGAAGAAGTGAACAGTGACTTACGAAAGTTCATACCCTGCCACATATTTTGTTAATCTTTAAGATGCTACTGGACCCTTGCTCTTTTCTCATCCTACCAAGTGTCACTCTGACTCCGTGCCTGTTCATAAGAACCAGCCAGCAGTGATTTAAATAATTGCCTAAGGGAGGTGTTCTTGTTCTCTGGAGAAATTCCTCAGCCCTAGAGAGGTTCCCAGTCTTTGCCTTTCTCGTATGTTGAAGGAGTAAAAGACTTATCGCCTGTATGGCTGCGAGAGTTGGACCATAAGGAAGGTCGAATGCTGAAGAATAGATGCTTTTGCAAGGAGATCAGATCAGTCAATCCTAAAGGAAATCAAATCTGACAGTTCCCTGGAAGGACATATACTGAAGCTGAAGCTCAAATACTTTGGCCACCAAATGAGAAGGGAGCACTCACTGGAGAAGACCCTGATGCTGGGAAAGATTGAAGGTCAAAGAAGACGGGGACGGCAAAGGATGAGATGATTAGACAGTGTTATCAATGCAATGAGCATGAAGTTGAGCAAACTCTGGAGGACAGCAGAAGACAGGGGGGCCTGGCGTGATGTGGTCCATGGGGTCGCGAAAAGTCAGACTCGACTGTGCAACTGAACAACAACAAAAAGTCTTCGCTTATAAATGATTCCCAGAAGCTGCCCCTCTTCCAAAAGATTCATCATCATCATCATCATCATCATCGGCTGCCTCTCTTCCACAAAAAGCACGTTCTCTTTTGGTCTAGGGCCCAAGGCTGCCAAGTTAGCACCAGATTTTCTCCTTAGGGAAAAACAAACATGCAGACAGGCATAGAAGTAGACTTTAGATTCTGTAAATAAACTTTGTAACCTTCAGAGGACTCTCTGGGAGAATAGGAAGATTAAATAAATAGTTCTTCCATACATCCCATGATATCACAGGTCCATATTTTCAAGCCATTTGCTTCATGGGTCCTAAGTTGGGTAATAGGTTACTTGATCCAGAGGCCATAAAGTACAGTGCTGCTGATTTACCTGGGGAAGTCTTGTAAAAGTTGTACAGATCTAGTGACTCCAAATCCCTAGATTCTTGATTCTTATCAAATAGCTGTTTTTAACTGATTGAATGATCTCTGAGCACTAATAAAATGTCCAAATGCTTATCATTTTCAGTATGCTGTGGGGTCTTAAATCACTGGACTGAGCCATATCGCTGTATTGCTGCCTCACCATCATGTTTGCACTCTTATAAGAGTCCTTAAATATTTCTAATGACTCACCCTTTTGCCTTTCTCTGCTTTCAGTCTGTGCATGTGATGACACTGAGGAGCTGGAGAGAAGTAAGTCATGGATGCTTATTAAAGCGCTAAGCTTTATCACGTGGTGAAAAGAGGAATGCTGTTTCAAGACTAAATTTAAAGATTATTTTTTGAAAGACCTGTGTTTTGTGTGTAATGTTTTACCAATACAAGACACTAAATTCTTCTCTAAAGAATCTCTAAAGGATGGCTGTTTATCTGTTTAAACATCTTGTTTGCTTGCATTGCAACATGACCACTTCCAGTTGGTTCTGTACAGAGGGATATAGGTAGACAGAAACTTCCAAAGATGTCAGGAATTGCTAAAGGGAGTACCATTTGCTCATGAAATTCAAGGTGTGGGGTAATGGGTTGAGTGCCAGACTAGAATCTGGGGAATCCGGGTTCTAATCCCTACTCTGCCATAGAAGTTTGCTTGGTGACTTTGGGCCAGTCACACAGTCTCAGCATTATCCGCCTCACAGGGTTGCTGTGAGGATAAAATGGAGGAGAGGAGAATGGTGTTGTAAGTCACTTTGAGTCCCCATTAAAGAAAAAGGTGGGGTAAAAATGAAGTAAACAAATAATGTGAATTGACAGTGGAATAGTTCTTTCAGTAATGTGCATTGTTATTAGAGAATGGCAGTCTGCAACTGTGCTGTTCTAGTCACACAAGGGGGAAGCTTGTGAGTGTGATTCTGTAGCAGTTGTCTGACATGTTTATTGTGTTGCTCTTTCTGAAATCAAAGGCTGATGGTTTTGATTATATGAAATGGATTCTCGGAGCCCCTGTTTTTGAGGGGATGAGTAGCCTGAGGGGTGTGAGTACCTCTGTGAGAAAAGCCAGAGGGTTTTTTTTCTTACTTCAAACCAAGCATTCTGGAAGTTTTTAGTCAACAAACACTACAATTCCTATGTTAAATGTTCAATTAGTGTGCACAATAAGTATTAAATAACAATTGTCCATATTTCTTCTGGAAACTAATAACTATTTTTTTAAGCGAATAGATCATCTTCTGAAACAAGAATGCCTTAATGAAGCTTTGGCACTTGCTTGGTCCTTTCATGAAGGGAAAGCAAAGGCTGTTGTAGGTAAGTTTTTTATTTGATGCTGAACCATCCAAATAAATTATATGGGTAACTGAAAATATAAACCCTCTCCTTTTTATTATGGGGAAAGTTTGCTGATTTGGAGCTGCATTCATGGTATTCCATGAAAGTCCATCTAATGCACTACTCTCTTTCCTACAGTGACTAGTCAGATGATTTAGGAAAGTTACAATGGGATTCACAGGGATGTACTACTTCTGAAAGTAGAGAAAGTGGAGTTAGTAGCCTTTAATGACTTAGTGCTCCATAAATTTGTCTAATCCACTTTTAAAAACATCTAAACCAGTGGTCATCACTGTGTTCCATGGGAACAAATGTCGTGAATGTTTTACACATAACTCTGCTTTCTTCATACCAGACACAATTTTATAAATGTTTACAACTTTGTGAACCACAGCAGAGGTTATAACTTTGTGACCCACAACAGAGAAGCTTGTAACTGCCTGGTTCAGTGTGTGAACTTATCTACCCAATGTGATGTAGTGGTTAGAGTGTCAGATTAGGATCATAAGAACATAAGAGAAGCCAATGTTGGATCAGGCCAATGGCCCATCCAGTTCAACTCTCTGTCACACAGTGGCCAAAAATACCAGGTGCCATCTGGAGGTCCAGCAGTGGGGCCAGGACACTAGGAGCCCTCCCACTATTGACCCCCCCCAAGCACCAAGAATACAGAGCAACACTTGCCCCGGAGTCCCTATCTATATCTTGTGGCTAATAGCCACCGATGGACCTCTGCTCCATATGCTTATCTAATTCCCTCTTGAAGCCGTCCATGCTTGTAGCTGCCACCACCTCCTGTGGCAGTGAATTCCATGTGTTAATCACTCTGTGGGTGAAGAAGTACTTCCTTTTATCTGTTCTAACTTGACCGCTCAGCAATTTCATGGAGTGCCCACGAGTTCTTGTATTGTGAGAAAGGGAGAAAAGTACCTCTTTCTCTACCCACTCTATCCCATGCATAATCTTATAAACCTCTGTCATGTCACCCCTCAGCCGTCGTTTCTCCAAGCTAAAGAGCCCCAAGCGCTTTAACCTTTCTTCATTGGGAAAGTGTTCCTGCCCTTTTATCATTCTAGTTGCCCTTGTCTGCACTTTTTCCAATGCTATAATATCCTTTTTGAGGTGTGGTGACCAGAACTGTACACAATATTCCGAATGAGGTCGCACTATTGATTTATATAGGGGCATTATGATACTGGCTGATCTGTTTTCAATACCCTTCCTAATAATCCCCAGCATAGCATTGGTCTTTTTTATTGCAGTCACACACTGTCTCGACATTTTCATTGAGTTATCTACTACGACTCCAAGATCTCTCGGTCAGTCTCTGCCAGTTCGGACCCCATCAACGTGTATTTATATTTAGGATTTTTGGCTCCAATGTGCATCACCTTGCACTTGGCCACATTGAACCCCATTTGCCACGTTGACGCCCACTCGCTCATCCTCGACAGATCCCTTTGGAGTGCCTCACAATCCTCCTTGGTTTTCACCACCCTGAATAACTTCATATCATCTGCAAATTTAGCCACTTCACTGCTTACTCCCAACTCCAAATCATTAATGAACAAGTTAAAAAGCATCGGACCCAGTACTGATCCCTGCAGTACCCCACTGCTTACCACCCTCCACTGAGAAAATTTCCCATTTTCCAAGAGAACCAGGTTCAAATCCCTACTGTGCCATAAAACTCACTGTGTGAACTTGAGCCAGTCACTCTCTCTCAGCCTAACCTATCCCACAGGGCTGTTGTGAGGATCAAATAGAGGAGGAAAGAACAATGTACCTGAGCTCCTTGAATCAATGTCATATTTTTGAGATGTAGAATGTAAAATGAGTGTTGAGGCTAACCAGGCTGTTTTTGTAGACATGAACAAAACAGTATGCTTTTTAATAAATTAATTTTTTTAAATTCAAAATGTTTTTCTGATTTTAGTTAATTTCTTTTGTTGAAGTCATGGACATTAATCACAGTGCAAAACCTGCCCTGAGTTGATTTTTAAGGCTTTAGAGGGCTGTAAGCTACATGCTCACAGGGTGCACCTCAAGGAAACTCCAGGTCTCTAAGCACTGGAGCTTTGCACTCCCTGAGCTTGTCAGTTGCATGAATGAACTCATAATACTTAGGAATTTCAGAATGCAAAAATAAACTGAAGGAGATGTGATGCAGTGTAAACATCACAGGCTAATCCTGGGCAAAACAGCTTCAGAGAATATTAAATCGCTGAAATCTAAAATCTAAATTTAAATCTGAAGTGGAAATCTTGCACAGCACTTCTTTTTCAGGTCTTTGACTATATAGTTAGGGAAAAGTAATGACAAACATTTAGAAATAAATATAACTGTAATAATATCTTGAAGACTAACAAGATTTTATTTCAGCATAAGCTTTCATGACCTTGAGTCACTTCTTCAGCATCCAGTGAAAGCTGCAAAGGGAAAATATCATAGACGTTGACATATATGAGACTGGGCAGTGAGTTTGTCTGGAGATTTGGAGTGATGTGTTATCTCAATAATGATGACATCCAGATCCACCTCTCATTGGGTTGAATCCAGGCTAAATGGCTAATTTTCACTGATTCTGCCTTCTACCCCAAACCCCAAACTTGTCATTCCTCAGTGTCTGCTATCCCTACAGAAGCAGCATTCTGGAGATCAGTGGGCTAAGGGGGGAGGCAGGTAAATTCCATTCTGCCATTGGAAAATTTAGTCTGGATCCAACCCTTTCATATGTTCCCAGGATCTTTTAATCGGTTACAGTGTAGCCTTTATAGTTACTTATTTAGAAAAGTTATATGCCACCTCTCCATAGAGCAGCTTGGGACAGGTTTTAAAGTTAAACAGTACAATATATATATATTTAAAAACCATTAAATTATTTATTTAGCACATTATTTATTTATTATTTACATTTATATTCTGCCCTCCCTGCAAGCAGGCGCAGGGTGGATCACAGCACAGTATCAAGACATATCAAAATCTCAAACATATAAAGTATATATATATATATATATAAACAAAGTAGTTAAAACACAACATTTAAATAGGTAAAATCACAACATATAAAATCATATAAGTGCCAGTAAACATAGATGTCAATAAATACTGATAAGTATTGATAAGGGATATTTATTTATTTATTTATTTATTTAAGTATTTTTACCCCGCCCTCCCCGCAAGCAGGCTCAGGGCGGCTTACAAGGGGCATAGCCCAAACGGTATAGCGGTATACTCTCAGCTTCCAATAATAAACAGCCATTGGAACAAGCCATAAAACCAGTTGTTAAGAGCAAGCCAGAGAATAAAACTGCATTAAAAGGATATTTCATAAAAACAGCCCTCAGGCTAAAAGCAGACCATAGAAAAGAGCTAAAACCAGCTTCTTGTATTGACAAGGCTGAAAATGCTGCTTTCAGATTTGTACATGGAATATACTTTCAGTGCGCATTGTAATGCTACTGTGAATAGGGCTGCTCTAAAATATTTTTAAACTTGTTTTAGCATGCCATTAAGTGACTATAGAAAGTAGTGAGAAATTGTTATGAGCCACAGGAAGAGAAAATTATTTTCATTTGCTGGTCATGAAAAGGAAGTGGCTATCTGATTTTTATTTTACTTTTATTTTTATTACAACAGGTTTGTCTGGAGATGAGCAGAAACGAAAGGCTGTTGTCACTGACAGAGTGAGTCTTATTCCTCCAGCATCTTGTGTTTCAGTTGTAGGATTACTGTCTATGTCTTTTGTGTAAGATGCTGGTTTCGTCTTCCTAACAAGAAGCACAATTGTTTGCACAGCAAAAGAAAAAGGTCATTAGGGGTTAGACCAATCATCAATGCGTATAATTTTGATTCATGAAAACTGTAGCTGACCCTTGATCATAGAATCATAGAATGTTAGAGTTGGAAGGAATCTTGCAGGTTATCTAGTCCAACCCCCTACACTCTGCAGGGGTATAGCCAAAAGATAGCCCTACAACATACCTGAAAGATGGCCGTCCAGCCTCCCCTTGAAAACGTCCAGCGAAGGAGCATCCACCACCTCCCTAGACAGTCTGTTCCACTGCTCAACCACTCTTACAGTTAGGAAGTTTCTCCTGATATTTAGCCGGTAACAACTCCCTTGTAATTTCCACCCATTAGATCTAGTCTTGCAATCCGGAGCAAGAGAGAATAGATCCGCTCCATCTTCTACATGACAGCCCTTCAAATACTTGAAGACTGCAATCATGTCCCCTCTAAGCCTTCTCTGGCTTAGATAACTGGCATGTGTCTGTTGACACTTTCAAATGATAACTTTTAGGCTTATAAAGGTGTGACCAGTTGGTGTACAGGGCAGCAGTCATTGAAAGAGAATAGGAACAAGTGTGCTGGCCCCACCTCCCGCTTACAACTAGGTGTATTTGGCCTGCTGCCTTGTCATATTCATCCAAATCTAGGCATAGGCCAACATGCATGTAATATCATCTATATATAGGCTCCATCCATGAGATGGGGAATGTTTGTTCCCATTGGTTCCCTGTACAGGATTAGCACACCCAAGCCAGTCCAGGGATGGGCGGGAATCTTGTACTTTTCAGTACATTAAACAACAAGCCACGGGATGGTCTGTACCCTCTATCCAGAGGTGCACACTTTACTCTCCAATGGTAGCATATATGGTGAGCAGAAGGCACAAGATTTAGGCTTGGAATGCAAGTTACAACATCAGAGACCCATTAGAAATAAGAATAATTTTTATTCAGTACAGAGCATAACACAAACTACCAGAGATTACCAAAATAACAAGCCTAAGGCAATTTGCCTTAACTACACAGTAAAAGATACATATTTACCAAGTTCAGGAACATCCAAACAGTCCAAGGGGTTTTGAAGGAAAATTCCATCTTTGCTCAACCATGTGGTCCAATTCACAAAGCAGTTCTTTGTCTCCCAAGAGACAGCATTTCCAGGTGCAATAAACAGACAATGACAAGAAGGGAGAGCTAAGAGCAGAGCTAAGAGCAAGAGAGCTCATTCCCATCGGGATCGATCAATTATAGCCCAATTCCAGTCACAATCAGCCGTGGCCATCAGCCAATTGCGAGTGGGCATGGGATGTGCCCAATTGTTGGTTGTCATAGCTGCGTGTGGGGATAGGCTAGAAGTTTGTAGACCACGCCTGCAGTCACATGACCCCAAACTCCAGCTTCTCCATTGCCTACGCATGCGGGCCAGAGCCAGGAGCCATCAGGTCTGGCTCTTCCACTTAGAGGTGTGAAAGAATGTGTGGTTATATGGCATGGCTATTGAGGCCATTTGGCCTCACCATTTGGCTTGCAACAGGAAACTAAGACACAGCATGTTATCAAAAGATATCACAGGAGAAGGCATGTGAATGCAGAAAGCAAAATTTCTATACATTCCCAAACATGGAGACTTGAGCATATATGCATAGGCACTGTACCCCATGCAGCAAATGCATGTTGGAATGGTGTGTGTGGTGCCCTTGGTGGTTCATGGAGATGGACAGCATACTTGTTCCCACTGTCCTTTAATGTTCATAGCTCTGTATAATGATATATGTAAAGTTTAGAGTGCTTCTGAAATGCTCTATTAACATACTAATATTAAGAAAGTCAAGTCTTGATAGTCTCCAAAATATATTTAGGAATTCAACATGAAGAAGAAGAAGAGATTGGATTTATATCCTGCCCTTCACTTGGAGTCTCAGAGCGGCTTACAAACTCCTTTCCCCTCCCCTCCCCACAACAGACACCCTGTGAGGTGGGTGGGGCTGGGAGAGCTCTGACACAAACTGCCCTTTTTCAAGAACAGCTGTGCCAGAGCTTGTGACTGACCCAAGGTCACATCAGCAGGTGCAAGTGGAGGAGTGGGGAATCAAACCCGGTTCTCCCAGATTAGAGTCTGCACACTTAACCACTACACCAAACTGGCTCTCTATAAGTTGAACTGAGCACAGAACCTCATAATTAAAACTGAAATCAGTATGTTTTTCACAGAGGTGCCGGTGAGCTTTTTTAGTGCTGCTTAAAGTATTTTGAAGTATGTAGAAAAATTAGTGTAACTGGCTGCTTCTGTAATCAAATGAGTCTTGAGCTATTTTCAAATACTACCCTTCTGTTTTCCCTGTCATAAGTACTTTCCTTTAATGTAAAGCATTTTATAAGCATTCTCTACTACTGTTACCTTCTCCCCACCATAGATGGTTGAAATCCTTATTCATTATGCTGATCGAACTATGAAGAAATGTCCTGACCAGGGTAAAATCCAAGTGATGGAACAGTACTTCCAGGTACAGTACTTTGGAACAGTTTCTTTTTACTTATTTATTTTTTTTAAAGAAAGAGCTACTTTTCTGCTTACAGGTCAGAGAAAAGCAACTACAGCTTATGAACAATTTCAACATAGATTCAAACCACAGTATTGAAATGTTCTTACTCTGCCTACATTGCTATCATCTCATAACAGTGGCTGGGTGAGTGGTGAGACTTCATTTAGAAGAAAGGCAATGGAAAGCCCCAGCGGTCTGTCTGTCCGGTGACAGTGTCCAAGGAATAATGCTTTCCTAATTCCCTGAACTCCCTTATCCTTTCAGTGTAAGACTCACTTCGCCAATTTTCCTGATAGTTGCTACAGCAGTGATAGACACCTAATTATACTTTCAGATTGTTACTTATTTTTTTCTGTGTTCTCCTTCCACAGGATATGGTGCCTGTCATTGTTGACTACTGCCTTCTGCTTCAGCGAATGTAAGTGAGAGCTTGAAAGTGTGCCTATTGAATTCAAGGAGCTTGCCATCTGTACTGACTGCATGAAGGCAGCAAGCTATTCCAGTCCTTTAGGCTGCCTTAATGACAAACCGCAGGTGTTCCAGAAGAAATGTTAGACCCTATAGCTGACAATTATATAATAATTGGGTGTAGGTGAAGCCTTTCTGTATATTACCTGTCCTGAATCACAACACTGCCTTTTCAATAGTTTATTTGCAAAACAGCAGGCTATTAAATGGATGTTCCTCTAAGGTCTCACCTTTTTAGAGTTTGGGTCTGAATGCAGAAAATCTTGTTCTGTGGTGATTTTGTTTAGAAGTGAATGATAGCTAACTAAATCAAATTATGGATGTTCAGTAATATCTCTCTTAACATCTTATCATCTTCTCCTTTTAGGGATCTGTTGTTTAGTCAGATGTATGACAAGATGAGTGAAAATTCTGTGGCAAAAGGTGTCTTTCTGGAATGTCTTGAGCCGTACATTTTGAGTGATAAATTGGTGGGAATCACAGCTCAAATTATGAAAGATCTGCTGCTTCACTTCCAAGATAGAAATTTAATGGCAAACATGGAGGCTTGCATTGTACATATGGACATCACCAGCCTAGACATACAGCAGGTGAGATCAGTATCCTGCATACTTGAAAATTGTTGTGAATGTCTCATTCTGCTTGTGCTCCTTAACTACTGCATTCAGTATATTATAAGTTATATATGACATTGGGCTAAATGGTTTAACTATCCCCCTTTACCATTCTCGAAGAATTGGTGAGGAAACCATCTTTAGTAATCCAGACTCTATTATTTGTTTTAATCCCAGTTCCGACACTTCTAAAAATCCACAAGTGTATACAAATGCTTGTGTTCAAAAACTTGGACTGCTATGCAAGCTGACTCTTCCTGCACCAAAGAAACCAGTTTCAGCTCTGGGTATAAGTAGAGCTGAATAGGGATGGGCATGAACCCAAAAATTCCAGTTCAGTTCAAGGAGGAAGCAGGGGGGGGGATCAGTGAAATGGTCGCCAGCTATTTAAACTTAACAGCGGGGCGAGTGCTTGCAGCCATTTCAGCAGTCCCTTTAGCTCCCTGTCACTTGGAAGCAGGGAGTAGTGAAATGGATGGGTTTAACGGCTCATAGGTATTTAAACCTAACAGCGGACAGGTGGATCCACACAGTCGTTAGATTTAAATGGTTGGCAGCCATTGCAGTGATCCTGAAATGGCTGCCAGCCATTTAAACTTAACAGCGGGCAGGTGCACCCATTCGCTGTTAGGTTGAAATGGCCCGAATAGCTGAACTGAATTGGGCAAGAGCTTGGTAAATGTTTGGGGGCTCTGAATAGAAAGTTTGTGCCAAATTTTGGCTCATGACCTGGTTCATGCCCATCCCTAGTGCTGTATGTTTTCACTCTGAAGCTTTCCATTTATCATACTTCACACATCTATATATCTCAACACTTCCTTTTGTTGTTAGGTTGTCCTCATGTGTTGGGAAAATCACCTTTATGATGCCATGATCTATGTCTATAACAGTGGAATGAATGATTTTATTACTCCCATGGAGGTATGTGCCAAATATCTGGAGTACTGACCAGATTTGAACTAATCTTTTACAATTGTTGTGATCTGCCGCTTTGTAGAACCTGAATCTTTAAATGCTACCTAATTTTAGAATGGAACAGTCTAGTTTTATTCTTCTTCTTTAATTGTAATTGAGATCTCTTCTCTGGAAACTAAGTAATAAGCGAATGGGCCTTTGGAGAATATGGAGTTATGGTTGCCTGGAGTTGATCTTCTCTTTGTGAAATTAATCAATACTGTGTGGAAGCATTGTATGTTTTGCTTCTGGTATTGAGGCTGATTATATGACCATGAGATATAAAAATGGTGAGACTCAACATAATGCTGCAGCTTCAGCCCGCATGGGAGGCAAGGTCAGCTTTTAATTTGTGTTGTTTTAAGAGAAAATAACCTGAAAGTAATGACACATTCATAATGATAAATACCATCCACATAATTTTGTTGACACTTGTTAGGCAGCTAACAAATCTTTTATCCCTAAAAATTAATTATTGTCCAAGTGCATTATTTCCCGTCTAAGTAGAAAATAAACATATATGGGTTGTTTGTGTGATAATGTCACCTTAACTAGTCATCAACATGCTTTTTATTCTGGTGAACCATCAAAACAATCAGTTTTCTTGTGTGGAAATATGTTTTCTTCTTTGGCTATATGGACATTAAGTACCTGTGGGAGTGAATGGACTGTTTGATCACCGGTTATCTGTCCGAATTAATGGTAAAACCTTTCTAAAAGACACTGCTAAATATTATGGAATTGGTATAATTCAGTGTTGTAGTGAGCCCTGATAGTTTTGTGTGGCTATAAGGGCTGCTTAACTGAAAAATTTCCTATAAAGGAATAATTTCTGTGTTGCAAAGTTCATGTGTACCATATGTCGCATACAGTGACCATATATATTTATTTGCACACGTGTGTATTCTGGAAGGAGCTATGCAGATGGTGGGGTTACAGTTTTTATTAAAAATAATGTGGTTGTTCTAATTTGGTTTTTCAAGCTTGGCCTATCAGGGATACTGTCCAGTGCTCACTATTGTGATTGTTTATCTTTCTCCTATCCTCAGTGGTTCCTGTGCTGGTCCTTGCATTTTAATAGCCAGATTAGTGATGTGTCCAGAGAGACAACAATGTATAACGGAAAAACTGCCCCCTTCCCTTTTTGTGTAGCTGGTAAGGCTAGGGAGTCAAAATATTGATAAAGGGAGCAACTAATCCCATACTGGGCTGCCTCTAGGGGGGAGGAGACTTCGAAACATCTCTGCCAGCAGCATAAGATCTAAGCTGTGCTTCTGTTTCCTTCCCCACCCACCCCATAAACAGGCTCTGGGCAGTTTACAGAAGACAGCAAAGTATGCAGAATTAGCATAAAACCATGAAACATTAAAATAATATAAAATATTCTTAATGTTACAACAATAACATTTAAGTTGCTTGCAGTATTAACATAGATGGCGTGAATTTCCATTCCGGCAATCTCCTGATCTTACGGCCAATCCTATGGTCCAGATGGCGTAGTCCATAGTCCATAGTGGGCCAGTCCCATTCCAGATGTTCAGTGGAATAGTTGGTGGTAACGGTGGCAGCGGCGGCTCCTATTTAAAAGCCTGGCGGAAGAGCTCCGTCTTGCAGGCCCTGCGGAACTGTGCAACGTTCCACAGGGCCCTGATCTCCTCCGGGAGCTCGTTGCACCAGTAAGGAGCCGCCACCAAAAACACCCTGGCCCTGGTGATGGCAAGCCTCGCATCCTTGGGGCCTGGAATAGTTAAACGTTGTTGTGCCCCAGACTGTAGTGCTCTCTGGGGTATAAATGGGGAAAGGCGGTCCCTCAGGTAAGCCGGACCCTGGCCATATAGGGCTTTAAAGGTAAGAACCAGCACCTTGAAGCGAATCCGGTGTGCTATTGGCAGCCAGTGCAGTAGCCTAAGCACAGGCTGGATGTGCTCCCGATGCGGGAGATCCATCAGCAGCCTGGCCATGGCATTCTGCACCAGCTGCGGCTTCCGGATTTGGGACAAGGGCAGCCCCATGTAGAGAGCTTTACAGTAGTCCAATCTCAAGGTGGCCGTCGCATGGATCTGTGTAGCTGGTAAGGCTAGGGAGTCAAAATATTGATAAAGGGAGCAACTAATCCCATACTGGGCTTCCTCTAGGGGGGAGGAGACTTCGAAACATCTCTGCCAGCAGCATAAGATCTAAGCTGTGCTTCTGTTTGTTTCCTTCCTTCCTTCCTTCCTTCCGTCCTTCCTTCCTTCCTTCCTTCCTTCCTTCCTTCCTTCGCCGAACCAGCTAAAGACGATAGAAGGCCAATTTTGTAGTGGCCACTACCTGTGCCTCCATTGTCAAGGAGGAATCCAGGAGTACTCCCAGACTCCTAACCTCCGGCGCTGGCACCAACGGTGCCCCATCGAAAGCCGGGAACGGGACCCCCTACCCCCACGACTCAGGCACAGGATCTCCGTCTTCGCTGGGTTTAGCCTCAACCGGCTCAGCCTAAATCAACCAGCCACAGCCTGCAATGCCCGGTCCAGATCTGCCGGTCTGGAGTCTGACTGGCCGCCCAACATCAGATAGAGCTGGGTGTCATCCGCATACTGGTGACAACCCAGCCCATACCTCAGAGCCACCTGGGCAAGGGGGCGTATATAGATGTTAAACAACATCGGGGAGAGCACAGCACCCTGAGGTACCCCACACTCAAGTGGACGTCTCCCAGACCACTGTTCCCCTAGCACCACCCTTTGTCCCTGGCCCTGGAAAAAAGAGACAAGCCACTTTAAGGCAAGCCCCTGTATCCCCGCGTCGGCGAGGCGGTGGGCCAGCAGCTGATGATCGACCATGTCGAACATGGCCAACAGGTCAAGCAACAGCAGCACCGCTGAACTGCCCTGATCCAGGTGCCTTCGGAGGTCGTCAGTAACAGCGACCAGCGCTGTCTCCGTCCCGTGTCCTGGGCGAAAGTCAGACTGGAAGGGATCTAGGACGGAAGCGTCATCCAGAAAGCCCTGAAGCTGTGCCGGCGCCACCTTCTCAATTAATTTGCCCAAATAGGGCAAATTGGAAACAGGCCGATAGTTGGCCAATTTGGCCGGATCCAAAGGTGGTTTTTTCAAGAGAGGACGGACCATCGCTTCCTTGAGGGCCCCCGGGAACCGTCCCTCCGAGATGTTTAAGCCTTGAAGTGGCCAGAGGTGCAAGCTTGTTAGCTTGTTAGCTGAAGGTCAATAGTCAAAGGGCTCTGGGCCCTTGGCTTGTAGCCTGTGGCTGTTTGACTGTGGCTCTGAATGAGCTGGGCACATGGATCGAGGATTAGCCTAGGATGTGGGGATTTTTTTCCTGCTCATTTAAATTGTATTTTTGTACCTTTTAAGCCACTTTGGGTCCCTGTTGGGAAGAAAAGTGGGTTAAAATGACAAATAAATGGGCTGCTGCTGAGCCAATGAAGAAATGAAGGCAGAGTTGGTTGCAGGAAAGTTGTTTCATGTGATGGCCTGAATGTTTTATAACTTATTTCCCCGATGGAAACAGCGTCTCATGTATGAAAATTCACCATTTGCTTGTGTGAAATGGCCTTGAGCCACAAAGGAGAAAAAACCCTAGTGATGTCCTTCACCCCATCATGCCCAAAGTAACTTGCAAACTTTGTAATAAAACTGACCCAGGCATAAGGACCTTCTTCCACTCACTTTGGCCTATCCTTTAACCAGCTTTTTTTTTTTTTTGGTCTGGTTCCTTTTTTGAAGACTTTCTATGTTGTTACTGCTAAACCATTAAGATGTGTGTGCATAGACTGCAAAATCATTAAACATAACAAAGGAAACAACTGGGTTAATTTTCTGTTTCTTCTCTTTCCCGTTCTTTCAATCTTGTTCCAGAAATTATTCAAGGTCATTGCTCCTCCCCTTGCTGCTGGCAAGTCTCTCTCAGGTACAGGATATCTGTTAAGCACTTTTTCATTGAATAATTCATGTTAATACTAATATTCTGAGTTCATTTTGGAGTGTTGTTTGATCTGTTAACTGAGACAGTGAATGATAGTAGTTTTTCTTTTTTCTTATGCTCAGTCCATTCTGTCTTCATGTGCTCACTGATAATTGGCTTTTTTATTCCACGTGAGAGGATTTGTATATAAAACTGGTTTTCATTTACATATTGTGTGAAACTAGTGTGCAGTTTGTCATGAGCACTGATCCTAAATGCATGTCATTCATAACAGTGGCTGTGGCTTCCCCATTTGTGTGCATATGAGATTACTGTATGTAGTAAAAGGGCCCCCACAAGCACCTGTTTGTACAAGTGTTTCCTCTAAGCTGAGTTAGTGAGAGCTAGCTCACAGTTTTTTAGCCTCCAGCTCACACATTTTTGTCTTAGCTCAGGAAGGAGGGCTCCAGAGCAATCTAATTGATGCAGGAGCCAAATCGCTCACTCACAACTTTAATGCCAGGAGCTCACAAAGCAGAATTTTTGCTCACAAGACTCCACAGCTTAGAGGGAACAGTGGTTTCTACTACTGGATATGTGGAGTTTAGTCACCTATCCTGAAACTGCTGGACCTCAAAGAAGAGTTACCTTTCCAGCTGTACTCCACCCCCTCAAACAGAATTTGTTCTGATTGCCATCAGCAAGTGAGAGACTAGATGGGTATTTGTCTGGTAATTTGGAACCATAATCCTCTCTTCCTGTCTCTTAAGGGGCTGTTTTTTCCAAATTCAGAATCACTTTTGTACTGCAGACCACCATGAATGTTGGGGGAAATCTTGGAAGTCTCATTTTTAGACTTATTCAGAACTAAGCAGTTATCTCCCTGCCTTCTCATGGTATCTTGGTAAGCATGAGCCAAGTTAGGCTTTATATGTGAGTACAAAATAGCACCAATTTCAGAAAAAGAGAACTTTAATTTTTTTCTTGAATAAGCAGTCATTGGGTACAAAAAATAAAAGCATACAAGTGAGCAAATATTGACAAACATCATATGAGCAAAGGAAAATAGAAGTGTCCTACACAGATCTTTTGCCCCTAGACATAACGAGGTAGTTAAACTAAACGTCTTACATTTTTCAGACTACTTGTTTAGGCTTTGTTCATTTTTCCCTTCCACAATCCTGTTGGCCTTCACTTCTCCTTGAAGTCTCACTTGCCTCCACCCTCTGCTGCTCTGATCATCTGTATCTCGGTCTGTTAGAGCCTGTCTGTACAGCCCATAGACTATTTCCCTTGTTACTGAGCAGAAAATTACCAGCAAAAGGAAGAAAAAATTCCAGCAGTCTCCATTGCTTACATGTAGCTTCACAGTTATCTGGCCAGAATCTTTTGTTTTCTGGGTTACCCCCATAAACATATGAATCAGGATCTTGCTAATTTTGCAAAGCAGACTTGGAAGGAATTAAGAAGAGAAAAAGGGTGGGTCAAATTTGGGCTACCTCACAAGGTGGTCTTTTGTTTTCCTTTGAGCATTTACAGAGTGCATATACAACAGCTGACAGCCATCATTGTGTATAAGAGCATCAGACTAGGATCTGGAAAAATCCAGGTTAAAATTCCCAGTCGGTCATGGAAGCTTGCTGGATGACCTTGGGCCACTGACAAACTCTCAGCCTAGTCTACCTCACAAGGTTGTTGTGTGGATAAAAGGGAAGAGGGAGAATGTAAGTCCTTCAGGTCCCCAGTGGAGAGAAGTGGGGTATAAATGAATTATCATCCACCTTGCAAAATGGTAAAATTTTTGCACGGCTACATGTGGTAAAGTGTCATTTCACAATCTATATACTGTGTTCTTACAAATTTCTGTATTAAGTGACCTCAGTCACATAAGCCTTTTGAGCTTATGTCACATAAGCCTTTAAATAGTGTCTCCTATTTATTAATTTAAAAATAGCAACAGTATTTCTTTGGTATCGTTAATCTTACCTGGAGTGAAGGTTTCTCTCATGAACCTTCTCAAATACTTTAGCATACAAATACAATGACTTTTGCACAACCATCTGTTAGAGCAACGTCTAGATAGCCTTTCAATAAAAAGCACTTTGGCAGTTTCCATACAGGGACAGCTCTCCATGTAGCTTTTATTTCCACTTTAAAAGAAAAGACATGCACATATGGCAGCTCCCCCTGTCTCAGTCCCCTACAACATTCCTTACTCTCAGCAGCACTGGAGAGCTTTGGGAGACTTTTAAGAAAATCAGCAATTATACATCACTATAGCATTGTAATGTTCTAATTATCTGTTTACTTATCTCTGATTTCTCACCCTTCATTTTAAAAAGTCTCTAGCCCTTTTCTTTGCAGATATTTCCCTTTTCCCTTGTCTTAACTGAAAGCGGGGGGGCTGGATAAACGTTTTAAAAATGAAAGCTTGGAATTCAAAGGGTGTATTAGACAGATCATTATAACATTGTAATGCTATGGTGATATGGCACCATTGCTTTTTTTTTTTAAGCAGTGCTCCAGGCGCAGGGGGAAATTATGGCCTTGGGGGGTGGGTGAGGCTAGGAAAATGGTGCTGATGTGGGCAGGACTTGGAAAAAATGCACACCTTCCTATCTACGTGTCCTACAAACATTAACTGTTATCTCTCCAAAAAGATTGTACAAAGCAATGTTTGGCAAAGATTGCAGCAAAGTGGGAGAAAACAAAGTGGACCACTAGGGGATGACATGTGGATTCTCCAGGGTCTGTGTGGGAGAAACTATTCTAGTTTGGATGCCAAACTAGAACAAAATCTCTGATGGGGAAACAGCCTAAGCGAACCAGCATTTATACCGAATTTTGGTAAACCAAAACATGAGCCTTAAATAATTTTGCCCTTTCTTCAGTTCAAAAGATGATCTAATCCTTTCCCCCTTCCCTAAATGTTTCCGTAGATGAGCAGGTGATTATGGGCAACAAGCTTCTTGTTTATATCAGGTATGGTGCTTCCAGTGTTATAAGGTAGTTAATTGCTTTCTTTTGTTGTCTGGAAAGTGAGAGACAGGCTAGTATGTCACACAGTTAATTGATTTAAACACCATGCATTGCTATTAGCTTTAAATTTCTTTCCTGACGTTTGGCAAGCCATATCATTCACTAACAGTGCTGTTCTAAGCAGAGTTGCTCACCCACCTAAGCCTTTAGTGCACTTAGAAGGGTGTAAGTAAGTAAAACTTTTAAGGCAATTAGGACACACAGAGGGATATATACAACTGTCAGAAGGGTATAAGTCCATTTAGGATGGCTCTGTAACATTAATCAGTAATATGTAATAATGGAATGGATCCTTGCAGGGTTACACATTGGGTGAAGTTGCACACAGTGATAAAACATGGTTCTTCTGAATGCTCTCTTTTATTCTTCTGGTGAAGGGACAGCACATATTCAGCACGCAAGGTACATATCTATGATCTGTAGCTTATAGACAGCTTCTTAACTTCAATCGTTAAGGCAGTGGGATAGTGTTATAGTTTTTATTTCTTATTAAGCATTATTGCATGTGTAACTTTAGCTTGTTTGTGAAAAGATTACTGAAGGAGCACATATGTTGTTAGAACTTATAGCTTGGTGAAAATAACGTTTGTGATTAGCTCTTTCTTGAAGTTTGTTATACATGTGCAAAAATGTTAATCAGTAATATTTCAGGGAATGACAATTCTTCTGTTGTCTTTGGTCTGTGTCAGATGCACATCTGATGTTGCTCAAAGAAAATGGTTGCTTCAGTGTGGGGGACAATTCCATGTTGTGCACTTTCTTGTCCATACTGTGACTAAACTCACTATGTATATGTTCTTTCAGGAAAGATGGTACTCAAGTAGGTTTGCGAACTATGCAGTAAACTTGGGGGGAAATCCAGAAGGTAAATGTTTATATAATAACAAGAAAGGGGACCCACGAAAATCGCGGGGGGGAGGAGCGGGGGAGCTCCACACAGAGCAGGGGAGGAGGAAGAAGCAGGTAAGCTTCCCCCCATCCCGTCGGTTCCCCCGTCTCCTCCACCACCACCCCTCGACTACCACCCCCCGGCTCGCCGCCCCCCCAGTCTCTGTCTCCCCCCCGTTCTCTCTCTTCCCCCCCAGT
>NW_015176452.1:609557-621984 GCF_001447785.1 Gekko japonicus | reverse complement strand
CCGCGCGGCTTACATCCGCCGGGCCTCGGCAGTCTTTCCCCCCCGCTCCGAGTAACCTTGGCTCTCTTCCCCCCCTTCGTGTGGCCTGCGGCTTCCCTCGCCGCTGCTGCCTCCTCAAAGCGAGGCCTCAGCAGTCTCTCTTCCCGCCGCCTCAAAGCGGGCCTCGGCAGTCTCTCTCCCCCCCCCGCTCCGAGTAACCTCGGCTCTCTTTCCTGCCCCCCCTCCGTGTGGCCCGCGGCTTCCCTCGCCGCCGCGGCTTCCCTCACTGGTCGCTCGCTCCCCTCCCCCCGCACTGAAGCGAGGTAGGTCGCAGAGCATTCCCTGCGCATGCGCAGGGAACACTCTTTTAGTTTTGGGGGGATTTAAATATCCCCCCGATAGCTTTTTAAAGTTTTTAGATTTTTGTGCACACCTGGGGACTGCCCCAAGTGTGCACAGAAATCTCCCTGCCCCCCAGGTGCCCCCGATGCGCGGATTTAGATATCCGCACGCAGGGGGCGCCTTTCGCTATTAGTATAAGGATGTTTGGAAGAAACCCTACAGCTTAGAGGGGAATGTGGAGCAAAACCTCCACATGGAAGCAACCTGTGACTGTATGCAGTTGAGTAGGCATCTATGAAAGGGAAATCTTATATAATAACAAGAAAGGGGACCCACGAAAATCGCGGGGGGGGGGGAGCGGGGGAGCTCCACACAGAGCATTTAAATTTGTGGACTATGGCAACAATTACAATTTAACTACATTTAAATTTGTGGATTATGGCAACAATTCCTTTATAACACTATATAGTAATACTATAAGTTGTTCTTTGTCTTTTCTTACAGTTGCAGTTTGGCAGGTCGAGCTTATCCACTGGGCAATATTCCTGAAGATCTGGTGCCCTTGGTTAAAAACCAGGTGGGTTAAAATATACTGTAACATGTGCTAGAGCAATTTAATTCTTTTTAAAGATGAAAACTGTGTGGGTTTAAAAATAGGAAAATATTCCTGAAGGCCATTTTTTGCTGCTGATTGCTCTTTCCTCAGTCTGCGAATACTAAATATCCACTCGGGCAGTGGCTGCCTCAGCAGCACCCCAATGTTTTCTGAGCTCAGATTCATATGCTATGAGCCAATGGTTGCAATCCTAAGAACACTTTTCTGGGAGTAAGCCCCATTGCATAAAATGAAACTTATTTCTTTGTAAGTCTGCTTAGGATTGCTCCCTGTGTTTCATGGTGGGACCATAAAGGAAACAAGAATGCCTGTAGAAATACAAAGTTTGAGTCCATTGGCACCTTTAATACCAGCAAAGTTTTATTCAAGGTATAAGCTTTCGTGTGTATGCACACTTCTTCAGATACAATGAAATGGAAGTTACCAGTCCAGTAAATTAGCATAAAACATAATAAAGATGTTTAACAGATTCAAGGAGCAGACAGGAATAGCAAGCTTAGTTTATATGGTTACCATTTGTTTGGGTATAATTCCGGGGGGAAACATAGTGAAGGAAATAAATATGTCAAAATTGGGGACTGATGGGCAGGTGGAATTCTGAGATAAATTGAGACCCTGCCCTTACACTCCATCCGTCTCCTCTCAAGCATGGCGTTATCATCTTCTTTGAACTGGGTGATTGGCTGTGTAGAGTTATCTCACCTGTCCCCAGACCAGAGAAATACATTCCAGCCTACAATTCCAAATTATATTACATTCTACTATTCATTATGTTACATTACAATCTACTATTATAATCTACGTTCTACACTGCTCCTTCTATGGGTCCATTCGAAACAAAGTGCCGAATCAACTTCCTGTAAATTTTTCTGGCTCAGATGATGAATGTATCAATTTTCCTATTGGCTGATGCTATCCCTTTTGTTACCCTCAAAGTGGTTATTTTTATATTTTTATCAATAAATATAAGGAAAAATTAGTACCTGCTAATTCTGCAAGAATTCTAGCTAAATTGTAATTCCATGTTATCTTATGGTTCTTTTGTTGCATTTATTTCTTACCATCTTATTTTAAACTTTTTAAGTTTTTACATTACATTACACATTTGACGTATATACCGCTCCTTCCCGGAGGCTCGGAGCGGTTTACATAGACATTTTAACTTTACCTAACTAGGGCCACAGTGCAAGGGGAGGGGTGAGTGCCTATCCTGTTATGTAAAAATGTTTTAATTCTTCTGTTGTGGCATACTGTTATATGCTGGTATATATACTGGAATGTTATGGCCTATGGCTACAACAATAACAATAAACTAACATCTTTGTAGAAATGCATATATATGTAGAAAATCCTAAGAAAAGGTAGGAACAACAGCAAATTAAAAAACACGAAAAGGTCGTTTCTTGCCTTGCATTCCATTTATGTCTTATTCTTTCATTTCCTTATGTTAACGCACAAATATAAGAGCTATTGGCATTGGCAGATGACTGTAATGGTGTCTTTTTGGTAATCTTGATAGGAGTGATGAGATTTTTAAAAAATTGGATATTAACACTGCCTTTGTGATTGTCTTTAGAATAAGTATTTGGGTCTCCGCCCTGTTCCACTGAGAAATATTAAAGCTCCTGATTAACTGATTTCTTTTCATGGTTTTGTTTGTTATGGGCTCCATTAGAATGTAGTGCCTAATATATATTTATATATGGCCATGAGGAATGTTAATTTCTGTGTTTGCTGTATAAAGCTTAATTAAAATTTTGGCTTGGGGAGAGGGATGCATATGGGTTAGTTAGAACATGTTGCATTGCACATAGTACTTGAGCTTAGGGCAAATCTTAATGTTAATCATATACATTTAAAATCAGAGTTTCCATCACTGGCCTGACGTAAATTCTAACCCCTCTCCCCCAGTTCTTGGCCTGCAATTCACCAGGTAGTCATGGTCTCTTTTCTATTTTAAATCCTGTTAACAATGTTTTACCTATCTTTTGTTTATCCTTATGTCCACATACTAGATTCAATGTGTTAGGAAGAGATTCATGTTTGTCTAGTAAGCCTTTCTGCCCTTTGCCAGAATGCATCATTTGGGGCAACCTGTGGTGATAATTTCTGCTCAAATACCAGCAAGCAGCAATAAATGTCAATAATTGTGAAAATGGATGTAAGAAACAATGGGGTATGTTAAACTGAAGTCCTCTGCCTACTGCTAACCCGTTGACCTCATGCCATGATATACATTTTCAGCACAGTGGATAGTACTTAAGCCATAGCGCACTATATTGACAATTCATTTACTCTACTCCAGAAGGTTTCTAGAATTGATAAATTTAGAACAGTTCCTTCAGGTTTTTGCACATTAATTATGAGAAGACACCATTAATTTTTCATTGCAGGTCTTTGAATTTCTTATCCGTTTGCACTCAGCTGAAGCATCAGTAGATGAAGAAGTTTACCCCTATGTACGTACGCTGTTACACTTCGATACTCGGGAGTTTTTGAATGTGCTTGCATTGGTAAGTGGCAATAAAACTTCCAGAAAGTTATTGTGGAAGAAATCCTATCATTCTCTACACTGAATTTGTTTTATATCTTCTTAGATGAGCTTTTTACTGATCTAAAAAATTTAATCTGTCGTTACTTTTAAATCTGTTAATTATGATGCTTGGGAATCTTTGGTGGCAGAATTCAAAGCCACTGCAAAATCTACTTATGCAGTAGTATTCCCATCCTTGAGGAAACAACAGTCCATTCCATTATTATTGAAAAATGTGTTAGAAGAAAGGAGATTTGAATTACTGTCATACCTAGCAGATTTCCCCCCAGTGGTGAATTTATTGGCCTTAAACCAGTTTAGGCTCATTATATATTGAGTAAGGTGAATGCATAAATTAAGTAATTGCTGTATCCTAAACTTTCTGTAAAGCAAGCACAGGGAGTCATTATACTGTCTGAATGGATGTTATTATAAAGCAATGTAACTCCTCAGCCAATAATACATACTGCCAAACTAGATTATACTAGATTATACGGTGACTAATTTGTCTAGTACTGTAGATTCCTTTACTTAGCTGGGTAAAGTATAAATTATTATGCAGCAGCAAAGATGCTCAGCATATAGTTCTAGCATGGAAATAGCTGCAAAAAGACCAGTCCCTGCAGTTGCTCCTTCTGGAAGCCAGAGGCTGCCATGGCACTAATTATAGGAACAGAGAAACAAAAGACTGTCTTTGTGTTCCCTTTTGATTTTAATGTAGGGCAGTAGATGCATGTGTGAACTTTAGAGATTTTAAAGCTGCAAGGGATGATCAAGGTTGGGGGGTGAGGCACAGGGCGGTAAACTTCAGGCCCTTTCAGATCATTTTTGGATCATCAGCTCCTAGTTCATTGCTGATAGTTTTACACTGGACACACACAGGCCACTCTGCAAATCGTAGTTGTTGATTAACATTGCTCAGTACAAAATGAAGACTTCTTTTTATGCTGAGTTCTGAATTATTTGATTTCCATTATTACCCTTTCATTGTTCTCTCGGCTTCTACTTGCATTTGCACCTTAGAGTGGGGATGCTGCTATACAGGAACTGAATGATAATAAAATTGGTGGCTCATGTAGACAATTATGCCAATACAAGACCAGTGTTGCAATATAGCTAAGATTATTGGTATTCTTGAAGCAAGCAGCTAGAAGAACTGTTGAACTCAACAGGTTTAGAAGTGTGTAATTCTGTTCAGGCCACTAAACAGAATTATTGCCACTTATTAGATGTCAAACTGTGCAAAAACGGTTTAGTTTTTGCACTGGACATATATAACGTCTCTATTGTGAATGGAATATCATTCAGTGCCAGTGATCACTCTAGGACCTAGATTAACACTTGAGCATATGGCATTTAAAATCCAATTTAGTAAGTTAAATTTTAAGTACTCTAGATATTTATATTTGGGCTTTTTATTTTAAGTTGACTCATAAGACACATCTTCACTTCCACCAATATACCCTTATGCTTTACCATCACATTTCTGGTTACTGTCTTCCTTGGAAGCATTGCCCCCTCTTCTGTTGCTTATAGCTACTCCTTAGGCTCTGCAGTTTCAACACTTTCAACACATCCCTTCCTTAGTTCCCTTGCTGTCCTCTCCCTATGAACTAGTCATTCTTCTGATTTCCCGATCTGGGTCCTTTCAAAACCTGGCTCAAGCATAATTTCTCTGGGCCTGCCTGGTTCAAAGCTGTAACATCCTGCACACACAGTCGTCATACCCCATGCATGAAAGAGAAATCATAGAATCATAGAATCACAGAGTTGGAAGGGGCTATACAGGCCATCTAGTCCATCCCTCTGCTCAATGCAGGATCAGCCTAGAGCATCCCTGACAAGTGTTTGTCCAGCCGCTGCTTAAAGACTGCCAGTGAGGAGGAGCTTACCACCTCCCGAGGCAGCCGATTCCAATGTTGGACAACTCTTACTGTAAAAACGTTTTCCCTAATATCCAGCCGGTACCTTCCCACCCTTAATTTAAACCCATTACTGCGAGTCCTCCTATCCTTTGTTGCCAACAGGAACAGCTCCTTGTCCTCCTCTAAGTGACAGCCCTTCAAATACTTCAGGAGAGCAGTCTTGTCCCCCCTCAACTTTCTCTTCTCCAGACTAAACATTCTCAAGTTCCTCAGTTTTTCCTCATAGGGCTTGGTCTCCAGGTCCCCAATCATCCTTGTCGCTCTCATCTGCACCCACTCCATTCTGTCCACATCCTTTTTGAAGTGAGGCCTCCAGAACTGCACACAGTACTCCAGGTGCGGCCTGACCAACGCAGTGTACAGTGGGACTATGACATCTTGCGATTTGGATGTTATGCTTCTGTCTATACACCCCAAGATCACCTTGGTTGGAAGGGCGGGGTAGAAATTTAATCAATCAATCAATCAGCCTTTTTTGTCATTGCATCACACTGGCTGCTCATATTTAACTTATGGTCCACCCATACCCAAAGATCTTGTTCACACACACTGCTACTCAGAAGTGTATTCCCCATCGAGTGTGTGTTTCTCATTTTTGTTCCCGGATGTAGAACTCAGCACTTACCCTTGTTAAATGGCACCTTGTTCACATCTGCCCACTTTTCCAGCATGTTCAGAACTCATTGAATTCTATATCTTCTGGTGTGTGCACTTCTCCTCCCAATTTGGTGTCATCTGCAAATGTAATGAGTAGCCCCTCCACTCCCTCACCCAGATCACTAATAAAAATATTGAAAAGTATTGAAAAGGAGGGGAAGTATATTTTATTTCTGAAATGACATGACATTCCAGGACCTGTCTGTTCTTCTTCAACCCCATGCTTTGGCCCTGTTTGATAGCTTTGTTCACTCTGTCAGTCATCTTGAATGCCTCTGAAGAAGAGAATTGGCACTGGAAGTCATATTTGCTATTAGAATGAGGGAATGTAGGAAATTTATTTTGGGGGGGAAATGGATACTGACTATTACTGGTATGTTTTATTTCACATTTTTAAGAGATAAAATTGTGAGATATTTTTCTTCTCTTTCCAAATTATGCTTTGTAATAGACATTTGAGGACTTTAAGAATGACAAGCAAGCTGTGGAGTATCAACAAAGAATTGTTGACATCCTTCTCAAGGTAAATTTTTTTGCATTTGTTTTAGTTGTTCTGCGGTGCATGCTGTGTGATAGCCAGGGTGTAAACGTGGATTCTTTCTGATTTACATGCAAGCCCTGTCATTGGCTCAGAATGCTTCCTTTAATAAGTTCATCACTTGTGTGGCTTGCTCATTTATAAGAAGGCATTCCTTTTTACTACCTTTTTTAGAGATACTTGGTTGAGAAATATTTTCTGGATCTTAATATAATTCACTGCTACTTCTATGTTTGTGTTAATTCACTGCTACATCTATGTTTGTGTTAATTCACTGTGAGCCACCCTGAGCCCGCTTCGCGGGAGGGCGGGTTATAAATTGAACTTACAAATAAATAAATAATAAATTAATTAATATGAGCTGGCTGAGTTGGCAAATCCTAAACTATGTATAAGGTTTACTAGACGATGGGAAAGTCCCCCAAAAGCCCTACCATTGATTTGAAATGGAGCATAAAATTATAAGCTTATTAATATTGGTTTACACATGGTGGCAATAAAAATATCAATATAATGACAGAATAGTTATGCAGAGTGCTCTTTCTTCGTCAGCTGTGTCCCACTCTTTTCTATAGTGTGTCAGTGAAACCAAAATGTTTTGATGTGTGTATACGGTTGACTAGATAGGTGGAGTATACTCCCCTCTGAAAGAATCTATGCTGAAAAGTACTAACAGTGGAATCCTAAGCAGTTATACCTTGCTGTTGAAGTCAATGAACCTAGAATGGTGTAGCTTTGCTTAGGATTCCACTGTAAGGCAACAAAGAAGTGTGATCACAGGAGGCTGGTACAATTGCTAGTGCAAGTGGTGTCAACCATGTGATAGGATAATTCAATAAACAGCAGAGCTGAGAACTGACTTTATTCCAGATGCAGACTGTTAATGGTACTCACAGAGAGAATCTTCTTTTGGCCAGAAAACTTAACAGAAAAGATATTGTAAAGAAAGATTCAATACATTTTTAACAACTGAGAAATAAGATGTATAGCAAAAGCTATCAAAATCAATTCACTCAATCCTATATTAATCTGCTGTGAAGGCTTGGTATAAGCATATAGAGCTATTACTTCACAGAAGATGAAAGTATAGTTCAGTTTTCTAGCCATGGTGCAACACCAGGTCTCACCATTTTAAATGCCCTTGCCACAGGTTAATTTCTTAGAGTAAGTTAAGAAGGCATTTGTCATTTGTCTGTCTGCAATATCTTATCATAAATATCTACTTTTTCTTAAATCTGTCTGCAACTGGTAGAGTGGATGATGGCAGACAGTTGTTAGTGTCCCACCTTTGCTGCTTTTAGTTCTAGTGGCTGCCATTTTTCTACTGCAGTCCAACAAGTGTGTAGCCTGGGCATGTTCTGAGATTCTTTCTTCTACACTTCAGTTACCAGACTCTTTTGACTGCAAGATCTTGGGTATCATGTACTGTACTAACCCTATTAACTGAGGACACTCATGTTTTCTAGACAGGTGTGTCTGAGCTTGTATGCTTCTTTTGCTCAACATAGTTTCAGTTTGTCAGGTTGTATAAGCATTGGTGTAGCCAGAAAGTGAAGAAAAGCCTTGTTGACAGATGAGAAATCTGTCTAAATGTTCTCAGCAGGAGAAAGGCTGTCTCTCACATAAATGGTCTGAAGGACCTGAAGTAGACTCTAAAAGAGCAGGAGAGAAGGAACAATTAATTTTGGAATAAAGATGCAACCGACCGTGACAGGGACTATCTCCATGTTAATGTTTGCACTAATTCTACATGATGATATCAAAGTTCACCTTACTGTCTGGTATTCTAGAGAAGCTGAATAGGTGATGTACTAGATAAAGCAAGGAATGTTTGGTAGATAGCTGCAGAGTGATAAAATTGCTTACCAATTTGGTGTAGTAGTTACGAGCGCGGACTCTAATCTGGGAGAACCGGGTTTAAGAGAACATAAGAACATAAGAGAAGCCAATGTTGGATCAGGCCAATGGCCCATCCAGTCCAACACTCTGTCACACAGTGGCCAAAAATACCAGGTGCCATCAGGAGGTCCACCAGTGGAGCCATGACACTAGAAGCCCTCCCACTGTTGCCCCCCTCAAGCACCAAGAATACAGAGCATTGCTTGCCCCAGAGTTCCTATCTATACCTTGTGGCTAATAGCCACTGATGGAGCTCTCCTCCACTTCTCCACATGCATCTGCTGGTGTGACCTTGGGTCAGTCATAAGTTCTTTCAGAGCTGTTCTCTCAAGGGCAGTTCTTGAGAGAGCTCTCTCAGCCCACCTACCTCACAGGGTGTCTGCTGTGGGTGGGGGAAGGGATTATGAGCCACTCTGAGACTCCCTTGAATAGTGAAGGGTGAGGTATAAATCCAATCTCTTCTTCTTCTACCAAAAGTTGAATTCTTCTACCAAAATCTTATTGCATGAGATTTATAACTGACTGGTTAGCAAAGCAAAAATTTTGAAGCCAAATATTTTTCATTGTGAGTCTTGCAAGTTGATCCTTTTAGTGTTTTTTAAACCCTTAAACTAAGATGGTAAGGTTTATATGAATAATATTTATTCTAGCACTCCCAGGTTATTGTCTTCATTTTTGTTTCAGTTAAAAGCTGTGTAACAGGTTTTTTTTAAAAAAAAATCCTAAAACAACCCATCCTAGCCAGTCAAAGAAGACTAATGAAACCATAATAAAAATGGAGATGCAGGTAAAAATTCATCACATTGTCAAGAGGTGGCAGAGACAACAAGTCTCCATCCTTCTTGACCTCCCACATTGTCAAGCCTGGCATCCACCAGGCCTAGGGTAGGGTCCCCCCAGATACACCTTGTAAAGATTCTCACACCAGCTGGCTGAGCATTGGCAGGTGGCCCTTTAAGTCTCAGGTAGGCAGGGACAGATGGCCATTTGACAGCCAACTGTCTGAAAATCAGCTGTTGGAAAGCTCCACCCTAAGGGCAGGGAAGGGGAATAAGGAGGCAGAAATTGTTCAGAAGGTACTGTTGGTCCCTTACAGGCTTGGCCACACCCCCAAAGGACTCCTGAGTAGAAAGAGGCCACTGGGCATGCCCCAAAAGGTTTGAGGGAGGAGGTACACCATCTCTGGCTCCCAACTCAGAAGGGAGTAGAGCTACAGGAGAGAATCGGGTGGTGCTCAATCCCTGCTTCTTTCTGTCTGAGGCCAAGGAAAGACACTTAAGCCAAATTTGACCCTGGTGGGTAATGGCTGGCGCCTAGGATCCTTATACACTTTTGTTCTAATTAGGGTTGTTGACCTCCAGACAAAAGTGACTCCACAATTTGGAAAATTATTAAGAGATTACTAGGATTTTGAGTAGGCTTTGAGAGAGAGTTTTTCATTTAGTCAGTACAGTTTAGCCAGTTTATGCTTTCGACTTGTATCCCGCTCGAACCCCCGGGGGGTCTCTGAGCGGCTTACACAATTTCATTTATCCCTATCTATGGCCACATCGTCAGGGGTGGGGACTGCCCTACCGGCACCCTATGGTGGGACTCACTGTTCTTCGGCTTTTTTTGGCTTCGGCTCGGCCCGGCCTTGGCTCGGCTCTTCCTCTTCCGGTGGCCTTCTGAGTCGGCTGTTGTTTCTGGCGGGCCCATCTGGTGCATGGTTCGTATCAGCCCAGCTCCGGCTATGTCCTTTAGGCTCCGCCGCACCTGCACTTCTACGTTCCTGCATCTTCTGGCTCCGCCTCCGCCGCAGTTGTGTATGCATTTCTGTTCTTCTTCCTTCAAACATGATACTTCATCCCAAACTGTTCCTATTATTTTGCCTCCTTTCTCTACTGCAGCTCTTTTAAGATCTGTGGTCTTAACAAATGCCACAAAATTTTAGGGTGGCTACAGGTGAGCATTTATACAAATGGTTCTTGTCATGGAATGCACAGAACAGTGTACTAAGCAAGTTGTCCATAAGATGTAATCTATATGGTGATATGAATTTTATAATACATCTGTATTCAAGGAGGAGCAGGGGAGAAGTAATGTTTTGCCCTACCATATGGGCAGGTATGACATTATCATCATTATTCGTTTATTTAGTTTAATTATATCCCTCCTTTCTCTGCAGTGTGAACTTAAAGCTGCTTACATCATTCCTCTCTCTTCAATTTTATTATGTATACATCATTACTAAATTACTACTTGGAATCCTGTGGTTACAGAATGCAGCTGGAATACTTTATTCTGAACATAGCAGTAGTGCTGTATGTCTGACAATAGGGTTTTCAATGTGCAAAATGTGTTGATAATAGCATGGTCTGCTCAGAAATAACTTGACCTGTGCAAATTTTGTGCACAAGAGGGGGGAAAAAGATGGTAAAACCTGGCATAAATCTGAGAGAATGACTTCAAAATCTTGATTGGCTTTGAATAGCTTTAAGCTGAAAATGTGTTGGGTGGGGGGTGGAGTTGCTGAGAAAAAGCAGGAATGGGATAGAAGGAAAAATCCAGCTTCCTCCCTGTCCACTCGCCACTGTTCAGCTAATTATAGTGAGCTACTATGCTATTTCTTTATAGTCTAAATGAGCTGCACAGCTGTTATCCTACTGATAAATTCAGAACAATGTCAGTGCCCACTGCAGACAGGCACAGCACACTGTAATAGGACTTCTTTTTTGTTGATATGGCTATATCTGCTTTCAGTGATAAGGTTTCAGAGACAGTGTTTACATGCAGTCTGTGATGAGCTGAATTTAAGTTATGGTGAACATAATGAAAACTACAGATATATTGATATAATACTTGCCTTCACAGCAAAAATACTGCAATGGCAAGTACAGTCATGCTTTGCGAGAAAGAATGTGTTTGCCACAAGCTTATATGAACAGAAGCTCCATTTTTAATGATTTAGCATGTATGGAGAAGCATATCTTTTTGTCAATAATAATTTGCAAGTATGAATGCTACTTTGTTAATCACACCAAATTTCAGTCTGCTGCACAGCTGGACATCCATTTTATTATGGGGTTCTTGTTACTTGCTGTCTTTTTTCTGTTTCATGTGAGCAAAAGAATAAAATCTGCTAACCTAATACATTAACTGCTGTCCCAAACTAGGTTATGGTAGAGAACTCTGATTTTACACCTTCACAAGTTGGATGCCTCTTTACTTTCCTTGCCCGGCAGCTTGCTAAGCCCAACAACACACTGTTTGTGAACAGGACACTATTTGACCAGGTAAAGTGGAGAAGCACAAGTGGCTGTTTTTGAAGTACCTTAATCATTATATTGTGTGACATCATGATACAAAACTATGAGGTTATGTGCAGGGTTGGGAGGAAGCATGGGAATTCTGTGGTTTTGTAAAAAATAAATGGAGCCCTGACCCGGATAGACCAGGCAAGCCTGATCTCATCAAATCTTGCCTTAGAATACCAGCATTCAAGAGGCAGGGGCAGGCTTTATTCAGCCACCTCTCTGAATATTCACCAGAGGTCGCCATGACTTCCAGGTGTGCGTGCGCAAACACACACATGTATATAAAAATACCCCCCAAAAAATACCCAAAAAAAAGGAAAGCAAAATTCAAAAGACACATAGGAAGATTTCCCAAAAAGTTTTACTTTTCTCATTGACTCACTAACTGCTCTGTTTTGCCCAGTTCACACATCATGACATTCATTCTAGGTATGTTAAAGACTCAGCTATTTTTCTGAAATGTCATAATAATCCCAGTATATCTTTCATTGAGAGTCTGTCCTCTTTGTCCAGGTCCTCGAATTCCTCTGCAGTCCTGATGATGATTCACGACACTCCGAAAGACAGCAGGTATGAATCCCTAGAGGAATAATTCATGCTGTGAGAGTGATGCATGGTTAAAGAAGGAAGGTCATTGCTAAG
>NW_015176452.1:581408-609501 GCF_001447785.1 Gekko japonicus | reverse complement strand
CCAGCAGCTTAAAAGCTAAAGACAATTAGCCATTTTATGAATGCAGATTAACAAAATGTGAACATCTTTTGTATGAATAGTATTTAAATATTTGCACAGTGGTGTACATTGATCATGCTAAATCACAAGCTAACAACAGGAACAAATGCAGTTAGGAATAACATCCACACTTCAAATTCTGGTCATCCCAGAAAGCTACACTACAGCATGATTTTCAGATGGCAAAGGTACTACTACTACTGCCGCTAATATGGATGGGGAAAGGGCTGCATCCCTAAGAGATGCTGTCTTTATGTATACAGTTTGCCTTCCCCACCAAACTGAAGAGCTCTCTTTTCACATAGTGAGCAGAAAAATGCTGGAATGTATGAGAACCATGTCGAGTTCAGTATTCACCTCCTCCTACTCCAATCTGGTAGTTTATATGGATATGGAATGCAAAGTGTGTGTGTGTGAGAGAGGGAATGGGGTATGGGTGTGGCATGTTGTGGCTGAATAAAGTGGCTGGAAGATGGGATTCCCTTGTGGAAGAAGAACCGTACATGTGTGGATTACAACGAGCAGGTATACAGAATAGGAGATAATTAGTCTCATGACCAGAAGACCAAAATTTATGAGCCAAGCTTGGCCAAACCAACTTGCAACCTGCGTTACAAATACACAACTTGATGAAGTGAAGCTGTGAGTCCAAACATGTGATATAGCAGAAGTATCTGTTGCTCAGTTGTACAGTTTCAAACTGCACATGGAAATAGGTTGTATGAATGCTCTCCTATTAAATTCCCTGTGTGTACAAAACTAGTGTGCCAGGAAAAAGAGTTCTAGCCCAGCCTCCTCCCTGAAAATCTCACAAAAATTCAAGGATTTTGGTTGGGAAAGGGCAAAGCGTAGGTAGTAGCAAAAAAAAAAAAAAAAGGAGTGCATAGAAGAGTGACAGAGCAAAGTCTAGAAAAAGTACATTTAGCTTAGGATTTGGAAATGATGTGATATAGGCACATCATATATATAGTCTTTTTGTGCAGAACTAATGGGCTGGAGACTCTGCCTGCCTGTGTACTCTAATAACACATATTCTTATGATTTAATGCTTGTAGGTTCTTCTAGAATTGCTCCATGCTGGAGGCATAGTACAGTTTGAAGAGAGCAGACTCATTCAAATGGCAGAGAAAGCTGAATTGTAAGTCTGCCCCCCCCCAACACTGTTTTCTACCATTTCACCCTGACTTGGATAGCCCAAGCTAGCCCAATCTTGTCAGATCTCAGAAGCTAAGCAGGGTCAGCCTTGCCTAGTATCTGGAAGGGCAACCTCCAAAGAATTCCAGGGTTGTGACAGAGGCAGGCAATGGCAAACCACCTCTGAAACATCTCTTGCCCAAAAAACAAGACTAGCTCACCACCTAGTGGTGCATAATGCTAACAGAGCTAGACCTTCTGGCTGCCAGACAATCTTCGGATCTCCTGGCTGTAGTACATGCAGTGCCATACGATAATAGTAATTATTATTCCTACAATTTCATTCCTTTGGCTATCTCTGATAACACCCAGCTCTATCTGATGTTGGGCGGTCAGTTGAACTCCAGCCCAGATGATCTTCACCGGATGTTGCAAGCTGTGGCTGGTTGGCTCAGACCGAGTCGGCTAAAACTAAACCCGGCAAAGACGGAGGTCCTGGGCCTAAGTCGGGTTGGCTCAGGGTTGGGGCTCCCTCTCCTGACGTTTGATGGCGTGCCTTTGGTGCCAGCGTCGGAGGTGAGGAGTTTGGGAGTGCTCCTGGACCCCTCTTTAACGATGGAGGCCCAGGTGGCAGCCACTGCCAAGTCAGCCTTTTACCATCTTCGGCTGGCTCGGCAGTTGGTTCCCTTCCTTGACCGTGATGACCTGGCTACAGTGATCCATGTGATGGTTACCTCGAGGTTAGACTACTGTAACACTCTCTACATGGGGCTGCCTTTGTCACAAATCTGGAAGCTGCAGCTAGTGCAGAATGCTGCAGCCAGGCTGTTAATGGGTCTCTCTAGGCGGGAGCACATCCGGCCTGTGCTGTAAGTGCTGCACTGGCTGCCAATAGCATACCGGATTCACTTCAAAGTGCTGGTTCTTACCTTTAAAGCCCTATATGGCCAGGGTCTGACATACCTAAGGGACCGCCTTTCCCCATATGTTCCCCCAAGGGCACTACGGTCGGGGACGCAACATCTCCTGGTGACTCCAGGCCCCAAAGATGCCAGATTTGCAGCAACCAGGGCCAGGGCCTTTCCAGTGGCGGCTCTTACCTGGTGGAATGAGCTCCCGGAGGAGATCTGGTCCCTGCAGGACCTTGCGCAGTTCCGCAGGGCCTGTAAGACGGAGCTCTTCTACCAGGCTTTTGAGTAGGAGCCGCCACCGCTAACTGGGTTGGGCAACATCAGGTGGTGAAATGGCCCTGTGACAAATGAACGATAGTGCTGCCTGGAACTGATATCATCAATCTGGGACTATCACCACCAGGATGCCATTCTGTTACTGAAGACCTTTTTGAGACACCAAGAGCACCTTGTATTGTGATAAATGATTATAAATTATTGTTTTATCTTGTTTTTAACTGTTTTAATTGTTGGCATACGTGCCCAGTCTGTGAACCGCCCTGAGCCTGCTTGCGGGGAGGGCGCAAATCTAATAATAAATAAAATCTCAAGCCAGATTTTCTTTCACCACTGCATTCTTTCATGGAAAGTTAGATAAATATAGTTTCACATGATGGTGCAGAACTTTGGGTCTCTTACACAAAGTGTGTCTTTTGTTGCGTATAACGATGGGGATGCTACCGCATACGTCTGGTATTTTTTCCTCCTACAGCATCATTCTTTTGCCTCTTCTTGCAAGATAGCTGATCTCAGTTTGGTGCTTAATGGGGATGGGCCTGTTGCTCTTATCCATTTCTTCTAAGATGGTTAAAAGCTCCAGATTGGTAGGTTTCTGTTGATGATGGAGGGAGGGAAATTGGAAAAGTGCATGTAATGGTTGTTTGGCAACTGCTTTAAGCAATGAACATTAAGTTCATGTTCAGGTTGCCTTGTTGTTTGGTGCAAGAACTTGGTCCTCTGCATGATTTATTGTATAACAGTCTAACCATAATGCAGCAAGGGTCTGGTGGCTATAGGGAAGCCTGCATCCAAATAAGTAATGTGTTAAACATGTATTTTGAGTAAAGATTATTTCAGCTGTGGTTAAACTTGCAAGGTCATATTGTATTTTAAAATCCAATCTAAGGTGTCTTCTGCACAGAACAGAGAAGAGTAGATTGCAAAAGGGAGCCCAGATCATTAGCACCACCAACAAGAATGTTCCAGGCCTCCTTCAAAACAGCAATATAGCGATCTCACCCTCTTCCCACCCTCACACAGAAGATTTTATCTTGGTTTCTTCTTTCTTGCTGAGCAGCCCCTATATCTTATTTTCTCATGTGTTGGTCTATGGCTGTCCCACCCTGTCATGTTATTATAAATTTTGATGCTAGCCCAGCCCAGGGACTTAAGGAAAAAGACAAAATCATCTGCTTATATTCTAATTCTGTAATGGCACACAGGAGGCTTTTGAAAGTTCAAAATAAACTAAATATTTTATTTAACTTGGAGGGGGAAAGGTCAGGTGGAATCAGGGGTAGGATGTATGAGGTGAACTGATAATAAAACTGAGGTAACTTTGTATTTGTAATCACACTAAATCCAAATAATATGTTGCCAACAAGAAAGTGTTTTTGTTTTTCAACAAGGTCTTTGAAACTTTGAGGAGAGAAGCTTTCTTTTCGGTGTCTGCTTAAACACTCAAACATAGGTTCCTGAGTTTCACTGACTTCTAAGGTTTAGAAGGCAGGAACATATAACCAAGTTCCCCAAATCCTTCTCTATGCACTGACCAGAGATCATTCATAGTTTTAGAGCTATTTCCCTTTCCACTGGGCAAAGATTACTTCTCTTGACCAGAAGTTCTGTCCCTTTTTGGTTTGAATGGGGATCCACTGTGATCCACTCACTCATTCAGCCTCTTTCCCAGTCCGCAGCAGCCCCGTAACTAGACAGTTTTTTTGGGGGGGGGCACCTGGCGTCAAAAATAATAAAATAGAATAAAAATATGGTAGAGCCTGGCTGTGCTGGGTAGCTACAGCCTTGGTACAGGCTTAACAAATAATAATAATGCTATAGGCAAGGGACAGGGCAGCAGATGCCAGGGAGTGGGAAGAGGAAGCTTTCACATTGGAAGAAGAAGAATGGGAAGGGAGATGCAGCTGGGCAAAGCCAATGCGGGGAGGATCTTGGAAGGGAATAAGACTGGAAGGAGGGGAGCTATAGATGCAATGGAAAGCGGGGTGGGGGGGAAGGATGGAATCCACAGAAACAGGGAAGTAAAGGAAAAGAGAAGGTGGCAGTGGCCCACCTGTCTGTGCACAGGCACTCTGAGGAGAAGGGGGGGGAGAAAGAGGGAGGTGGTGCAGGGCCATTCACATGCTGAGGGCACATGAGGCCCAGGCACTCAAGCTGCCCGCTCCCCCCTCCTCTCTCATTCCAGCCAGCCCTGCTGTGCACTTTGTTCGTGTCCCATGATGCAACGCAGTGATGGCAGCAGCGACTACTATGAAGGGGGGACTTTGGAATGAGAATGAAGGGTTGGGGCCACACTCTGGGTGGGTGGGATGAACAGGCATTTGGCATGCATGCTGCTTTTGTTAAGGCTCGTGGGGATGCTGATCCTGAGGTGAATGCTGACTTCCAAAAGTCTTCACAGGTTTATCTCCCCAGTGCGAGACCTTCTCCTTTTGGGGGGGTACGCAAGGTGAGCCTCAACAAGCCCAGGCTCCCAGGAGGGATGAGGAGGGGGGAGTGAGGGGGCAGGGCGTCACCCCGTGGGGCCCCAGTCAGCTACGGCCCTGGTCCACAGTCAGTGCTAAACTGTCTCTTCTTCTACTGTCAGTTCCCAACTGTCATTTTTTAACTGATGCTCTCCACAGAATTCCATTTGAACAGCCTGTCACTCAAAGGTTTTCAGACTCTGTTAGGCATTAACCCTTGAGTCCTTGACAGTCCATCACACGGCTCTTCTCGGTAGTTCATTTGGGTCATCCAGAGTACCTGTAAGACATTTTTGGTGGCAGCTGTTAAATAGTCCTTTTGTGCTTAAGATATTGTACAGGTTTGGATTGCCCCTGCGAACATATCACATCTTTATCCTGCTCTTCCTACAAAGAACTCAGACAGGGCATTTTCTATGTAAAATGTAAATACAGTGTTGATAATGATAGACTAGCTTCATTGGGCAAAAGAGGATACAAGAGAATCATTGCTTGAAAATATCAAGATTAATTAAATTTTGCTTAACTGGGAAGGGTTGCAAAGCAGAACAGAAATCCTTTGATCAAGCCATCTGAGTCCAATATAGTTCATGGTTCCACTTATTTCCTGGAGCAATTCCAGCATGCCCATGTGTCTCCTAGGCAGACATCAGATAAAGGGAGCTCACACACCTGGTCCCAGCTATTAAAAACACACACACATACAAAACTAACCTCTCCCCTTGATAATCAGATCTGTGTTCCAAGTACCCCATTGCCCTAAGCTACTGAGAGACTGGTGAATCATTATTAACATCAGGCAGTAGAGCTGAATAACTGCAGTTCCTCCAGGTCACAATGACCGTTAATGTTTTAATTGGGAATTTCAATGGGAAGGAGAAGAACAGATAAAATATACAACTTGCTCCCTAGGAAACCTGATTAGTGAAAAGGCGCAGCCGGCAGGTCACTATTATGATGGGCAAGACCAGACTTTAAACAATGAGACACACACATCAGTTAGGATTGACTGATTGGTGATCTTTATTGCTTCCAAATGGTATTTTGAGAAACAGCAGGTAGACATGTCACACAGGACAAAAGTAGGATCAGGCTTATCACAGCGAGCTAGAATATTAGCTGGAAATGTAAGGTGAGTATTTAGCCTTAAAATATTAAGATGGAAAAATAGACAATGCTGGTAACAAAGCTGACACCCTTTGGACTGTGGGATACTTGAAAACCTGACAGCTCTCTGTACTGTATTTGTCATCTATAAAAAGTGGACACCTTAAAATGAACAAATATATCTGTGTTTTGTTTCAGCTACCAAATTTGTGAATTTATGTATGAACGTGAACACTGCTATGACAAAATCATTGATTGTTATTTGCGTGATCCATTGAGAAAGGTAAGGGTAAGATAATGCTATCGAAATTGTGGATATGGGCACATCTTGGTGTGTATGTGGGGCGATGATATTCAGAGAGACTGTAGGGACAGCATATAAAATGTTTTGTGATATGCTCACCATACAATTTTTCTTTATTATGGAACTTTAACATACAATGAATAAAATGGCAGCTGATCCTAGTCAGAATATGTTTTTGTGATACGCTTACCATACAATTTTTCTTTATTATGGAACTTTAACATACAATGAATAATATGACAGCAGATCCTAGTCCTAATATGGCAGTTGAAACTAGTCAGAAGGCCCATTGTGGGACTGCAGACAATGGGCACTAGCTTGGCCGTCCGGGTGCGGGCCACCGTCTGCATCCCCGCCCCCCGGTGAAGCTGCCTGGCCCGGCCCCGCGTGGTTGAGGCCTTGACGGGCCAAGCCGCCTGGGCTCGCCCCTCTCCTCGCAATGGGCGCCAGCTCAGCCAGCCAGCCACAGGCCACCGTCTACTTCCCGGCCTCCCCCTGCGCGGTCAAGGCCCCGGTGGGCCAAGGCGCCTGGCCTCGCCCTTGCCCCCGCCACCACCGGCCGATCGAGGCCCCACCAGGCCCAGCAGCCCAGGCTCATCCCTCTCCCCGCAATGGGTGCCAGCTTGGCCGGCCGGCTGTGGGTGCCCATCTCCTTCCCTGACTCCCCACCTTGGTGAAGCTGGTCAGCCCCGTCCCTCCCCCCAGTGCGGTTGAGGCCCAGGCGGGCCAAGCCGTGTGGCCTCGTCCGTCCCCGCCACCCCTGCAGGCCAGGGCCTGCAACCTCATCCCCGTGGTTACCGGAGGGGCAACGGGACAGGCTGGGCCTGGCTCCCCGCCCGGCCTCAGACCTGGTGGCACGGCGCTGGCTCCCCTCATCCCCAGACTGCACGGGGGAGGTGCGAGGGAACAGGCCACTGCCACCTCCCTGCTTGGCCACCTCCAGTGCCTTTCCAGGCGGCCAGGCAAAGCCAGTGCATGTCGGCCTGACCCTCCTCTTGGCCGGCAGCAGCTCCTGGCTGCTGCGGCTTGGCGGCACCGCTGCCATGGCCCCGTCTGGGTCCTGCAGGCCGAACAAGGGCCCCTGGCCACTGGAGCACCCGGCAGGTCCGGCAGCTCGAAGGAAAGTGAGGGCAAATGGCTGGTCGGCGGCTCTGTGGCCGGGACCACGGCCACAGAGGCAGCGACACAGCCAATGGAGAGAAACGCCATGTGAGTGACACACCAGGGCGCCAACCAATTCCAGAGCGTGTGGCATCTTCTAGAGAAGTGCCACCACCAAATCGCTTTTATAATATAGGGAGATTATAGTGCCAAATTAGTTTGCAACATTTTTCATGCCTACCAATTTGTTTTCTTACAGGAAGAAGTTTTTGGCTATGTCCATAATATACTCTCCATTCCTGGGTATAGTACAGAAGAGAAACAGTCTGTGTGGCAAAAAGCTATGAAACACATTGAGGTATGACTGGAATAGTTTGTTTATCCATGTTAATGTAAAACGAATTTATCTGTAGCTGGCCTGAACAAGATACTGTTTTGAATAATCCAGTTTACAAAGATACACTTGTGTAATGAATTTATATGTATTGCCAAATAAAATTCTTTTAAAAGTCCTATTAACTGTAGAGCAGAAGCAGCACTCACCCTTTTAAATTCAGAGGTGTAGCCATGTTAGTCTGTTGGGGCAAAATAAAATAAAAGTCCAAAGGCACCTTTAAGACTTGCAAAATTTATTCTGACATAAATTTTGTAAACTGAGACTCACTTTGTCAGATGCATTATTTACTCAAGCCAATAAAGGACCCCCTTTGTTCTCTAATCCAGGAGAACTGGGTTTGATTCCCCACTCCTCCACATGCAGGTGCTGGTGTGACCCTGTTCTCTCAAGGGCAGTTCTTGAGAGAGCTCTCTCAGCTCCACCTATGTCACAGGGTGTCTGTTGTGCGGAGGAGAAGGGAAAGGGATAAGCCGCTCTGAGACTCCTTCAGGTAGTGAAGGGCGGGGTACAAATCCAATCTCCTCCTCCTCTTCTTCTGAACTCTCTCCCTAGGGAGAGTCATCTGTCTCCCTCTATTGGTGTTTTCCGCCAGCAGGTAAAGACTTTTTTGTTTCATTTGGCATACCCCCAGTAACAGTTATTGGCCCTCCTCCCTGATTCTGGTATTGTTTGTTTATGTGACTTTATTGAATAAATGTAGAGTCCAGACAAACAGCAAATTAATATCAGCCCGTTTATAAGCTTGAACTTTACCTCCCATTCCATTGTATCTGAAGAAGTGTGCATGCGCACAAAAGCTTATACCTTGAATAAGACTCTGTTGGTCTTAAAGGTGCCACTGGACTCTAACTTTGTTCTACTGCTTCAGACCAACATGGCTGACTACCTGATTCTATTGAATTATTTTATAATTTTAAATGTTGTTTTTAGTTGTTCTAGTGTTTTATGTATGCTACCTTGGGGACTCTGATTGGGTGGAAAGGCAGCATATAAATAAGTGACTACTGAAATACTGGCATAGCTGCTGAGGCTTGGGACTGCTCGCTCCAGGCTGCCTGCGGCTTTCTTAAGTTCTAGCCTGCCAAGAAATCTCCTGTAAGATAAATAGCCAGTCCACGCCTGCTAAGGAGACAAATCCATAAATACTCAGACACAAATATCTGTTTGCAGGCCCACTATTGCACCTCTGTGCAGAGGGGCAATGTGTCTCTTGGACTGCCCAGATTTCCAGTGTGTGTCCCTTCCTTAGAGGACATACTGAAGTAGAGAACACACTGAAGTAGACGCCCAATATGACCAAGAAATAAATGTGAAAAGTATATGAGGAGTAACACAGTTGTACTTCAGGTTGCTTTACAGCTACAGGGAAAAAGTCTCATCTGAAGAGCACAGAGAAGAGAAAAACCTCATAAACTATCACAGTGCAGTTCATGGGAAGTCCTGCTAAGGACAGCCAGAGGAGAGCATTAACAATAAAAAGGGGAAGGGAGTATGACAGAGGAGAGAGCAAAGTATGCAATCGCTTTTAGCCTGTGGTTCCTGTAAGCTGAAAGCTGCATTGAGTGAATTTGAATGGGACTTCTAATAGGCTAATACTTGTATATGTAGCAACTATCCTTATTTCAAGAACTGGGTACAGAAGAGAGAAATATAACTAATTTGTAGCAATTTATGACAAGTTAACCGATGTTAGGTGAACAAAATAAGCCTTAGCAGCCAAGACAGGAAAGTAACACAACTTTGTTCTACACATCAATTAAACCAAAAAATGTGGATCTGACTTTGCTCAGCTCTGTGGTATTCTAGTCTGAACAGATTTGTAAGGAAGTAAATTCAGTAGTTTATAGCTAAATTTAGTTCCTGTATGTATGGTCAAGATAGTAATGCAAGCCAATTTCCACTCAAATACTTAAGCTGAAATAGTTTACAAACAAAACTGCCTTCCTGCTACAATCAAATTATTTGGAATTCGGGGAGGGGGGAGTTAAAGCCATTATTGTACTTGCTTTGAACTCTGAAAGTTCACCATTGCAGTGATTACTTCTTCGTCATTCAGCACAAAATTAAACTTATTGAACAGAAGTTAGACAATTATGAGAGCTCAGAATGAAAAATTTGCTGTTCTGGAACATCCTGTATACATTATTCCTATCAGAAACTTCTTTGATGTGTCTAAGATGTCTTAGTGAAAATATATGGACAATATTTTTACTTGTTTGCCTAGGAGCTGCTATCAGTGAGTCCCTCTAAAGCAGCAGATATGATTTCTGTCCACTTCAGTGACCAAATTGAACAAATCATTCAGACCTTGCAGGTAAAGTCTTCAGGCTGATGTGTCTTCTCTTTTGAACAGAAAGGTCAGAGCATGATAGGCTGCAGTAATGGGATTGGGCAGTTGCCTAAAAGTTAAAAACTGTCAAACCAGGTTTGGGAAGTGGGCTAAGAGATGGTGTCCTGCTGATAAGCACAAATTACACATGAACAATAACAGAATGCCCCATCTATGTGTTTGTACAGTGGCTTCTGTGTTTGTGGCTCTTTATCCAACGAGTACATGTCTAGAGGCATGGGAGCTCTTCTACAGCCTGATCCTATTCAGAAGTGAGTCCATTTTAACCCAAGTAGATGTATGTTAGGAGTATGTCATTAACTAGATATTAGCTAGCTAGGGAGAAAACTTCATGTTCTGCAGGAAGGTCTGTTGTGCCAAACTGTAATCACTAAATACAAGGAGTCAGCTACTTGTTTGTTCATGTGCTGGCCATATTTGCATATAAGATAGGGTGGGAGAATCACAAGGGGGTTATGATTATAAAGGGAGATGATCCAACCCATGTTGCCCTCCATCACTTCAGGCAATTATCTCCCCAGCCTGGCTCACTTCACATATTGGAGCTGGGGTGGAAGGACAGTACATGCAGTGGTACAGCAAAGAGAGAGAAAATACATTTCATTTTGTGCTCTAATCTTTACAACAAAAGATAACTCCATACCCTTCTTATATGTGAGCATGGCAGGCATATGAGTGACATACACGGCTGTACCTGTTTGAACCTAAAGAATATATTAATCATTATGAAGTTACTTTCTGGACCAAACATCAATATAGAACTTCTGTAATCTATAATTAGGAAATTATTTTTATTAAGTAGCCTACTAAATTTCTATTACTGCTTTGTGTATGCCACAAACATACATTCAGGCAAGGCAAGGTAGCTAACAATGTTCTTCCTAACATTTATCACATTCACTAATGGAGCGCTTGTCATTCAGCTACTGAATCATTTTAGAAACAATTGGAACCTATTTTTGGTTGAAGCAATTGCTGAATTGGTTCACTATTGTATACAGTTTTGCTCTTGGCCAGGTTTGTAATTGACATCTTTTAAAGCTTTTAAATAGCTTTTTAAAAACTGTAGGAAATGGTTCCCCCGTTTCCTAGTTTTTAAAAAGCTATTTAAAAGCTTTAAAATCTCAGTCATAGGCTTTGGCAGTTTCATAAAGCTTGAAATCTGACTTCCCTTCACTTCTGATCAAATCAAACATGCTCAAAATTTATGCATGATCTTTAATAGAAAGGATCACAAGAATTCATTATTTGGCTGCCATTCTTTGGCCATTAATATCCCAAACCTGCCAGGGTCCATCTATTCAACCAGGCTAACAATCCACCTCTTCATGTTCTATAGTTCTGAAACCTCTTTCACCTCTTCATGTTCTAGAGTTCTGCAAATCACCTGGTGAGTCAGGAGGGTGATGCCATGACCTAAACTGGGTTGTATCAGTAGCACCACTTTTTTTTTTTGGTTTGGATATTTTATCTAAGAAGAAAAATGGGAGCAGGAGTGGGGAAAGAAAGAAGAAAAGTGATAGAGTAAAAACAGCAACAACATTGTTGAACCCACATTGTTGGATAATTGTGGGTTCTAGATCTGAAAAGGTAAAGAAAATGCAGGACTTGATTGTCATTACCAGTAAATCGCCATTTTCACAGTAAATGAGCAGTGGAACAAGTTTAACAAAGGATATTGTAAAATTCATTATAACAATACTTAAACCTGTTTTAGCAGCAGGACATTAAAGGGCTGCAGAGAATCACCACTGCACGGCCCTGAAACGCAACTGCAGCATCCCCCCCCCCCCCCCCCCACCCTCAAAGGCAAGAGATGTCAGATGAGTATGGAAGATAGCTAATGGGACTTGATTTTTTTTAAAAAAGAGAGCATGATAGCCAAGTGCTCCATACTCCTTTCATAAACATAATTTCAAAGGGTGGTTGTAAGGAGGGATTTAGAGAAGAACAAGATGGAATGTTACAGCAACTGATATAATTGTCAACACATGGAAATCTAAAAGAGATACCCAGGAGAAATTCAACTAACAAAAAGTATCACAAAGATATTAAGGAGTGTAATTTTCATCCCTGGTAGTTTTGAATCCAGAACATGAGTGAATCTCTCTCAGGTACCGGAAATTATCTTTTCTCTCTGGAAGATGCCATTCTTCTAGGTCACTTTCATTTACATACATAGCACCTTAAGTTCCTCGGTGCTGTGTCTGTGCAAGGGTGAATTTAAAAACACAGAATTTAAAATCATCTGTCTGTCAAATGCAGTGCTTCATCTACTTTTTTCCTTGCCTGTCAGGATCAACATTTGCTTTTTCAGTTCTTGAAGAACCTACTTGACCCAAGGTATGTATACAGGATAACTATCAGGTCTTATTTCCTGAAACTTAAATTTTCATTAGCATTTTGACATGGATGTTAATTAACAGGAAAGTCCTTTGGCTTCTGGAGGGTAATGAGATGCTGGAAAGCTGCTGTTAGAGAAGAGCAGTCCTTGTGAGAAGGGGTCTTTCCATTTCCTGTCCTGGGTGTAATATCTCCTCTGGCTTCCAAGGAATGTTCCCTGGAAAGTATTCTCTAGGATTATTGTTTGTCCACTCAACACTCTTCTCAAAAATACCAAGCTTGTGTAAAGAACGCAGAAGAGAAGCTAAAAGGCTGAAGGAACTGTTGTGTGATGCTGACAAGTTTATATTAAACTCTTAAGATCATACTTGTATGGAATAAGAAGTTCACATGAATGTGTTTGAAGTTACAGAGTCTGGCTGTGTATATGGAGCTGCTGCTGTCTGTGGTGCTGACTCTGCTTTCTTTCTCTCCACATACACTCTTAATAAAATAAATCACAACTACTGCATCTCTGTGATCCTTCCAGTTTTATACAAGAATCTAGTGATGCTGTTTTGATGGCTTTGTGATCCTAGGCTGTGACAATTTTTTTGATTGTCTCAGCTGGGGTGCTGGAAGCATGAGGCCTTTCCTTCTTGTGAAGGAAGCAGGTTTGTGACATGAAACGGGAAGTCATCTGGCAGATCAGAATTGTCAGAATTTGATAGAGACCTTCTTCTCTACAGGATGCTGTGTTCTAGGGAGCAGCACTCCATTTCAGAGAAATATGTTTTAGCTGATTTGTCTTTTAAGAAGCCCTTTATTTTAGTTTTGTGCTTGTGCTGGCCTTTTTTTTTTGCGCATTTGGAGAACGGCATGGTACCCTGTTTCCCCGAAAATAAGACCTACCCAAAAAATAAGCCCTAGCAGGATTTCTATGCATTTGTGGTATAAGCCCTAGTGTGTCTTCTTGAGAAAAAATAAATATAAGACAGTGTCTTATTTTCGGGGAAACACAGTATTAGAAAACGAACCTTAATTTTTCTGGCTCATTCTTTTGATAAGAGTGATTAGGCCTCTCTCCCTATGTAATACCTTACATCCATCAGTACCATGGTATCTGGTCGCTTAGCTAAGTAACGTTTAAAAGATCATCTCTTCATGAGTCTGTTACTTTTGCTGGGATCACAGCATAAAAATGGCTTGAGACCTCTGGCATCTTTGATTTTTTTTGTGTGTGGGGGAGGAAATGCCTTGAAAATATCTTAATTGTTAGACATCGGGCATTGATATTGTTCACGCTGCAGTCTGTAACTTACAAAATTATTCTTTATACTACAAACATCAGTTTGTATCCCCGTTAGCCTTTTTAGATTTCTCCACAAACTCATATGGGTTAATGCTCCCGGTGGCAGGTGACAGATTTCTGGAGAAGTGCTGGGCAGGTTTGGGAAAGCGTGAGAAGTCTGTTGGGAAAGGGTCATTTAAAAAAAAATAATATATGCACAAGCAAATTATTCTTGGAAGAGTAGAGAGTGTCTGTAAGGTGCACTTGAAAAACTGAAGATGATGGGGAAAGATTAATGGCATCACACTCATGGGCCACAGCAGAAAGAAACAGCAGCCTCGGCAGTAGTTAACCTCCAGTGCCTTTTCAGATCATTTTTCTTCTAGAGGAGGTTTGAAGACCATTCACAGATGTGTCTCTGCTTATTTAATGAAAATATCAGCTTAAAATGCTGTAGAAGAATGCCAGAGCAAAAGTATTTGTTAAAATAATGACAGATATAAAACTTGTATCAACCACACCGCCAGCAAAGATCCAGGCATGTGTCTGGTGTTGACACGCAGAAACCATTCGCAGCATGCTCCATATAATTTGCCTCCATTGAAGTCATATAATGTGCAACATCAGCATTCTGGTTGTTGTCAGGGAGAAATTCTAAGCCAGCACTATTATTGCTGAGCGGGGGTTGATGCTGGGCACGAAATCTGTGTGCCAGGTGCTCGAATGCCACGATAGCTCTGGAAATCCTCACACAGGAGCTGTTTCCAGAAGCCTCTGCATAATGCAAGTAATGTGTGCTCCAGCTCTTAGTCTGATGTAATACTTTCTTTGTGACAGGAATTGTTAGTTCAGAGAAGATTACATTTGAAAAATAGTGAAGGTTGTTACATGAGCTGTAGTAATGTGTTTTAGTGGTACAATTGCTCATTGGTTCTGCTTATTTCCCAAGGCAATTCTTTAGCTATATTTCCCCACCCCCTCCTCCCCCTCTGGCCTTGTACCTACTTTAGAATAAATCTCTGGCTAAATTAAATGTGCCAGCCTAATCCCCTCTGTAATTTAATTCCCTTTGGTGTAGTTACACCATAGAAAGAAATCTAGCCCAATGTACAGTCACAGAATCAACAGAACCTGAAGACAATAGAATCCTGTCTTTTAATACAGGACCTCTGTTTTAATAAAATCTCTCTCTGAAGTGGGAGACAAGCATGCATAGTAATATAAAGGGTATTACCTGGTCTTAAGGTGCATTAGATATATTAACCAAGATGCTAACCTGCCATAACAAACCTTTTCCCCCCATTTGTACCTCTGCAAATCATGTATCATGCACTTGCTCAGGGAATTTGCCTGTCATAATGTAATAAATTGTACCCCTGCTTCATGTGATTTTGGACAGTTTGTAGTTGAAGAGCCCTAGTGAAATGCCCAAAACAGTGGTAATGTTTTTTTAAAGTCATTCACTGATTCTTTTTCTTAGCATCTGTCTGTTTTTAATTTCTCTTATCCTTGACTCAGCCATTTGGACTTACTAGCCAAAATCCCACGACTTTCCAGGCTTCACAGTAGGCAATACAAGTCAGTAATATTATATTCTGTGAATACTAATAATATGACTTGTCTTTCTGAAGGTTTGTTTGTTACTTACCCTGCATACTGTTTTTGCCTGACAAATAGCAGATCTCAAGTCTGTTGTGCCATTTGTTGTTTTTAGGGAAGGTGTCAATCAAGACTTGCTTCAGCTCTCTCCCTCTGTTACTGAACAGTTTATTGAATTGCTGTGTCAGTATGAGCCTGACCAGGTTTTAGAGACTTTACAGTTCCTGGAGGTCTACAGGCTGGAAGAGACAATTCAGGTAAGGCAGAACTGCTTGGATGTGAGACAGAATTGATAGAAAAATAATTTTGGTCAGGATTCTTTCTACTGAAGCCAATCTGATTTAGCTGAGCTCTTATGTCTGTAACTGTGCTTGAACCTGGAATGAAACTAGAATTCTCCGTATTACGATGCTTGGGAAAGACATTGGGAGCTCTTGGGGTCAAAAAACAAACACAAAGGTTCATGTAACTTCCCCTGTGGGTTTGTTTTTAAATAAAAAGCAGCCACTGGAGGTAGGAATCTGGAGAAGAGCACAGGTGCATAGAGAAATGTGCCAAACCTCTTTCTTCCAGTCCTTCCTCACAAAGATTTTCCCCTTTGGAGCAAGTCACAAAGAACTCCATTTAACATGTCTGCTGCATGGGTTTCTTCCTGCTGCTGGATATCTTCCTGATATCTTCATTGTTTTACTGTTACAGATTTGTTTATCAGGTTTCTCCATGGCTTAGGGTTTTTAAACACTGTTTTCAATCAACAGTGGCAAAGATTGGGTGTACCTTTTGCAGTACATTGTAGTACATGAGGTTATATTCCAAAATATGCTCTGAAATGCTCTAAAACTCATTTTCTGCATACAGTAGATTTAATTAAAACAATTCTGTGGCATTTGATTCAGGTTGTCCAGAAATATCAGCTGCACGAAGCTTCTTCCTATCTGCTTGAGAAGAAAGGAGATATTCATGGTGCCTTCTTAGTTATGCTTGAGGTATTATAGACTGGGTGGTTTACTTTGAAATACTGTGGTCACTTTCTGCTCATGCATTCTGTAACTGAATACTTTTATGTTGAAGGCTGTAAAAAAAAGGTTGCTCTGATTATGGATAAACTTAGCATATGCCCAAATTCCATAAGTCAGTTTGCTGTACTGTTTTTATGCAGAATGGCAAATCATTTTTTATTATGAAAGAGGGACAATTTTGTCTGTGGGATTAGTTCTAAAAATTGGAATCCAAAGCCACTGTTTTCTGCATGAGCCTAGTAAATTACATTGCATGTGTTTTGATTAGCTATGTACAGTTGGATTTGCTTTAACATTTTAACCAAGATATTATGTTGTGCCTATGGTAGTGAGGAAAGGACAGTGGTTGTATGTCAGAAAATGGGTTGTATTTGTGTACTTGGAATGGGGCCACACTAATTTGTATGGGGCACCACATTAGAAAGAAAACAAGAAGAAACACCCTCATGAAATACTAAACAAACTACACAAGTACAAGAAGGTATATAAAAAATAGGGATATATTATAAGGTAAAAATGAAAACAACACCTGAACCCACAATATGAAAAGTGTGACAAGCAGACAAGTGTAAACAATATTCCATATACCATTAAGAAGTGTGTTGTCACAGCTCAGGTGGGGTGTCACCTGACGCTGCCACCACTCTGGATTTAGGTTCCCTTGAGAAGGCCCAGAGCACCCTCCCAAGACCTTCAGACCTCCCTTTTGGCTGAATAATAGGCGTGAGGACCAGGCAGAGTGAACAGTGAAAATAGTTTATTTTATAAGAGGTCAAACAAACAAAGTGCAGAATAATAACAGTAAGTGGGTGAAAATAAAATAAATCAAATGCCCTGTGCCTAAATATATACTGTCCCTAGCTCACTATTCCAAGTGACACTAGACTACTCACCCTTCCCTCAGGATGAGGGTCTCTTCCCTGCAGCAGCCTTCCTTCTGGCTCTGCCTTCTGTGAACAAGAACAGCTTTTCCTGCTGCTCCAGATCTTTTATTCCAAGCCCTCCTCTTTTCCTATTGGTCAATTTTGGCTCCAAAACATCTCAGGGGCTTCTGGGAGTTGTAGGCCCAGCCTCACCTACTGCTAGTCAGGCTCCCTGGGCCTAGTAGGCCTCTGGTGGCAGAGCCCAGATCATGACATGTGTACATACACAGACGTCTAAATGGCATAATTGTAGAAATACAAGCAATAACAACACACCTGATAAACTAAGGATTGCCAGCCACACTCTGGAAAAAGATTTTTATCTGATCATTTCTGCATATTCAATTTTAAAACAGCTACAAATTCAAATTAAGGAGCAAAAAAAGGGGATTTCACCCTTGCTGTATGAAATACCAAAATAATACTATCTCATTCTCTGCCTTCAACATGTCATTGTGATGCTGCTAAGGACTGATATTAAGGTAGTGATTCAATAATGGAATGAAATTTTGGGAAAAACAAGTGAATCCCAAAGTTCAGCTGTTACTTCACTCACCTGTTCTAAAGGAAATTAAATGGGACTAGCACTTAGTTAGTAGGTGATAATGATAAAATGACCCAAAATGGTTAGCTGAAGGCAGAGAAGGAGTTGCCTCTTTCACCTATAGTACATTTCTCCTGTAATTGGCTCCACAGAAATAGCAAAGCTCTGCAAAAAACAGAAATAACTGGCGGTAAATCTTTCTTTTTTTTTAAAGGCCCTATGACTTTAGCTTACAGGAGTGTATTTTTTTTCTAGTGGCTACAGAGTAAGCTGTTGACACTTACAAATGACAATGAAAGTAAGTTTGAAAACTGAGCTTTCTTCATAATTTTCATTGAGATTTTTAAGAGACAAAGTCAGAACTGAAATAGTAATAGTGGGTTTTGTCATGTAGCAGTGGAGTGTGTGTGTGTTCCTCCTCCTCTCCACATTCATGCAGTGCCTGACACTAGGGTTGCCATCCCCCAGGTCCCAGTGGGGGTTCCCCCAGTTTTGGGGGCTCCAATCCGTCACTGGCCAGCGGGGGGAAGCCCCACCCAAGCCCCACCCCCAAGCCTGACTGCTGACAGCCACCCCCTCCCTCCCCTCCTGCAACATTTAAATGACCCTTCAGCTGATCGGCAGGGAACATGTGGCCCACAGGTCAGTTGGAGGGCCCTTTAAATCTTGAGGGAGGGAGAGGGGTGCACACCACCTCCAGCTTCTTCCCAAAAGCATTGAAAGGATCCCTTTAAATGCTTTTGAGAAGAATTGGGGGGCCCATGCATGCCCCCCACCTTCTGCAAAGCATTTAAAGAGATCCTTTAAATGCTTTTGAGATGAAGCAGGGGCACGCACACACCTCTCCATTCCTGCAATCCAAGCTGCAAATTCGTTGCTTGGAGTGCAAGTGCCCCCCCCCGTTTCTTCCCCAAACCATTTAAAGGAATCCTTTAAATGCTTTGGGGGAGAAGCGGGGGGGTCCCCTGCAATCCAAGCTGCGAATTCACATCTTGGAGCACAGGCTCCAGTCCTCAGTGTGATGGCATTGCTTCTGTGTGATGTCATGATGTTGGGGCTGTCCCTACCCCCCTGGAACACCCCCTAAAGTCCCCCACCAGGGACTTGGAGGGACCTGGCCAGTTTGGTGTAGTGGTTAAGAGTGCCGACTCTAATCTGGAAGAACCAGGTTTGATTCTCCACTCCTCCACATGCAGCTGGGTCAATCATAAGTTCTTTCAGAGGTGTTCACTCAAGTTCTTGAGAGCTTTCTCAGCCCCACCTATCTCACAGGGTGTCTGTTGTGGGGAGGGGAAGGGAAAGTGCTCTGAGACTCCTTCAGGTAGTGAAGGGCGGGGTATAAATCCAGTCTCCTCCTCCTCCTTCTTCCTGACACCCTTCTATAAGGAGACCTAATTCACATGATTCCTGTCCCCCCCAAAAAAAGACTGGATTTATTAATTTTATGTGCATGTAGTCCTCACTATGTGGTACCCACCTCATTCATTGTTATATGAATGGGGTGGGGTCTTATATCATGTGCAAAAGATCGCTGTTCCATAAGTGCAGGGCTTTTTTTGTAGAAAAAGCCCAGCAGGAACTCATTAGCATAATAGGCCACACCCAACAGCAGAAACTCATTAGCATATTAGGACACACACCATGAAAGGAAGGCAGTTTAAACTGCCTTCCCTTGGCTTGCCCGGGTGCCCTGTGGCTGCGGGGAGCCCAGGCAAGCCGGCCCTTGGACAGGCCGGGGAAGGCATGGGGAGGCATCTTAAATTAACACACACCATGTGTTAATTTAAACCTTCCAGGGGGGCCCCCAGCCTGCCCGCCTCGGCGTCGCTGGGGCTGTGTGTCGCTCTCCAGGCCTTCCCTCTGTAGCCATGCACACAGAGGTTTTGGCTGTAGTGGGCATGGCCAGCTCTGAAGCCAGCCGGAACTCCATTCCTGTGCGTTCCTGCCCAAAAATAGCCCTGCATAAGTGTATGAATCAGCCTAGTAAGTATCAAATACCATTATACTGATATAGGAATAAAGCACAGGGTTCCTAGAGCAGTTTTCCTGAGTAATTTGTTTAGTGTAGAGAAGAGACTGTTTGCAGTCTGCAGTGGAATTATCAGGGTATTTAAAAAAAAATAATAAACTTGTCCCTTCAAATCTGTCTTTAAGAGAAATTCTTCATCAAAGTGTATGAGAAAACTACAATTGTTAGAAAAGCTAAATGTAGTATGTTGATATTTTAGATTTTATATTTAGGCAATCTGTAATCACTGTTATTGTAAAAGGAATTTTACAGGCTTTTCTTTACGCTGAAAAATCTGAAGAGATTATATGAGCCAGTTGGGTATTTTTGTCCATATTTATCTGGAAAGAAGCATTTTTAAGGCAGAATCAGCCCATAGTATATCCTGTATTTAATGAAGAGGTAATTGTGTTCGGTGGCATCTGAAAATATCATTAGCTCATGCAGTTATGCCCTATAGATTTTCTTTCATATTTTTCGTACTCATCTGACCTCTGAGTTTCATATTCCTTCATGCCTAGCCACAACAGCATAGCAGAATAGCAGTTAATTGGCATCAAGCAATAACAACATGAATGATGCAGCTCATGTGGGGAAAAGATGTGCAGAATTCTCACACAATCTTGGGCTACCTTTCCCCAGAAGACACTTCCTCTTTCCCCCCCTTAAAATATCAAACTTGACCATGCCCTTAAGTATTAATTCTGTGAAGTTGTAAAATACTAATTTTATAAAGCGTACCTACTATGGCATCCTCTTTGACTTAAATTGCCAGATAATAATTACTGTTTGTTCCTTAAACCTAGAATCAACAGAATGTCCTTCCTTAAAGAATATTGAACTTACCTTAGTGAAAACAATTGCGCTTTGCCAGAGGAATTCGCACAATTTAAATCAACAGCAGCGAGAGGTAAAGTCTGCTGTGCGCTGCAGTCTAGAAGCAAAGTGCTCTGTTTTTGTTCTCTGTGACTTTTGTTGTGTCAGGGTCAAACTAGACTTTAGGACAAATGTGTGATTGCTGGTGTAAAGTTACACATCCAGTTCTCTGTTATCTTTTGTTTTGTCTAAGACAGCTTACTTTGTGTTGTAAAATCACAAGGCTCTGAGTTTCCCCACACTAACCCTGCTATTGGTATCTATTCAAATTATTTAGTTTGGCCCTTGTTTTTGTTATTCCAGAAGTTGAGTAGCCTGTACAAAACCCAGAGAAGATAAATGAGTATCTTGGTGCAGCTGAGGAAGTGAGATTGGGGGGAGGAGAGGTGTGAGCAGAGAACTTTGTCTTATCAGATGCACAAGCGGACTCTCACAAGACGACCTTTTGAATTTTTTTGTAGGCGCTGTGGTTTCCACTGCTAGAAGCCATGATGTCCCCACAAAGGTTATCTAATTCTACTGGGCTATGCCTTTATTCTGACTGTAAGTATGTTGGTCTCCTGTCCTGTGGCACAGATGTGTACTGCAACGTAACCTTTATATGCTGTTTCTTTTAGCTTATTAACTGAAGTAGATAAGAATGTGGTTATGTTTTCCACAGAATTAGTTCACAGCACTTGGATGTACCCTGAACCTTGTAATACAGCCTGGTTATTGCTGCGTCTTCCTTTTCCCTATAGCAAAGTCATGAAATTGAGCTTAGAACAAAAGGGTGTGACATTTAAAGCATTTTTCTGTGTTAAAACTTCAGCCCCCTCCCACTTTTTGTGCTTTCAAAAAATTAGTATTAGAAAATTCATAGAAAAATGCCTGTGAATTTTTGTGTGTTTTGTAAGATCCTGTAAAAGTTCATCACAGTAGAAAACACAGTAGAAAACTTCATCTGTTCACAAGCCACCTGAACCACAGAATGGTTCTTACGTCTGTTCTTGGTGGTGTCCAGAGTTATTGACAAGAATTCACTCTCCTTGGCCATTGACTGATGTATTTGTTCCTCCAACCCAGTTTTGAAGAACCTGACGATGCAAGTGCTGAACAACATGGCATCTTTCATTGCCCTACCATCGATCTTGCAGAGAATTCTACAGGTGAGCTGTTGAGAGAGGAGATACTGTCGTTAATCAGCTTGCCTTAACTAAACAGTTTTATAGTTAAACTGCGCATGCTATGATACTGTTCATGTGGTATATATACTTTTTAAAAATATACACATTCATGATGTCACATATAATGAGGGGAGAGTGAAAAGTTGATTTAATAAAAGGGGGCTTCTTGCTAAAGGGGAAATGTTAATGCATACTTTTAATATCTCTATTTTAGAAGATATTAGAAGAATTTAATATGAACAGGAATTTATAGGAACACTCTATACACTATAGGACGTTCCAGGTTCTTTTACTCTGCATGGCGGGGGGTGTCTTGTTTTCTTTTAAAAGCCAAATCGGCCTAACAAGCTGTCAATGAGGAATGGCTCATGGAGGGAAGCTGCTTAACAATAGCCCTAATTTTTCAGCTAAAAAACATCACCAGCTGCCTTTTTATCCACGGGGAAAGATACAGGGATTCTGTATCTTTGCCCTCAAAACAGCATGGAAAAGGTGGGAAAAGTGATTTAAGCAGCCTTTCTTCCAGCAAGCTTCACAGTTGCCCAAATGAGCTTCATAGCTTTTAGGGGAAACCCCCACAAAGCCCCCTGTATTGTGTAAGGTGAGCTTCTCATTTAAACTAAATCTAAACATATTGTCCTGAAGGGTTGCCTTTTAGGGTTATATTTACTTTCTTTTTGCTTTCCTCAATTGCTCTCCCAGAAATAATTTTTTTAATTTCCTATACCAGGGGTCATTTCGTAGAAAAAGAGGTGCAGGGGGCTCATTAGCATAACTCATTAGCATAACTCATTTGCATATGCCACACACCCTGACATCACCGGAAGTGTGTCAGAAGGCAACGCACACCGCTCAGGCTCCACTGGACTGTTTTGGATTGCTAGCTATTGGGGGGGGGGGACGTGCAGATCTGTCCTCACAGAGGAGGAAGAGCTTGTACCTGAATAAAACTTGGTCTTAAACGTACCACTGGACTGTTTTGGGCTTGGGGGGCCCCTCTGCAATTTACCTGGCTGCTTCTTGCTCTGACTGAGGGCTGCTGGGAGCAGGGGGGTGGGGCTTATTGCATGTGCCCACCCCCTGGGCTCTTTACTGCCGGAGCTCCGCTCCTGTGCTCTCCTGCAGGAAATGACCCCTGTCCTATACAAAGCTCTTTCTGTTCTTGGAATTGTATGTTTTGGGGTTTTATAATTGTTTTCTTAATAAATGCTGAATTTGCAAAATTGTATACATGCCACTGTGCACATAGCCAAATCAGTTTGATTCAGGTGGCTGCGGAAACACTGAGAAGAAGGAAGAGTCTTGAGATGAGATCGCTTTGCTAGCTTCTTCTGATATGTGGATTTAGCAAAGCTTCTGTGTGATGAATTGCACCATTCCCAGCAATTCACAGCGGACATGGGGAGTTTGCAGTGCCCCTCCAAACATTAACACTATAGTGAAACAGTGCACAAGGAGACATGTGAAAATGCCCAGGAAGAGGGGCCACATGAGAGTGTAGTCTAGATCAGTCATTTATTTATTTATTTAAAACATTTATGTGCTGCATTTCCACCCAAATAGGTTCCCCGAGGCGGTAAACATAAAAAAAAATTTGAAACATTAAAGTGGCATTTAAAGTATTTATACGAATCAATAAAAAGCATGTGAATACAGAAACACAACACAACTGAATTGGGGAGATGGGCCAGTAAGAGTTATTGGAGGAACGCCAAACAAAACAAAACAAAAACAAATACTTTTAACAGCATTAGGAAATGCTTATGTAAATGTCACTGATCTTTGACTTTTATCTTGGAATGCCTGTTTCAGAATTAAACTAAAACAGAAATAAACCAAAGTAATACCAATACCAACTATTAAACAGTCAGTCTTTAAAGGCAGTTATGGTAAATAAGCCACAAACCAATTCTTCCTGTTTGGAGCTTTATACAGTTTTAACAGACGACTCTTAGGAAACGCTTTGCTACGGTCTCTAGGTTATGCCTGCCTCAGAGCTAGGGGGAAAGAAGCCTTGACTCCTGGCTTTATTAAAACTAACAATGTAACTGGGTGGGGGGAAATGCCACCTACATTGTGACAGCTTCATGGAAATGTTTACAGCAGAGGTCCCCAACATAGTGCCCATGGGCACCACGGTGCCTGCTGCAACTTTTCCTGGCACCCACCAACTGTTTTTAGAAAGTGGGTGGAATTTCTTGCCCAGCAGGGTTTTTGATTGGTCACTGGAAATGTGAATGGCTGTACAGATTAAAATAACATTGTTTCAGTTGCAGCTGCCACCACAGTGATAGTTTTACTCTCTTGTAACTCCTCTTTCCCAGTGTATTTTTAGACTACCTTCCTTCTCCCCTGCACTTGGGCTTCCTCTTTGTGTATGGTTCCACATGTGTGGTAGCCATTTTGTAGCTGCACCAACCACCCTATGTGAGAATGCCAAAGATGCCCACAGGCTCAAAAAAGTTGGGGACCCCTGTTTTACAATATCCCCTGGAATTACAGCTCATTTCCGGACTACAGAGATCAGTTCCCCTGGAGAAAATGGCTGCTTTGGAGGGTGGACTCTATGGCATTGTACCCCCACTGAGGCCCCTCCCTTCCCCAGGCTGCATCCCCAAATCTCCAGGAGTTTCCCAACTTAGTTCTGACAACTTTACACCCCATCACTGGCTGCAGAGTGATAAAATTGCTTACCAGTTTGGTGTAGTGGTTAGGAATGCGGACTCTAATCTGGGAGAACCAGGTTTGATTCCCATGCCCACACATGCAGCTGCTGGTGTGACCTTGGGTCAGTTACAAGTTCTTTCAGAGCTGTTCTCTCATGAGCAGTTCTCAAAAGAGCTCTCTCAAGCCCCACCTACCTCACAGGGTGTCTGTTGGGGGGAGGGGAAGGGGAAGGAGATTGTAAAGTGCTCTGAGACGCATAAAAACATAAGAGAAGCCATGTTGGATCAGGCCAATGGCCCATCCAGTCCAACACTCTGTATCACACAGTGGCCAAAACCCAGGAGCCATCAGGGGGTCCACCAGCGGGGCCAGAACTTCAGAAGCCCTCCCACTGTTGCCCCCCAAGCATCAAGAATACAGAGCATCACATACAGAGAATAGACTAGAGTAGGAACATAAGAACATAAGAGAAGTCATGTTGGATCCAGCTAATGGCCCATCCTGCCCAACACTGTGTCACACAGTGGCCAAAAACCAGGTGCCTTCAGTTTTTGAAAGGTGAGGTATAAATCCAATCTCCTCCTCCTCCTCTCCTGTCAGCTGTAATATGCAGAGTATGTAGCACTTTCTCTACGACAGGTTTAGAAGCAAAGTCCAATGAATCTAACAAGCTTATTGTCAGTTTGAATTGTTCTGTGTATGGGATGGTGAAGGAGGTGGGGTATAAATGAACCCAGGATAATCAACTATAGGAAAATGTTCTCACTGAGTTATTGGTTCAGAAGAATCACTGGGTCATTTCCTATAATGGGAAACCCTGTGCTACAATTCCCTTTGTAAAATATTTCCTTCCTTTTCTTGTGTCTGTTTAAATGAAGCTTCTGTGGCAGTGTGTGTGTCACATCTCATATGTACAATTACTTGGTTGGGGCTTGCTTTCTGTTGGTGCTGTCAGATGCTGATAGAAATAATTATTACTGGCACTTGAATAATACATCAGATACGTTCAGCAAACATTGTATTACCCAGCATGCCATCTACACTGAATGTAATTGTGGGTAAGGAAACAGGTGGATTATCCCTTTGTGTTAGCTAATCTGCAACAGACTGATCTGTAATTGGGTCTGAAGTTGTGTTTAAAACAAGGGGAGAGCCTCCTTGCTTTAGTCAAAAGGCAGTTTTGTCCATAAACGATAGAAGTACCGAATTGCTGTTTTGCCATAGATACACCTGGGCCATGGTTTCTCATTAGTTCTTACTTCTATAATTGAAACTTTATTAAATGTGATTAGCATTAGGCTTTGATTTAAATCTGTCTCATGAGAGGATTTTATAACATTAATTGAAACCATGTGTTGGAATTTTGTCACCTTCCATTTAAAGTTCTTCTGTTCTTAGCCAAAAAGGGCTTCAAGGATGTAACTTATTTGTTGTATAGAGCAAAAAGCAGTATTGATATCTTTAGCTGCAAGGATTCAGTCCCTAAGTTTAAGAGCCAATTCACTATTTAACACCTGATGTATTGAAGATTGGAGTATGGGGGACCATTTTAATCAAATATCAGTGGTAATTTCAATTTGAGGTATTGGAAGTATACCAGTTGTCCCATCATTCAAAATGTTTTTGGAAATGCAAATATGAAGCATAAGTGGCTGATGGTCACTTTCCGGGAGACACCCCACTAGAAACAATGAGACATCACTCAAAAAAGCTGGTGATACTAATAAATACTCGATCACACTGGCACCCCTCTGACTAAAATAAGTAAACTCACCGTATTTTTCTCCTTCTATATTCCTGTTACCGTTGTTTGGGTATACTCTGTGCCTTTTAAAATGATCATGCCACAAATGCATGGCCATCTTAGATTAATAAGAGAGATGTCTAGAGTGGTCTGTACATGCAAAACTTTGTACATGGACCCATCAAGCAGCTGTCTCCCTGCTCCTTTCTACCCCCTTCCATTTATCTTCTAACTCTTAATGTGCACACACTACTGAAGTGCTTCAGGAAAGAAGAGCTGTCTCCTTGACAGATAAAAATAGCTTGCTGTATGTCATGGATCACGTACATGCTGTGCTAAGGGCCCAGACATCCCAGTTGCCCTCCATAATTTATATGGTGCCTCAGCATGATGTACTTTCTATGCTACTGCTTCTAAATTATACATGCTAAAATAAAATGTACTTACTGAAAACAGATTGTGACCTAAAAAGACACCACTACCTTTGCATAGATGTAGTATTGGCATGGCTCTCTGTTTTCTTAAAGTTTGAGCTCTTGAATAGGTTAAAAAAAGCCCCTGACCATTAGTTTATATGTATATTTGTAAAATAGGAAGGAAATTGTAACAGACACTGTGTAAATACCATCCTGTGGGTGACTTTAGCCCTCCTGAGATTTTGTAGTATCATTCATTCATATTACTTGCAAGTAGGCTAGTTTCTGTTGCTGCTCTGTCAGTTTATTAACACATTTGTATACCACCATGCAGATTGCAGCGCCTTCTGTATCTGGTTTTGCAATGTAGCACTAAACCATAAGTGGTAAAGGAAGCTGCCACAAGAAGAAGGTGCCATTTGGAGAGAGGGTTTTGTGCAACAACTGCTGTTTTGAGTTATGCAGCTGTGCATAGTCTCCAATCTGCTATTTTTTGACTGGCAGGTATTGACACAGTCTGTGCGGCTTGCAGGTATTAGCACCGAATCAGCAGATCTGACATTTGGAAAAACCATTGTTCTGTAAAGCAATGTGCCATCTACTTACTTTAATTCTGTTAATTACCATATGTCACTGTAATGGTTTCAGGTAGTAGCACAGGCTTCTTTAGCACATTAAGTAGTTAAGACCACTGAGATGTATTCTGGTTTAGATAACTCAACTTATGCTGTTGTCACAATATAATTAGCTCTGACCTGGATAGTCCAGGCTAGCCCAATCTTGTCAGATCTCAGAAGCTAAGCGGGGTTGTTCCTGGTTAGTACTTGGATGGGAGACCATCAGGGAAGCGTAGGTAGAAGCAGTGGCAAACCACCACTAAACATCGCTTGCATTAAAACCCTATGGGGTTGCCATAACTCGACTGCAGCTTGATGGCACTTTCCGCCATCATGATATAATTTCCTTCCTAAAACGTGTATCATAGAGGGTATCTGTCTCCTTCCCCCAAAGATTCATAGAAAGCAAATTTGAAACATCCTCCAGTGATCTGAATAACTGGCTGTTCAGTCTTACTGTTGAAATAAATATTTTAAATTTATAACTAGGCAGATTTTATGTTCTTTTACTTTCACTTAAAAAGTGCTTCATATGAGCTAATTAAGTAATAAAGGTGAGTCTTGATATCTCATTTCTAAATCGTTGGAATGTATTTCAGTGCTGTGTTAGGCTGTATGTTTTTTCTGCTGCCACAAGAGCTGCACACTTTAAAATCATAAGCAGAACTTGTCAAAACTATAAGAAATCTTTCTTACAATTTTATAATTATCTAAGGGAAGTCCAGCTGACCTTTTCTCATGAGGCAGTAGGGTATCATATCTTAATTAAATCTCACACATGGGTGAACCAAAAATCATTTAGAAAAGAATTCAAATA
>NW_015176452.1:470281-581352 GCF_001447785.1 Gekko japonicus | reverse complement strand
AGGACAGGAAAACGCTAAGGTTAGCTGAGGCGGAATTCTAGGGCATGGCCCCTCCTAAGCAGTCTTCAGCATCATCCCTGTAAGCCCAGCAGCCTGTTCTTGTAAGTAATGGAAGATCACTTATGCTACCATTTCATGCAGTATTTTGAGGCTGCTCTAGGAGAATTTCAAAGTTCAGTTTTACTTTAGTGACCTAGAGGTATTTCTATCAATCAGTGGTAAAGTATATAAACTACAACAAAAGAGGTTTTGTCTAAATTTGAAGAAGAACTTCCTGATGGTGAGGTATGTTCAAGCCTGGAATCGTTTCCCTCATGAGGTGGTGAATTCTTCATCACTGGAGGTTTTTAAGTATTGATTGGATACCTACTTGTCAGGGATATTATGCTTGATGTGGTCAAAAATGAGGCAAGACTGAACATCGACTAAGCTGGACAGGAATGGGCGAATTTATAGAAGAAGGGGACAGCAAAGGATGAGATGGTTAGACAGTGTTACCGATGCAATGAACATGAAATTGAGCAAATTCTGGAGGACAGTGGAAGATAGGAGAGCCTGGTGTGATATGGGCCACGGGGTCGCGAAGAGTTGGACTCAACTGTGCGATTGAACAACAAAAGGTCATGTGTTGACAGGGGGTTGAACTAGATGACCCTGGTGTTCTCCTCCTACTCTGCAAATAAATATTTAGATAGAGATTTAACCATTGTTTCTTGTTTTTCCAATTTGAAATTACATGAGCAGTTGTACATTTTTGCTGTAGCCAGAAAGCTCCCCCCTCCCTGCTATTAGTGTGTGAAGTAAGTTTTTGAATTTGTTTTAATTTATGTAAATTAATAGTAGCATTCAATATTTTCATACAGGATCCAGTCTATGGTAGAGGAAAACTTGGAGAAATTCAGGGTCTTGTGTTGGGCATGCTGGATAGCTTTAACTATGAGCAAGTAAGTAGAATGTGTTTTTCCTTCCAATTTAGAAAAACTTAATTGTGAAAATGAAAGCATTTCCTATGTTGTTCCTAAACTGCAGTAAAAAAACTCTGATAAACTAACTGACATTATTTTCACAACGTGACTCTTCTGTGTTTAATTAACCAAACCACAAAATTACTTATCTAACTAAACATCCACCTGACATCTGGAAGGCATGCAGGATGAATACACATACAAACAAGCAGATTTGTGTTTTCCTAGAAGGGTCAGTACTCTTGTTATAATGGGTGTGATCTAAAGCCGCCATTGGCCTTCTAGCCCAGTACTGGTCTAGTTGGAATGACAGTGGTCCTCCATATGCAGCAATTACATCATCCCAGTGCTGAAAGATCAGCACAGGCTTCCCATTTGTTTCTGGGCATGATTCAAAGGGCTGGTTCTTACCTTTAAAGCCCTAAATGGCTTGCAGCCAGGGTACTTGAAGGACCACCTCCTCCCATATTGTCCAGCCCACCAGTTAAGATCTGCGTCACAAGCCCTGCTATCTGTGCCCCCACCTTCAGAGGTGAGATGTGGGACAATGAGACCCAGGGCTTTTCCAGTATGGAATGCCCTTCCCCTTAAGGCTCACCTGACCTCTATATTGCAAAATTTTTATATTCACACAGCCTTTAAATTACGTGGTTCATCCTTTAACACTATTTCAGCCTGGAAACTGTTGTTTTAAGCTCTCAGTGGTCTGTTTTTATGGTTTATATTATTATGCTGGGCTGAGTTTTTAATGCTGGATTTTAATATCTTTATTTTTAAAATTTTATTATCTTTTATTCTGTTTGTATTATTTTTATTTTTCCTCAGACAGATTCCTGGAGAGGCCACATAAAATGTTCTTAATAAATAAATTAATCCTTCTCTCATGTGTTTGCTTTCCTTTGCCTTAAATGTCTTTACAGATTATCAATTTACAGCATAGCAAATGCACAGTTGCTTCGAAACTACTGATTGAAGGATGATGGGATAGCATATTTTGGACAGAATTGTGCTGTCTATGAAAGAGCAGGTTCACAGCATGAGTATACTCCTGTAACTTGCTTTGCTTTAACTTGGCAATGGTAGCAGTTATCAATATACCTTATGAACTTTGATTTGTACATAGGCTATGAATCTCTGATCAGGATCTTGCTACAGTTATCCTTGCTTTGGTAACTTAATAGGTGCAAAGCTCCATATGTGGATATGCACTATCCTGGGAGTTTGGAAACTTCGTCTGGCATAGAGATCTGCATCCTGTCCTCTAATGAAGACAAACAATGGGATGTATTACAGTAATTAACTTACTTTGGGTTAATCTACGTTGGCTTCCAAATTTTCCCATTTAGTAGTTTGTGATTACCTATAAAGCCCTGAACAGCCTGAATTTTAGCACTTCCTCTTGAATATATTTCAATCCAGCTTGAGAAACCTGGTTCTAATACCCTTCTTCAAAATCCATGGTGGAACAGGGCAACGTTTTTCTATGAGGCTTGTGAGATCTACCAAGCTATTTCTCTCTGCTGTTTCCACAGAGAAGTGAAAACTTTTTGTGTTGAGACCTTTGTTCCATTAATGCATAGATTTCTAATGTTTTCACATTCCGCTTTTTAGAATTCTTCTTCTGTTATTTCATTCAGTGTTTTGTTTTTGTTGTTGAAGATTGCTTTGAATGCTTGGTATACAGAGAAAATCAGCTAAGAGACAAACCAAAAATAAGCAACATCATGCCACACCATGCCATGTTGTGACCCAAGTACAGTGTATAGGCAGCAAAAAGGAGTGTCACATGGGAGTAGAAAATAAATAGTGTCAAAGCAAACCATAAAGTAGCCCCTTGTGAGTTTTAACCCTGGCTAGCTAGCAGAATTCAGACTTTATCTTCTGCTGAAGTGTCTGCTGAGGTAAAACTAACAAAGGGTCTCTTTGGGCTTTACCTTGAGACAAGTGAGTTCCAGTTCTTGTATAAGTTTTCTCATCGCAGACTTAAAGGCTGGCACATAAGGTATCTGGTCTTTTATTTTTAAAAAAGTAGAGAGGATGGAGAAACATTACAGCTATTGCTTCCCTTCACCCTCAGGAAGGCAGTTCTGCTGTGCAACAAGGCCATTCATTAAGTGAAGGCTGAATATTGTGCTGCTGCTATTTAAATTGGGGCTTACAGAGTTATCCCATAAATGCTAAAATTCAGTAGGCTTTAAACTGGTCATCTGGATAAGCTCTGGATGATCTAAATAGCTAGCATGGATTATGGTTAATTCGTAATGCACTTACCATGTTTAAGCTTCATTTTTCCCATGCTACATACTTTCAACTTACCTAGCCATGCACTAGTAAGCACATTCTCTTGCTTCAGTAAATATTGCCAGGCATTAAGAACACAAAATATGTGTGAGAATCCTAATACTCATGGCTTAGGCATGATAAATGAGAGAATAGATCTTCAGGATGTAATAAAATATTACATCTTCATGTAATAAAAGATTCTGAAAACTGGTTTTAGTTGGACATATTTTGAAGGTATTGATATGTGAATTAAATAGTTATGATATGCATGTGTGCTTTTTTCTTGGTTTTGCTTCCAAACTGCATGTATAACCTACTCGTTTTTGTTCCTTGAGAGACAATCAGGTGATTGTCTCTTTTCCACATGACGCTTGTTAAGGTTAACCTCAGACTTGATTTGGCTGAAGAACAAAGTTTGAGTCCAGTGGCACCTTTAAGACCAACAAAGTTTAATTTTGGGTATAAGCTTTCATGTGCATGCACACTTCATCAGATACCTGAAGTATCTGTTCTGTCTGAGTTGGCTCAGAGGGTTGGTCTCAAAGAGAACTCTGGTCACATCTTAGCATGGCATTTTTCATCTGGGTGCTGGAGATCCGCCAATCAGGCTGTCAGGCTCCTAAAAGTCTCACTTCTGATTGTACAACAAATTCCTGACAAAAATATTCAATCTATCACTAAAATCTGCCTCTATTCCCAAGGATTGGAAGCAGGCTCGTAGCTAACATGGGGCCCATGGGGCCCGGCCCACCCACTGGTTTTGCGGGCCCCTCCCCCGATCCTCAGCTCCCCCTCCCTCCGGCCCCTTCACCATATGATCGATCGCTTCACGAATATGAGCTGGCATCTCCCTGTTCGAGCTCATCTGCGATGAGATGAGTCTCTTTAGGACCCAGCAGCAACCAGTGGTTGACGGAGTCACACACACATTGGTCGGATTGCAGCAATTCGCTCCTCTTGATGGATTTTCTGCCAAGCTTTGGAAAAGATTGTTGGCTCAGGGAAGGAGGGAAGGAGGAAGCTTGATCCCCGCCCACTAACCTTTTAGAGTTCTTTGAGGGCGTGAATAACCATGTGGACAAGGGTGGCCTAGTAGATGCTGTTTACCTAGACACCCAGAAACCTCTTGATAAAGTTCCTCATCAAAGGCTCCTAAGTAAACTCAGCAGTCATGGGATAAGAGGACAAGCCCTCTGGTGGATTAAAAACAGAGAGTGAGTATAAATGGGTAGTTTTCACAGTGGAAGATTCTAAGCAGTGGTGTACCGCAGAGTTCGGTTCTAGGTCTTGTGATTTTTAACTTGTTCATTAATGATTTGGAGTTGGGGGTAAACAGTGAAGTGTCTTAGATTGTGGATGACACTAAGTTGTTCAGGACAGTGAGAACCAGGAAGGACTGTGAGGTGCTCCAAAGGGATCTTTCAAGTCTTGGCATGTGGGCATCAGTGTGGCAGATGAGGTTCAACACAGACAAGTGCAAATTAATGCACATTGGAGGCAAAAATCCTAACTATAAATATACATTGATGATGTCTGAACTGTCGGTAACTGACCAGGAGAGAGATCTTGGAGTCATGGTAGAGCCAGTTTGGTGTAGTGGTTATGAGTGCTGACTTTAATCTAGGAGAACTGGCTTTGATTCCCCACTCTTCCACATGCAGCTGCTAGTGTGACCTTGGGCCAGTCACAGTTCTCTCAGAGCCGTTCTCTCAAGAGCAGTTCTAAAAAGAGCTCTCTCAGCCCCACCTACCTCACAGGGTGTCTGTTGTGGGAAGGGGAAGGAGATTGTAAACTGCTCTGAGACTCCTTAAGTGTGCAAGTGAAGAGCAGGGTATAAACCCAGTATCTTCTTCTAGATAACTCATTGAAGATGTTCACTCAGTGTGCAACTGCAATAAAAACCGCAAATAAATATTGTGTACAATTCTGGTCACCACACCTCAAAAAAAATAGCATTGGAAAAGGTGTAGAAAAGGGCAACTAAAATTATTAAGGGGATGGAACACCTTCCCTATGGTTAGGGCTGTTTAGCTTGGAGAAACAACAACTGAGGTGTGACATGACAGTGGTTTACTAAATTCTGCATGGGATAGAGAAGGTAGAGAAAGAAGTACTTTTCTCCCTTTCTCACATTACAAGAACTCATAGGCACTCAATGAAATTAATGAGCAGTAAGCTTAGAACAGAAAAGGAAGTACTTCTTCACCCAAAGAGTAATTAACACATGGAATTCACTGCTGCAAGAAGTGGTGGCAGCTACAAGCACAGACAGCTTCAAGAGGGGATTGGTTATACACATGGAACAGAGGTCCATCAGTGGCTATTAGCCACAAGGTATAGATGGAACACTATGTCTGGGGCAGTGATGCTCTGTATTCTTGTGCTCAGGGAGCAATAGTGGGAGGACTTCTGGCCCTGCTGGTGGACCTCCCGATGGTTTTTGGTCACTGTGTTGGATGGGCCATTGGCCTGATCCAACATACTTCTCTTATATTCTTGTGTTCTTAGTTCTATATGTCTTTTATTTGTTTAAAGTTTGGTTATGTACTTTCTTATCAGCACAAATATTTTTACAGTCCAATTATATTAGGTTTGGAAATACGGTTGCCAGGTCCCCTCTTCATGCCGGTGGGGGTTTTGGGGGGGCATTCTGGAATCTGGAAGCTGTTTCTGAGCCCAAAATAGAGGGAGGAAATGGGAGAAAAGTTTTTTGCTCACTTGTAGCCATGCTTTCCCATGGGAGCTTTGAGCATCCACTTCACTGTTTAGTCCAACAAGACAACTGTCACCTCTGGAAGATCTCTATAACATACACAAAACCATCCATGGAGATTTCCCTACAACAGGGGAAGATCAATGGGACAATGGCACTAAAGCCTTTGAAAAGGATGTTATCTTGGACTGTGGAGACTGCTGTGAATTTGTTCAAATCCTTAAGGCTGAGGGAGTTTTGCTTTCCTGTGAGGACCTTTTCCCCAGCTACTATGTGAAGAGAGACATCAATTCTACTGTATTTCAGTTCTGCAGTTTATCTTTTTTGTGTGTGCTGTATATTAGTCTTTGATTGTCTAGAGTGCAGTTTGGAATTGACTAAAGTTGCTTCCAGACAGCTCTGTTCTTCCAGTGATATTGGTGCTAAGCTGGAAGAAACAAAGAGTAATTCATGGAAAATATGTCAACTAGCAAGATGTGTGTTTTGCAGATTAAGATCTTCTCAAGCCCTGCTGTCTGTGCATATGCAAAGGTGAAGGGGGGGTGCATGGTGACTAGAGATGGGGCTTTTTTAGTGGTGCCACCTTTCCTTTGGAATGGACATCCCCTTGAGATTCACCATGGTACCTACTCTGCTACCTTCTAGATACCACGCCAAAAATTTCTTTTTCAACGGAGAGGGTTCTGTCTTTTAAAGTTGTTTTTATGGTCTGGTTCTAGTCTGAGGACTGTTTAATGGATATTTTTATGGGCTGTTCAATGCTGTTTTAGTGCTAGTTTTTAATAGCTTGTTTTAAATATTGATTATTTTGTTGCTTTTAAAATGACTTTATTGTGTTTACTTTTACTTTGCTCTTACTTGTGAGCTGTCTTGAGCGGGCTTCTGGAGGGTCAACTCTAATGCACTTTTTATTCCTTTTTGAAGAGGAACTGTGGATCAGGGGATTCCAAAGTATGACTGTGGATGGGGAGGTCCGAAGTATGACTGTGTGTGTGTGGGTTTCCGAAGTATGATAATATGTGAAACAAGGCAATTAGTGTAGTACAAACATTACGGTACTGAAAAAAATATGGATTGTATGCATCAGAACAGCTGGAAAAATATCTTAAGATGTATGTATTAGTGTATCTAATCCTCAGCATGACCACAGCTGTGGATACTTTCTGACGAGCAGGAGAAAGAAAGCAGGGCCCTTTCCAGGCCTGTTTTGGCCTTTGAGGGTGGGCTCATTGGAGCCAGGCATGGCATCAGTCATTGGCAGGCCTGGCTGCTCACTACTGTTCAACAGCAGCCACCGCATGAAAGCCAGTCTGGTATACTGGTTAGAGTTTCAGACTAAGATCTGGGAGACCCTGTTTGGATTCCCCACTGTGCCATGGAAGCCTAATCTACCTCACAGGACTGCTGTGAGGACAAAATGGAGGACAAGACAGTGATGTAAGCTGCTTTGGGTCCCCATTGTGGAGAAAGGTGGGGTATAAATGGGGGCAGATAAAAGGTAGGTTGGCTGGTGCATGGGAAAGAGAGAAGGAAGCAGGAAGCAGGGCAAGGGGAGACAATATGGGGGCTGCCCCAGAGGAGTGAAAGAGGAAATAATGTGAGGTATACAGGGGAAAATGAAGTAGCCTCACAAATCCTTGCAGACTCCCCAGTCGACTTTTCTAATCTGATTTACTGGTACTTTGAACTCCTTTCCTTTTTCCTTTCCCTTATACTGAAATTGTATGTGTCACTTTAGACATTGTTCAGCCCCCCCCCCCCGATATGTTGTGTGCATATCCAAAAAAAGACAATTTTAATTGTGTCTGTATTCAGGTTTCTGATGCGTGAAAAACTTTCCTGCACTTCTCATCATATGCATGATTTCTGTATTCAGGATGGTCTTTCTTTTTGTGTTGTAGAAACTGTAATTTGGATCTGACCCAACTACTCTGATCTACCCAATCTTCTACTCTATTTTTGCTTATTTTATTTATATATTTTACACCCCATTTTTCTCCCCTCTTCCATTTTATCCTCCCAGCAACCCAGTGATGTAGGTTAGGCTGAGAGAGAAGCTGACCAAAAGTCACCCAGCAAACTTCCGCAGCAGAACAGGGATTCTATTCCCCCCCCCCCCAATTGCCTTGCTATACCTTTTATCAGGGGTCGTTTCATAGAAAATTCCATTTTATCCTCCCAGCAACCCAGTGATGTAGGTTAGGCTGAGAGAGAAGCTGACCAAAAGTCACCCAGCAAACTTCCGCAGCAGAACAGGGATTCTATTCCCCCCCCCCCATTGCCTTGCTATACCTTTTATCAGGGGTCGCTTCATAGACAAAGAGCTATTAGCATATGCCACACCCCCTGACATCACCGGAAGTGTGTCATAAGGCCACACCCCCTGACAGCACCGGAAGTGTGTCATAAGGCCACACACGCCGCCCCCAACGGTCCCGGCCGCCGGTGGCGGCCTTGCAGCTCCACTGCCGAGCCCCATGAGGGGCCCGGTTCCCCTACAACAGGGGAAGATCAATGGGACAATGGCACTAAAGCCTTTGAAAAGGATGTTATCTTGGACTGTGGAGACTGCTGTGAATTTGTTCAAATCCTTAAGGCTGAGGGAGTTTTGCTTTCCTGTGAGGACCTTTTCCCCAGCTACTATGTGAAGAGAGACATCAATTCTACTGTATTTCAGTTCTGCAGTTTATCTTTTTTGTGTGTGCTGTATATTAGTCTTTGATTGTCTAGAGTGCAGTTTGGAATTGACTAAAGTTGCTTCCAGACAGCTCTGTTCTTCCAGTGATATTGGTGCTAAGCTGGAAGAAACAAAGAGTAATTCATGGAAAATATGTCAACTAGCAAGATGTGTGTTTTGCAGATTAAGATCTTCTCAAGCCCTGCTGTCTGTGCATATGCAAAGGTGAAGGGGGGGTGCATGGTGACTAGAGATGGGGCTTTTTTAGTGGTGCCACCTTTCCTTTGGAATGGACATCCCCTTGAGATTCACCATGGTACCTACTCTGCTACCTTCTAGATACCACGCCAAAAATTTCTTTTTCAACGGAGAGGGTTCTGTCTTTTAAAGTTGTTTTTATGGTCTGGTTCTAGTCTGAGGACTGTTTAATGGATATTTTTATGGGCTGTTCAATGCTGTTTTAGTGCTAGTTTTTAATAGCTTGTTTTAAATATTGATTATTTTGTTGCTTTTAAAATGACTTTATTGTGTTTACTTTTACTTTGCTCTTACTTGTGAGCTGTCTTGAGCGGGCTTCTGGAGGGTCAACTCTAATGCACTTTTTATTCCTTTTTGAAGAGGAACTGTGGATCAGGGGATTCCAAAGTATGACTGTGGATGGGGAGGTCCGAAGTATGACTGTGTGTGTGTGGGTTTCCGAAGTATGATAATATGTGAAACAAGGCAATTAGTGTAGTACAAACATTACGGTACTGAAAAAAATATGGATTGTATGCATCAGAACAGCTGGAAAAATATCTTAAGATGTATGTATTAGTGTATCTAATCCTCAGCATGACCACAGCTGTGGATACTTTCTGACGAGCAGGAGAAAGAAAGCAGGGCCCTTTCCAGGCCTGTTTTGGCCTTTGAGGGTGGGCTCATTGGAGCCAGGCATGGCATCAGTCATTGGCAGGCCTGGCTGCTCACTACTGTTCAACAGCAGCCACCGCATGAAAGCCAGAACAATTAAAGCCCATGTGATGTAGTGGTTAGAGTGCCAGATTAGGATTTGGGACACACAGCTTTGAATCCCCACTCTGCCATGGAAGCTTACTTTAGGCCAATCATTTTCTCTCAGCCTTGCCTACCTCACAGGGCTGTTGTCAGGATAAAAAGGAAGACAGTGATGTAAGCTGCTTTGGGTCCCCATTGTGGAGAAAGGTGGGGTATAAATGGGGGCAGATAAAAGGTAGGTTGGCTGGTGCATGGGAAAGAGAGAAGGAAGCAGGAAGCAGGGCAAGGGGAGACAATATGGGGGCTGCCCCAGAGGAGTGAAAGAGGAAATAATGTGAGGTATACAGGGGAAAATGAAGTAGCCTCACAAATCCTTGCAGACTCCCCAGTCGACTTTTCTAATCTGATTTACTGGTACTTTGAACTCCTTTCCTTTTTCCTTTCCCTTATACTGAAATTGTATGTGTCACTTTAGACATTGTTCAGCCCCCCCCCCCCGATATGTTGTGTGCATATCCAAAAAAAGACAATTTTAATTGTGTCTGTATTCAGGTTTCTGATGCGTGAAAAACTTTCCTGCACTTCTCATCATATGCATGATTTCTGTATTCAGGATGGTCTTTCTTTTTGTGTTGTAGAAACTGTAATTTGGATCTGACCCAACTACTCTGATCTACCCAATCTTCTACTCTATTTTTGCTTATTTTATTTATATATTTTACACCCCATTTTTCTCCCCTCTTCCATTTTATCCTCCCAGCAACCCAGTGATGTAGGTTAGGCTGAGAGGGCCGGAAGCGGGGCGGCCGGAAGCAGGGGGCGGGGCTTTGTCATGTGCCCCGCCCCCGTACCTCACCCGGGGGGACTGCGATCCCCCGCAATCCCCCCCGAAATGGCCTCTGCCTTTTATCCTCTTATTTTGATCAGGTTTATTTTTATCACAAGTTTCAACTTAAATTGTGGCGGCCTGGGCATCTCTTAGCCTAATTTACCTTACATTGACCAGGTAGAGTTGTAACTTGGCCTTTGGTTTAGCAATTGGCTAGCACTGTGGCTGCACCAGTGCATATAATTGTTAAGGCATGTGATGTCCTCTTTTTATAAAATTTGAGCTCCATGGAAGAAAGGACAGAAGTCTGATAGGTTTTCTTGCTACAGTATCATTTCGCTGAGTCAAATTCGTTTTGTATTGTACTATAATCCCTAGGGCCTTCTCAACTGGAAGGCATAGACATAAAGCTGGAACAGCATAATGAATAAGAAAGGTTGAGAGATGGGAAATCCTCTGTTCAGATCTTGCATCACTTGTGAACTCTCCAGATAGCTTTAGTTAGCAATTCTTCTTCTTCATGATTTGTGTATATCACAGACTTTGTACCTGTTCAGAACAGATTCAGAGACTTCTACAGCTAGAAGTACAAGGGCTTTGCCAAGCGGCCATTACACCCTGCACTATCATGGGCCTTACAGCTGGTCCTTACCCAGTTCATGTTGAAGCACTTCTGACTTCTAGCAGCTTGTGAGGTGAATCTCCTTACCTTTTGACTTCCAGGTTGCAATCTGTTCTCCAAGGAGGTCCAGTGCACTCTGTGCTCAGACCCTCCTTATGTGCAACTTCACAGGTACAAGGCCCAGCTATTTCTTTCCTGCCAAAAGTTATCTCTCAGTTTCTCTTGGATTTAGGATCTCGGTGTCCTCACCTGCTTCCCTAATCAAACATCTGCTGCGGAGAGGGCCCCTGTGTTCTTTAGCTGCCTATTGGGTGTTGTCTGTCAACCAGGACAGAACTGCCTCTTGCAAAGAACACTTGGGCCTTCTTCCCATGCTGCTTGTGCCCCAAAGATAGGACAAAGAATGCTTCACCAGCGGTTCAGTTAATGGGTTGCAGGTACAATGAAGCTATGCCCATAAGATACTTCCTGGGACACTCTGAGCTCAAGTTCTTCATGAACCGTTGCTACCTCTTTGGCCTTCATGAGCTGTGCAGAGCAGTCATGTGGACCCAGCCACCCACCTTCATGAAGCACTGTGCTCTACAGGTCAGAGACAGAGCAGGTGTCAGAGACTTCAGCAGGGCAGTGAGTGCTCTTGAGCTCTCCTGACCGTACCTGAACCTGCCTGATATTGGCCAGCTTGTAAGTCTTTTCCAATCAATGCTACTCTCAGAGGCAACAAAGAAAAAAAATAGTTGCTTACCTGTAGCTGACAGTGTTCAAGTGGTCATGTCTGCATTCATACAGTCTGCCATCCTCCCCTGGAACAGGTGCATTTAACTCTCTGTGATGATAATTTTTGGGGAGAAAACTAAGCAGGAAGATGCAACTCCTCCCCCTTAGGCATATGCAATCAAGACTGTACCTCTTGACGGGGGGAGTATTTTCACATCACATCTAAAAGCTAGCTCTATAAGCTTCCAAACTGGAGCCATGCAGCCCCAAAGCCCACCAGAGTGAATGCACAGATGACCATTCAAACGTCATTAACTAGTAAGCACCCTGTCTTTCTCCTGTCTTTGGCACTTGTTCCTTTCCACAAGAATATGCAGAAAATAGTATGAGCCTACTTTAGGGGCCTATTGTTAGGATTACTGAGAGAATGTATCAGATGCGTACTCTAAAGAACTGTATAAATGGTAGTAGTATTACTTAATACTTAGCAATTATGTTTGTTTGAACTTAATTTTGTAGCTTATGGCTCTGCACTACTTACTGTAAATCACACAGTGTATCGTGTTTTTGCCAGATTATTATCTGTAGATTTTAATAAGTCTCCATTCTGCTGAAATTGTAACATAACAGCTTGAGTCAGGACAGAGACCTATGGAAGTTGCTACTTCCTCCTAGCTTAATGTTGCTAAAATAGCATTTAGTACCATTTCTGCTTTCAGTTAAGCTCCTTAATGAGATGAAGTTGCTGTATATTGTATTAGCAGCATGGTAACACATTAAATGGTACCTATGTATCCTTCTCTTGCTTGTCAGACTCTTCTTGAGACCACAACTAACCTACTCAACCGTGACCTCCACTGGTCTTTATGTAATCTGAGAGCATCTATGGCTAGAGGTCTCAACCCCAAGCAAGATTACTGCTGTATTTGTCTTCAACAATATAAAAGACGACAAGAGAGTGCTGACCAAATCATTGTCTTCAGGTATGCCTCAGCTTAAGTAAACTTTTAATTCTAGGTGTACTACTGTTTGTTTTCTCTTCATTATGCCGTAGCAAAAGCTTGAAGAGAGAACACCGTCTGTGTCCTTAGTCTAGTACTTCTTAGGCTAACTGGAAGGTAGGGCAGGAGGGCGGCTTGAGTAATCTAATTTCTTGTATTTCTGTGATGCATGTATTTGCCAGTTTAATCTTGTGGTTAGGATCTTTGTTTCTCTGTGAGAGGGCCTAGGTGATGTACCTGCTCTATAGCAGGGGCCACCTCCTTTCTTTATAATTACCACAGATAAATTTGTTTGACCTTATCTTTAAAAGAGTGAGGAGTGATAACTTGTTTTGTTCTCCATGTCTTTTATTGGGTAAAACTATTTTTAAACTGAGTTTTGTTGATGGAGTATTTGCACCTTAAACTGCCCTCTGATTAATTATTTGAATACTTGATTTAAGTATTTGCCTGTTGTAGTTTTTAATGATGATTTAATGGTTTTATGGTTGAATTCTGTATGTTTTTAATAATTGTATACCTCTTTTTTAAAGGTGGTTGTTGATTTTTATCTGTTATACCTTACTTTGAGATCCAGCAGCAAATAGATGTTTATGTAGAAAATTATAATAATTTATGCCAGTGTTACAGACTCATTGATGGATTACTTTCTCTACCAGTAGCCAGCATCTCCATGGATGTATTTGCTTGTCCAAATTTCTATTAAAATAGATTAGTTTTTTTAAAAACCACGTTCATTTGAAATAGATGGTAATGACAAAAATATTCTGTAACTGAACATTTTTTCAGTCCATTATGGCTAGTGGTTAAAATAATTTTCCTTCAAAAAATTTATTTTAAATTCTTGTAATCAGTACGCAAAGCTTTTAAAAGAATGGCAGCATTTAATCTAATACTGTATTGCCATATGATAAATGAAGGGTTTAGTTCCCCTTGTCCTGAATTATATGAGGAAGCCATTCATTAAAAAACAATATTGTATTATGTGGAAAATCCTGTAGAGCTGAAGTGGTTAGATATAGAAAAAGAATCCCTTGGGAAACAATCGAGAAGCTAGTGTGGGATATAAAGCAAAGCAGGCCCTGTCTGATAACTGACATTCATCAGTTACCCAACATGTATGGGATTACTGGATAAGGCACTTAGCACCAGCTACATTGCAATTATCCTTCTTTATTAACTTAGTTTTAGATCCTAATCTCAAATGTGTTATTTTAAAGAATGAGGTAAATACAAAAAAAAAAAAGTGAGGTTATGTCTAGATAACATTTTCCCCCAAAGGAGAAATGTCTTTCCAAATGGAAGAGTGGCTTATCCAATTTATAACAGATTTTGTTTCGTGGCAGCAACCTGTTTCTTTTGAAAAGCTAATAAAGCATACTTTAAGGGAGCTGTTTCGGTTTTCTACTGATTGTTATGGTTCTTCCTCTTGAAGTAGGTAGTAGAAATAGAGGATTTTGGGGAACAACTGACTGGAGAAACATGGGATAAAGATAATCTCCGCTAATGTCAAGGTGCCTTACTGAAAGAAAATATGTTTTACAATACTACTCATAGTGCATCTCTTTCCAAATAAATTTAATGGTGTACAGCAGCTAATTCTAGTGTATTTTGGAGTATGGTCAAGAAGGAAAATTTTACCAGTATGGTATGCATGTCCAAGGGCACAGGGAAAATGGATCAGGCTTCCTTATTATACTGAGAAAATTACTGGATATAGTTGTATAATATTGAACTACATAGATAATGTTCATATCCCTTCAGTGCACAGGGGCTGTGGATCATGGTTGCTTTCTCTTCAAATCCTCACAATTATTTCTGCTGTCTGTGGATCAGCTAGTTTTTGAACCAGCCACTGTGGAATAGCATACCTGAAACTAGATACACAGGATTTATGTGGTGTTGGTATTGTTTGAGAGAACCTGATTTATTGAGCTGTAAACATCTCCAGGGGTTGTATGACTATAGCCAACAAATATGAATATGTCTGAGGGACAGGTATGAGTATGTCTGAGGTAATTAAGCTTGATTTCTCTTTAGAGTTTGAAGGTATTTTGACAGTTAAATCAGTTTAACGAGGGTGTTAAATAAGAGATTTGGGCGCTGTATCTGATAGTAGCAGGGAATGAGGCTGTCCCATGCGCCTTACTTTTAATTGAAGGATATATCCCCCCCCTTGTCTCAAAACTGTTCTGCTGATTTTGTTTCCTGTGGTATTTTTGTGACATCTAGGATTAGATTTTGTAATCTGCAGAAACATGGATCATGGATCTTTCCTGCATGGGTCTTTCATGGGTCTGGAAACCATGTTGTTCAGGAAGCTATATAGAAGTGGATTTACTTTCTTCTGTCAGTATGGTGCCACTTATGGAAGAGACGGGGTGATTTTGTTCCCTTCCCCACTGCAGCCTCCTGACCTGAATGGCTGTTAGACCACACAGGTCATACAACTTTGGGAATAAACTTTCCCAGGGTAGGAAAGGGCTTCTGAGCGGGGAGGGAATATGGGAGAGGTCTGCAACCAGTTAGCACCTTTTACTGACAGATTGTGGAATACCTAGTTTGGTAAGTACTTGTTAAGTACTAACATGCTGTGTAGTATGTATGCTTGGCTACCTATGTGTGTATAATATAATGTGTCTAATCTGTTCTGTTTTTCAGCTGTGGTCACTTGTACCACTCTCTCTGTCTCCTGAGTAAGGGATGTGGCATTGACTCAAAGGGACAGATGAGATGGACTTGTTTTAAATGCAATGCAAGTAACAGAAGTGGTAAACTCAGTGAGACTTCCTCAGAGATTAAGAAAGGGACCACAGTATCTCTGCCACAGGTAAGATGTATTGGTGAGCCTTTTTCAAAAGGTTGAATGCATTTTCACTTGGAATTTAGGGACAGTTTTGCAAATTAGGGCTAATATTGTGTGATGCCATTCGGAAACCTGTTAAGGTGGTTTCTGTCATGTCTGAACAGGGAAACCTTTGCATGGCCATTGTCCCTGCATGTATTTTTGGAGCAAACAAGGGTAAATTCTTGCTCCTTTCATTTGTTTTCCTTGGAAATTTTTATAGACCACAGCTCTTATCCAGTGGCTCCGGAGCAGGTTTTCAGAATTAAAAAGAAAACCCCAAAATAATATAACAAACAAGCTCTAAAAAGGTGCAGTAACTTTTTAAAACAAAAACTTGTATCCCTAAAAACCAACATAAAATAGAACCAACAACAAAAGCAGCATATGGATTAATATCTAGTTAATATGCAACAATCATGGCAAATGAGATATAAGGAAAAAACCAATAAACCAACCCAAAGCCTGGGCAAAAAAAAAAGATGTTTGCCTGGTGCCTAAAGCTAAACATCAACTCAAGAGCCATAAGAGCTGATTTATTTCCTATTATTTCCCTTCTCCCATATCTCAAAGCTGTAATTATTCCCGAATTTGTGTTCAGTAATTGGCTCTTGGCACTCTGCTCTCCTGCGTACCCTGAGTTTCATCTCTCTTGATGAACTCAATTCTGCCTTTATGATATGAAGGCCCTGCTCATATGAGTGAAGCTGTCATGATGGAGCATGCGGGAAAGACAATCCTACAAATATGAAAGTGCAAGGGCATGAAGGGCTTTGTATGTGATAGCCAGTACCTTGAATTGAACCCAGTAACTGATAGGCAGCCAATGGAGTGGCTGTAGAGCGGGAGTGATATGTCTGTGATGAATTCAGAACCTCTTCAGTAAAACTTCCATAAATGGTCCCCTGTCAGTTGTATAGAGGACATTGAACTCAAACAGGCAATATAAACATTTGAAAAATCAAAATTATGTATAGACCGCATGTTATTACTGTATATTTATTGCAATGTGTTTCCAAATGCTAGATTGCAAAAAATTATGTTGTAGCTTTATCGTTTTGATTTCACATTTGGGATTTAATAGATTCTCATATTTGCATTGGGGTTAATATTCTGTGTAGTATTGGCTTGGCTTGCTTTCTTGAACTTCCTGGATTGTTTTGTCAAACTATTACTTAACACAACTGAACAGCACGTATTATGCAGACATGCTGGCTGTAACATTGAAATCTCACCGTCTATTACTTCTGGGGAGGTTAATAGGAAGAGAATCCTTAGATTTGACCTTCAGGTCTCTTCAAATCCTTTGACTGTGTGAATAATTAAACTTTTATGTGACCTAGAGGAGAGGAACATTTTTATCTTCCAGATGTTGCGGGCCTAACTTTATTTCAGAGTAAAGGATTTCATTTTGCATGTTTTATTCATGTTTATAAAAATAGTCTGGCTCTATCCTATGGGAATTAATGCAGATTTGTTTTCTTGTAATAGTAGTGGGTTTGTTTTATCATTAATCTCTTAAGTGAAAAATATTGAGATACAGCAGGTTCTATAGTTATAGACTGACTAATCAACTGAAGTCCACCAACAGTTCCCAGTGCTGTGGGGTTAGAGGTTGGGGGTCTTAACTGTTTGCCCCTTGAAATGCTTCCCCCTCCCAAAACAAATAGGGAAATGTATGCTCTGGCATATGCAGGGATGGGAGGGAGTTATGCCTTTAAACAATAAAAGTGACTTTTCTACTGGATACTCAGGTGGTTGTGGTGCTGGTGGTAGCCTGGAGGGCTCTTGACTTACTTTGGTTGCAGAGCCATCTGAAATCCCCCCTGTCTTGACAAGGATTTAGCCTCAGTCATTTTTGCAGGGCCACCCTGCAAATGGGCAGTATCACCAGCTGTCCATACACATACATTTATCATGCCATTTATGCTTTTTCTCAGCTTTGTCTTAGTTTTCTGCTTAGTTTCAGATTTTTGCGATCCTAATCCTATTACATTGCTTACTGACCATCTCATCCTGTTAAACTGTATTAACATACGCTATGTATTTTGCCTTGAGTCTCAGTGAGAAAGGCAGACTATAAATAAGGTAGCTAAAATAAACTAAGCGTAACCAGGAAATAGCACACTGGAAGGAATGCCATCAGAATCAAGTGTAATAATGATAGCATACGTGTCACTGAGAGCTGATGTAACTGGGATCACTTTTATTAGAAAGACATTTGACAGGACAACATGGGATTGTGCCAGACAGCATCTTGATTGAGCCAAAGCATTTAGCAACAAGGATCTGAAAACTTTCAGTGCCCGAATAGATCGATTTCTCTGAGCTTTATTGTGCCATTTACTGCTTTTGTCCATTGTGGCTATAATGTGATCAAGCTGGTTGTTTATTCTCCTACCAGCTTGTCTATTTCTATTGTGCAAATGTCCTAAGATTACACGTTTTTGCTGGGCCTCATGTGAATGGCAGGTACAGGCTGGTCATGAAGGCAAGATGAAGTGTTTGGGGGGGGGGGATAAAGAGGCCAATACTGGCATAATGGTCATGGCAGCAAGTGTTATAAACACATTTTCAGGAAATTATTAGGCACTGCCAAGAAAGGGTGATCAGGAAGAGAAATTGTATACCCATTGCTAGTGATGTTCCAGCCCCAGTTCAGTTAGGTGCTTCAGACCTAGCAGTGTTGCTCAAACAAAAATAGGGTACTGATCAGAAGGAAACGTGCTGAACCACCTCTGCATTCTGTGCACGTCAGTGTGTGTTACTGGAAGCAAAGATGAATTCTTGCAGTTTTTTCTTCTTATGGGGTGACTGTGAAAGGCAAAAATCAATAAGCTACCCTGACTCATCCCCCTCCCCCCTAAAAAAACACCGTCTTAAATATAGTACTGTGGCTAAGGTCTCCCAGATTACATTTGTGGGGTGTTGTTTTTTTTTGTTTGTTTTTTGTCATTTTGTTTCAGCACAGAGCTGACTCATATTTAGTTTGCAAGCTGCTTAATGATAATTCAGTAGCTCTAAGTAATCCAGCTGCTAAGGCTAAAGTAGTATAAAATCCTGATTTTAGAGTATAAATGTTATACACTTGAATTAGGTAAGAGAGGACTAATATACAATGTAGCCCATGGATGCTTGCAGCAGGTGTCAATATGTAGCCTGATGCATCCAATAACAATTCAAGACCCTGAGATTGGGTGGCTGTCAGTAATACAGCATCTCAAATAGGAAGCAATTAGATCTGAATTAAGTATTCAGACTTGTTCTTCTTCTAGTGAGTTTTCATTGCATTAGCACCAAAGGACAACTAATTTAAGTAATTTCAGTTTCATTAAAGAATTCTTAAAGAATTGTCTTTAGATGAACAGTTTGTTCACAGCATGCCTCTTCCTCTCTGCTTTGTATCTCCAATATAGTTTTTGCCTTTTGTAGTTAGCTGAATGAAAACAAGGTGGAAGCTTGAAAACCTTAAGAAGGCTACAATAAACACTATTCAGGATAGTGTTCCCTCTTCTCCTTTTCAAACCTTGAGTTGTCTGGGCTCATGAAAACAAATGAACTTTTTATTTTTAAAGAAGTCCATACACTGGAGAATTTTTGAGTGGGTGGAATCATGCAAAACATTCATTAGAAACTTCAGTTGCATTTCTAAACTGATTTTGGTCAAATGAAGGGCATATTTGCGCTACTTGTAAAATTTTGAGTTTGGGTGTTTGTTTTTAAAGAATGCTTAGAGCAAAACTGGATTGGCACTGGAAAATGCCACCAAGCATCTGGAGTATATTTCATAGTAACATTTCTGCTGTTTTGAAGTGAACTGTCAGCTTGAATGTCGAAGTAGTGTTGAGATTTAGATGTGAACTGACAGCAACCCAACACACTCTGTTCTTTATCTCTCTCTGTTCTATAAGCATCCTTCTCAGTAACCGCATTGGGGAAAAACAAAGAGTCTGCCAGGGAAATTGGTGGTTTAAAAAAACATTGCATGAGCATTCACTGGGTTAGATACGTTTTGAGCTTTAAGTATATTTCTAAAGTTTGCCTTCTGTCTTTGAGAGGTCATGGACAAAACTTAAAAATTTCTAGGGCAGTTTTCTCCAGGTCCTCTGGTCCAAACGGAAATTGGCAGTTGGCTTTTGTATTCTTTACAATAACAGGAGCTGGGCTTGTAATATTTATGCCAGGTGCAAGCATACCCAGGTGCACGCTTACTAGCCTGCCTACCCTTCCATTCCAGCTCAAGCCAGCAGGGGCAAAGGGTAAAGACTGAGGAGGCAAGCCAAGATGGGAATAAGTTATATGCAGAAGCTGCGCATGGCCAGGAACAGCCAGAAGGAGTGACAGATGGCAGTGCAGACCATTTTGATCCAAGACAACTTAGCCAACAGCTAGAGTATAGCAGCGTGCTGGAGTATAGCCGCATAAGCATCTGGGTGACACAGAATGTAGTGGTCCCTCTCCTGCTCTCACACACACATTCACACTTACACACATATACCACCCCCACCTTCCAAAGGATGGACTTCCCTTTGTTTCTGACCCCTTTGTGAATGATGCTCACCCAGCCTTCCGTGGGCTGACGGTACATGCTTATAATAAGGGAATTTCTCTAACCCGTTTACTTAGAACTGCTGAAGGCTGCCAATAGTAGCGTGATTGATTAGCCTAACTTTCTATGTGTATCTTCCAGTTGGGGGGGGGGGCATCTTAAGTCATATTCTATACACGTTAAACCTAGTTATAACATCTGCAGTTTCTACTGGTGCATTTTATGATAAATGAAAATATCCCTGACAACAGTCCTAAATTTCTGGGGAATCTGGCAAATTCACTGTCTCTGTGTGTGTGTGTGTGTTTAATGGATTTGGTTGCTAATTTGAGCAATATATTTCTGGGGGGAAAGTGCCTGCCTTATAAGGAGCCTTTGGAGAGCTTGCCAGATTCAGTCGAAGTAGAATCTTGTCAGTACAGTGAAGGATGTTTGTGTGAGTATAAGTTCCAGGCCTTTCATCAGTCACAGTCTCTAACGTTGATCTGCCAGTTTAGTTGAATAACATGGTGTTTTGCAACAGGAGAACTGAGATTGCTCCAAAGTAAAATAAGTTTGTTTACCTTTCCAGTGCTTGCTTGGTACAGATCAGGGCATATATAGGCATCAAATTGTCAGGACAAGTTGTATCAAGGAATAACGTTCACCTTCTCTGCTGTAGTCAAAACAAAGCTGTTAAGTTCACTTTGAATATCAAATATTGTTAAGTTATATTGGTTAGGTATCTTGGTATGTGCATAGCTCAAACTGGAGAGCCAGTTTGGTGTAGTGGTTAAGAGCGCGGACTCAAATCTGGGAGAACCAGGTTTGATTCCCCACTTCTCCACATGCAGCTGCTGCTGTGACCTTGGGTAAGTCATAAGTTCTTTCAGAGCTATTCTCTTAAGGGCAGCTCTTGAAAGATTTCTCTCAACCCCACCTACCTTATAGGGTGTCTGTTGTGGGGAGGGGGAGGGAAGGGATTGTAAACCGCTCTGAGACTCCTTTGGGTAGTGAAAGGTGGGGTATAAATCCAATCTCCTATTCCTCCTCCTCCTAATCGTAATAGATTACTTCATAATAAATCGTAATAATCATAATAGATTACTGTTATCTAATGTAGATAATTTTACAAAAAAATCATGCTATACATTTGAGTCAAGCCGTGTATTCAGAAGCATTTTACTCATTATATTAAAAAGCCTTTCACTCATTGCAGAAGAAAATTATTACATAGGGGGTTTTGTTCAATGTTTTCAAAGATCTCCCAGTTCTTCAATCTGAAGTCGTGGAGGGGAGAGGTGATATGTTTTCCAGGCTTTCACATCTTTAGGAAAGCATCCCATAATGGTCAGTGAATTCCCACAGTATATTGTTCATAATCAGTAATGTAGTTAAAAATGTTGGACTAGGGAGACCTGGGTTCAAATCCCTGAGCTATGACAAAGCTCCTTCTCTCACTAACCCTACCACACAAGGTTGTTAAGATACAGTGAGGAGGGGAGAGCCCACGTATGCTGCTCAGAACTTCCTGGCGGAAGGGTGTGGTCTTAGACTGTGGTTTAATTTTGGATGGAAATTCCATTGTGGACAGTTTATTTTGAATATAATACTAAGCTTTTCTGTAGCATTCAGAGTACTTCATATGTTATCCTGTAAGAACTATAACAACCTTGTAAGGTTGGTCAGTAGATGCAGGGCCGCATTATGACTTTTGTGGGGCCTAGGCACTTTTGCCTTTGTAGGCCCCTCCCACTATAATAAAATCAATATTAAACATTATTTGTATATAACTTTAAATACCTCAACTTTTTATGTTTTGGACAAAATGTAATAGATTTCCAGGGGCCCTAAAAATATTTTTTTTATGTGAGAAGATAAAACATTTTATTTTATCTTAAAAGTTCATTTTTTCTCCTGATTTTAAAAGAAATGAAAACATTTTCATGGGCTCCTAAAAGTATTGCGGGCCCTAGGCACTGTGCCTACTGTGCCTAATGGAAAAGTCGGCCCTGTGTAGACAGGTAACTGAAACTGAGAGAGAGTGCTTGCCTCAGGCCCCGGATTACCGTGGCTAGGTCAGAACGAGACAGGTAGAGAGCCAGTTGCCCAACCTGGCACAGTTGGAGAAATGCCAGCCTGGCAACCTTTGTGACCTGGGCCCCCATTGATAAGGAGGCATCCAGAGTCATGCCCAGACTCCTGATGGTCAATGCCGGTGTTAGGGGCACTCCATCAAGAGTCAGGGGTTGGCAACCTCACCACGGCCTCCAATCCCTTGACCAAGTTCATGGGAACGGTGTTCAATCGGCCACCCATCCACAGAAATAGCTGGGTGTCATCAGTGTACTAATGACATCCCAGCCTGAAGCTCCATGCCAGCTGGATGAGGGGACACATGTAGATGTTAAATTACATCAGGGAGAGAAGTGCCCCCTGAGGAACCCCACATACTAGTGGGTACCTTGGGGACACTGTCTCTCCCAGCGCCACCCTCAGAGTTATGACTCAGAGTTGACCAGCTTCTGAGGTGTGAATCAAAAACTGCGTTCTAATGTAGTTAGACCACATATGCAAGGTGGGGCATTTATACTCAGTACAGTGGCACAAACATCAGTTTTGCTAAAAGATTCCCTACAGCATGGAATAAAAAGCTTTCCTTTAGTTAAAGGGGAAAGTGCCCTGCAGCACTTGTTTCCATGACAACAGGAAAAATTGCCTGCAATATATCAGGTCATCAGCCCCAAGAACGATCTGATTGATAGTTACATACAAGTGAAGAAACAGCAGAGGAGAACAGTTATCGTATTCTCCCCCCCCGTGCCCCCCCCGGTCTTTGGATACGAACAAATTACCATTGTGCCCTTGTTTTTTTTCCATTTCCCTGTGTGTCTGTGGCAGGCCTGTGAAGAAAGGGCACTAGTCACAGAGCCTCAGTAGATCTGTAGCCATTATCTTCAGTTCAGTAATTTGAAAACTTGCCTATTTCAGGAGTGAATTGCAATATGCAGACATGCACATGCGCTCTCTCTCCCTCCCTTCAGCAATATTATTTTACTGTAAATCTTTATAATGAAAAATGTGAGAAATGGATGATGGAATGAAATGTGAGAAGAGAAGCCCTCTAGCCAGAATCTAGAGTACAGTTCTTGTTGTCTATGGCAGAGATGCCAGGTCTCCCCTGGTGGTGGTGGGGGGGCTATGGTGAAGCTGTGTCTAGAACCTTGATGAGTTCTTGACACAGGGTTATCTTCCCTGAAGGATGTTGAGCAATATAACACAAGCTTCAGAACAGACCATTGTAATCTAAGAGAGAGGGAGGATCCAGGTGGGCAGCTGTGTTGATCTGAAGCAATAGAACAAAGGCTGAGTCCAGTGGCACCTTTAAAACCAACAAAGTTTTATTCAGGGTATGAGCGTTCGTGTGAAAGCACACTTCCTCAAATACATTGAAATGGAAGTTAACAGTCCATACATATAGGCAGATGGTGAACAGCAAATTAGCATACAACATAATGAAGATGTTTTAACAGATACAAAGTCCAAACAGGAAGTGGTGGCAGCTACAAGCATGGACGGCTTCAAAAGGGAATTAGATAAGCATATGGAGCAGAGGTCCATCAGTGGCTATTAGCCACAAGGTATAGATAGGGACTCTGGGGCAAGTGATGCTCTGTCATCTTGGTGCTTGGGGGGGGTCAACAGTGGGAGGGCTTCTAATGTCCTGGCCCCACTGGTGGACCTCCTGATGGCACTGGTATTTCTGGCCACTGTGGGATACAGAGTGTTGGACTGGATGGGCCTTTGGCCTGATCCAACATTGGCATCTCTTATGTTCTTATGTTCTTATGTTCAAACACGAATAATAAGCTAAGTTTTTTTTTAGTAAACAAATTTTTATTATTTTCCATAAGAGTTTTACAGTTAACCATTTCCAATTTTCCATTATTCACCTATATGCATTTCCTCCCCTCCCTCCTATGGCTTCCCGCAATGCTTCCCCCTTACCCTCCACATTATTATATATCATCAATTATATCATTTTTCTTATCATTACAGTTTTAAGATAACATCATTTAGCCTAATATTGATCTAAACATATTAAATTTTGTTTCACATCCCAGTTCTTTTCCAGATAAATTTTAAAGTCATTCCATTCTTCAAAAAATACGTTGTCTTCTTTGCCGTTCAACTTTTTTGTGATTTTGTCCATTTCAGCCATGAACAGAACTTTTTGTTTCCAATCTTCAATCTCTGGTACTTTCTCTGTTTTCCAAAATTGTGCATACAACATTCTCGCTGTTGTTATTAAGTACCAAAGTAAAGTCTTTTTAGTCGTGTTCACTTCTTCTATTTTAAGACCCAAAAGCAGAATTTCGGGTGCTTTTTTAAAAGAGCATTTCAATATTTTTTGCATTTCATTGTGGACTTTTGTCCAAAAGTCTGCAGCTTTTTCACAAGTCCACCACATATGGTAAAATGAGCCCTCATGACTCTTACATTTCCAACATTTGTTTGACATATTCTGATTCATATTTGCAATTTTCTTCGGAGTCATGTACCACCTGTACATCATTTTAAAGCAGTTCTCTCTGACATTGGTACAAGTCGATATCTTAATAGAGTTTTTCCACAAATATTCCCAAGTTTCAATAGTCACTTCCCTATTCATATTTATTGCCCACTTTAACATTTGCTCTTTAACAATTTCATCTTCAGTATACCATTTCAACAACAGTTTATACATTTTAGAGATTTTTTTTCCCCTCTCCACTTTCCCAAATATTTTCCATTTCATTTTTTTCTTCTCTAAAACCATAATTTTTTTTATCCGATCTGAAGAGATCATAAATCTGCATATATTTCAACCATTCATGTTCATACTGAATTTCATTCTGCTTTTTCATTACCCATTCTGTTCCCTCTTTTTTAATTAAGTCTCTGTATGGCAACCAATCCTTGTCTCGCTGTCTTGAGTACGATGTTAATACTTCTACTGGTACAATCCACAATGGTCTTACATCCCTAAAATATTTTTTATATCTTGTCCATACCACAAACAATGCTTTTCTTACCAAGTGAAGTTTAAAAAAGCTATCCATTTTTATCTTATCATACCATAAATATGCATGCCAACCAAACCTACAGTCATGCCCCTCCAACCCCAATAGCTTATCATTCTCAAGCTTCACCCATTGTTCCATCCAGGTTAGACAGACCGCTTCATAATATAGTCTAAGATTTGGTAGCTGCAGTCCTCCTCTTTCTTTCGCGTCACAAAGTATTTTCATTTTGATCCTCGGTTTTTTGCCTGCCCAGACAAACTTTGATAACTCTTGTTGCCATTTCATCAGCAAATCTGTTTTGTTTAATATTGGTATTGTTTGGAACAGGAACATCAGACGTGGTAGGACATTCATTTTAATAACTGAGATTCTTCCCATCAAAGATAGATTCATGGTATCCCATTTCTTAAAGTCTTGAGTTAACTTAGCCCATAATTTCTCATAGTTATTTTTATATAAGTCTATGTTTCTTGCCGTTAACTCAGTTCCTAAGTATTTCGTTTTCTTAACTACTTCACATTGTACCAGGTCTTGTAGCTCCACTTGATTCTGTTTGGTCATATTCTTACAAATAAGTTTTGTTTTATTCTTATTCACATAAAATCCGGCCAGTTCTCCAAAGTCTTGTATCTTTTGCAATAGTAATGGTAATTCTTCTTTTGGGTTTTCCACAATAAACATTACATCGTCTGCAAATGCTCGATATTTATATTTGAAACCTTTATGCGTCAACGAATAATAAGCTAAGTTGATATGGTCAACATTTGTTTGGATGTGTAAATGTATCCTCCTTAATTGTGGAATGCTAAGAGTAAATAACTGAGATCCTGTCATTACGCTCCATTCATCTCCTCTCAATAGAGAGGGTGTTAAAATGGGTCTGGATTAAACTTTACCCAAACTGTAGGCTCAATGAGCTGTGCTGGGCAAATTGGATTTCCTTAGACCACTCCCTATGTCTGAATGGGAGTAATATTGACTTTTCTCACAGAAAGATAGCGAATAGATGAAAAGTGAAAAATGTAAATTGTGGCATTCCCTTCCCCAGGACATGTGATAAATGCTATTCCTACACACCTTACCAGACTTAAGATTTCTTTTGTGTAAGGCCTTCAGACCAGAATGGAAAAAGTGTGTGTCTTTTATACTCCAGTGCAGAGGTCAACAGCCTTTTATACTTAAAGAGCCAAGCTACTTTAAAATTCAAGAGATCAACAAAGAACCAATATAAAAAGGCCATATGCACAACTGAAAACATACAAACTAACATTACTGATAATTGACATGTTGGTTAATAATCCATAAAGTTTCTGCAGCCCAAACACTGGATTTTGTGATTAGGAAGTGGCGCACACAAGGTCTAATAATATATACAGGAGCACCCTGAGCAATGTTTTTGGTACTGTCATAAGTGGTCGCTCTTGGATTACTGGCAACTCTGTCATTTCCTTTTTATGGAAACCATCTCTTGTTCATCTCTATCATTTCCTATTTATGGAAACCATCTCTAATTAGCCCTTTAGTCCCATAAAAATCTTTTCTTGGCCACTCCCTGTTATTCTAGTATCCCACCTGCACATTCAAAAGTTTTACTGAAAGATTTCATTTTCTAGAAAAGAGGCATATTTGGTTCCATACTGAGCCACAGTGGGCTCTACAGCCCTAGGTACCTGTTTATTATTTTAGTTGTTTTATAATAACTTTTATGTGAAATTATTTTAAATATTGCCAGCTGCCTTGATATTTTAAATAAATAAAAAAACACATAATGTATATGAGTGTGTTATATCCAAAGTCTTGTTGAGAGATGGTATTAGGTAACATCTGGGTGTGACATGGCAAAATGGCTTATGAGCAGCCCCATAGCCAGAATTTTTGGGTTGGGGGGCAAATTGGGGAAGGCAGCTCTATCAGCACAGCAGCTCACTCACTCCAATGGCAGCCTGGGCCACAGAGGGACTTGAGTTCGTCCCCCCATGGCTCAGGCTCCCATTGGAGGGAAGGGAGAGGGACAACTGCCACACAGCCTGACGACCTGGTAAGGCCACGTGACAACCACGGTCAAGCAGGAAGGGAGGGAGAGGGGTGGCCTCGCTGAGTCTTCCTGTTTCTGCAGCCAGCTTCTCAAAGTTTGAGAAGCCAGCTGTGGAAGCAGAAAGACCTGGTGAGGCCACCCCTCTCTCTCTCTCTGAGCATATTCATGGGGGGGGGGTTTACCCTTGTCAACCCCCCCCCCCCCCCCCCCCCCCCTGCTTATGACCCTCCATTTCTTCCTCAGACTGGAAGCTTGGTAGTCACCCATATTACCTGGCTTTGTGGAAAATTCTTGTCATAGTAGTGCTTCAGATACGGGAGGCATTACATCTCCCCCACAATATCAGCATATCTGTAGCTTCTTTCCACTAAATGTATTTTTCTAGTCCTATTAATTTTGACTACTTCTTCAGGAGCTTTTAATAAAACTTTGGGGTATAAAAACCTTAGCTGATGTGCATTCTTTGTGTTGGTAACACTGACATTTTGTTCCTCAGACTAGTTCAGAGTCCCTGTTGGATCCCCAGCAAGCACAAGCTTTTGACCAGCTCTGTCGTCTATATCGAGGGACATCGAGGGTAACATAATTTTAAGTCTTGTGTTTAACAGAGTAAAGCTGGGAGCAAGCTTTGTTTGTATTCATCATGTCAACAGTGTTTAAAATACCACAAGTATGACAGCTGTCACTGTATTTACATAGGGAAGAAGAGACTTCTCTTCAGAGGCTGTCCTTTCACACATCTGTGGAAGTACCCATGTCCATTATAATTCTTGAAAATTTGTTTTCATGTTGCCAAGATAATGATCCTTAGATGTGTATTATTCAGTAAAAGGAGGTGGGCAGAGTCAACGTGCCACCTAAGAGCCTTTCACCCACATTTTTCTTCAGCATTTGGTCACTGAGAATTTGTCCTAATGGCAGTGCTTTCCTTACACTACAGGGAAAGTGCTATTGTTGGCAGAATGGATCTGTCCCATAATTTGGAAATTTTGTAACCCACATTTTTCTTTAGCATTTGGTCACTGAGAATTTGTCCTGCTAATGGCAGTGCTTTCCTTACACTACAGGGAAAGTGCTATTGTTGGCAGAATGGATCTGTCCCATAATTTGGAAATTTTGTAACCCTTGTGAAATAATCAGGTTGCTTCCAGGTATTAGGTTGCAGCCAGTGGTGGCTATAGCCTTGACTTAGCTACTTGTGCTATTCATCATATTCCCTTTAAGCAAATAGATTGTTGAGTGCCCCTTACAACAGTTTAACGCTTGAAGTGATTATATCATCTTGCTCATCTATAGGTTCCAACGTGAACTACATTAGCGATGAAGTACCAAATAGTGTCTTTTATTTTGTAGTTGGCTCTTCTGACTGAACTCTCTCGAGATCGTGGTGGCGAAAAACACGGACTCCTCCAGGTCTCCCAGGGTGATCCTGCTCTGAACAGTGTCTTCCAGAATGAGACTTTCCAGCTTCACCTCACTCCTCCTCCCGTTCTGGATGAGTAATCTGTTTGCTAGCATTCCAGAGCAGCAGTAAAGCAATGTGAGAGGTACCTGATAGCACTTCAGTACCACATCCCTACTGATGGAACTAACTCAGATCACTCTGTATGATACAGATTGGAGGCTGCAAGAATGCTGAGTCTTTGTAAGGATCATCTGTTTTTCCCCTTGTGACTTGCTTGACAAAGCAGAAGGAATAGCAAGAAATGTCTTTGGATCTTTGTTTTTTCCCAGTGGTTTGAACTGTAAGCTATAAACTGCTTTGTCGACCCTATGCTGTTCATTACAGGAGCCAAACACAACAGTACTTGAAGCAGCTGCACTAAGCCTCAGGGATGGAGTGTCTACAGCTAGAGATTATTCAAACAATTGGAGCTTATTCCCGTAGAGAACAGAACAAAGGGGAAAAGAATGAATGCTCCTCTTCCAAATATGAAAATTTACAAACTTCCCCCAATACCTTGTTTAAATTTAGAAGAAGCTGTGGAACTCCATAGTCCGAACTTCACAGTGGCAGCTGATTGAAGGCAGAACCCAGCCTCCAGGGGCACCCTGTTTGCAACAACTTTTGCAAAATTAATGTCTGTCATGTTCCTCCTCTGAGTTCAACCACTCTGACAAACACTGGCCTCTTCTGATGGGCTAAATGCAGATGCTTCTTCAGGAAAGCATTGCTCATTAGCATCATTAACCAGAAATTCTGTAAACAAAGCATATTGCAATATACCATTCAGCCAGCTTGAGGGAGGCAAATACTTGGTGCCAGCTTGTGTGTGTTCTGAGGTCTGCACTACTGGTGTGCCAGCATTTGCACAGATCCCTCACTGTTTCTAGCAGAGCAAAAGAAAACGGCACATTCATCATTATGATGGCTGCTGCTGAGGCATTGAGCTGCATGGGAAGGACATCCTTGTTCATTGTCTCCTACCCTAACCCGTCCTGTTTATAATTAACTCTGTACTAAATAAAAGGGGGGGGAAATCAAAGGGATATCAGTGGATTTTTTTTTGCCCTGTGCTGAACATCAACAAGAGCTTGCTGGAAGAATGTGTTTTAGTATGATTGAAGGTGAATACCTCCTGTTTCTAAACAATAAAAGCACAAGCCTCTCAAAAGCATCCTAATGTCCTTAACATCTCCAAAAAACCCCAGCTGGCAATTGTCCACTGCCTGTTGAGGAGGCTTCCTGGTTTTATGAAATCTGCCAGTAAAGAGAACAAGTAGAGCTCAAGGGCTGTATCAAGGCCAACAGTTTTTCACATGATCTGCTACAGCAACTTGCACGAAGAGCTGATGACAGTGTGCGTCATATTCCCTGATCTCTTATCATTTAGCACTCCTTTTCATTGTGAGTGGTCTGGCCACTGAGACTCTTCCCAACCCTGGCACACTCTGACCCATTCACCGGTTCCTTGTAGTAGCAGCTGAACCTGGCAACTTCTTGTCCTGGAACACAACTTTACATACCTCAGCCTCCAGCTCCCTTTCTGCTACCGTAAGTGCCTATGATTTATTGTTTGTTTTTCATTAATTCAGCATTAACATGACAGGAGTGTGGCAGGGAAACTTTCAAAAACTTGGTTCTGTGTTCCCTGTATTAAACAAAGTAATGTGAAAGACCAAAATCTCTCCTATATAATAAAGCTGTTTTGGTGTGACTCCTGGACACGGTCCCACAGCCTTTGGCCCGCTAGGCTGCCAGCCTCGTGGACTTCCAATCCCCTGGCTGCATTGCTTCGCTGCGTTGGCTTGGCCCCGCCCACAGAGCCGGCAGCCAGCGTCTTGCTCTCAGTCTGGAGGGAGCCGGCAAAGGGGATGGACGCTCCGCTGCTGGAGCAGCAACCCCTCCACAGGGGAGAAGGAGGCACACCTAGTGAGTGGCAGCAAGTAGGGGAAGCACTCACCTTCGCGGCCCCTCGCAACCCCTCCCTTGGCCACAAGGCCGGCGCTTTGTCAGGGCGATAGCTCAACGGGATGTACCACAGAGAAGGCTGCCCAGTGCCTTTCAAAGGCTCCCCCGCTTTCCTTCAGCTGCAGCGGCAGCACCAGGGAGGGTCTGGCTTAGAGGAAACGAGCTGCAGCCATAGGCGTAATCTTCGTGGGGGCGGCGGGCCTTCAGCCCCCGCCGAAATTTTCAGGAAGCTGCTCAGCCTCCCCCGGGAGCCACCCTTGCTCCTAGCAAAGCAATGCCTCTGGCCCAGCCCCAGCCCCCCCCGGGAAATTGGAAAGTCTACACCCTTGGCTGCAGCTCCTGGAAAGCCAGACTCTCTCCTGAGGAAGACACCTCTTGGCTCCTGTGTGGGACTAACTGTGACTAACTGTCCCCTCAGTGCCTGTTGGTAGGCAACCAACGTTTGTCAGTAAAAAACCAAAGCACTTTCAGCATAACCCCCTCCCCCACCCACTGCCAGCTTCGCCACTTTCCTCTCAGAATAAACTTAAAACGGCTCTCTCCTTTTTGGCTCCACCATGGCTGGCTGGCTAATGAGGTGGGCCAGCGACTATCAAACCATTCTCTTCAACTCCCTGCTGTGTGGCTGACTTTCCTAATGGGTTGCCAGTCTCCAGGTGGGACCTGGAGATCTCCTGCTGTTACAATTGATCTCCAGATGACAGAGATCAGTTCCCCTGGAGAAAATGGCTGCTTTGGAGGGTAGACCCTATGACATTATCCCCTGCTGAGTCCTTCCACACACACCCAATGCTGCCTTCCATAGGATCCACCCCCCAAATCTCCAGGTATTTCCCTAATCAGAGCTGGCAACTGTACTTTCTCTTTTTGTGCCTGTTGCCAGGCAACCAGGTTCTGTCAGTAAAAGGCCCTTTCTACACCTATTTTGGCCTTTAGGAGAAAACTCATTGGGGCCAGTCCTGATAGGGTTGCCAACTCCAGGTGGGAAATTCCTGGAGATTTGAGGGCTAGAGCCTGGAGAGGGTGAGGTTTAAGGAGGGGTGGGACCTTAGATAGGTACAATGCCATAGACATCACCCTCCAAACCAGCCATTCCCTCATGGGGAACCATTGTTGCCAATCTCCAGGTGGGGGCTGGAGAGCACTCAGAATTACGACTGCTCTCTCTAGGGGGGGGGAGATGGAAAGCTGAAGCCAGGGGGCAGTAGGTTGACGGTTGGCTGGGAGGGAGATAGGGTTGCCAACTCCAGGTTGGGAAATTCCTGGAGATTTGAGGGGTGGATCCTGGAGAGGGTGAGGTTTGAGGAGGGGTGGGACCTCAGACAGGTACAATGCCATAGACTCCACCACACCAGCCATTCCCTCATGGGGAACAATTGCTGCCAATCTCCAGGGGAGGGATGGAGATCACACAGAATTACAACTGCTCTTCAGATGGCAGAGATCAGTTCCCCTGGAGAAAATGGTGGACTCTGTGTCATTATAGCCTGCTGACGTCACCACAGCAAATTGACGCTGAGTGACCAAGGCTGGGGCACTCTCCCAGAGCCTCTTTCTAGAGCTCGTTGTATTTATTTCCACAACGTGCCTTATTCCTAGTAAATAAATAAATCCCCAGCTCGTGACTTTAGAATTCTTGGCACCCACTCCTAAGCAAATGGTTTACTGTTCAATTTTCAGTGAACATCTGAATAGTTTAACTTCTTTCCATAAGGATGTGTATTTCAGAACTTTACAGTGCAATCTTGGGCAGAGTTATACCCTTCTAAGTTCATTGAAGTCAATGGGCTTAGAAGGGTATAACTCTGTTTAGGATTGCACTGTTAATCTCCTTAAATGATTTATTTGCTCCAACCCCCTGACCTTCTGTGTTCTTAGAATTACATGAACAAGGCGATTATTCCCACAGAACCACTCTCATGTAAAAAATCTGTGGAAGCACCTATGGCTGTAAGTTAATCATCCACTTTCTAGTCTACAGGTATGTTTTTGGATTGGCCAGACAGAGAAAAAAGTACACACAGACAACTTTATTTAAAATATCTTTGACCTCTTCCCATGTATTAAGACTGGGTTTCAGACTGGGGCTTAGGTGCCATTTAGATCTTCCAACTTAAAATGTTGTTGCTAACAGCAACAAGAACAAAAGTCCCTTTAATCATACTATAAATATATAATTCTTCCTGTACCAAAATGCAAAATATATGTATGAATAGAACCCTTCTGCAGTCTTGATCTCCCTTAGATTTGCCTGAGATTTTCTTGCATTTAGTATGGATGGAGCAGGGTCACTAGCATCCAAGTTACCATTAATTTTTCCCCCAATAAGGAAATACCTTTTAATAATGTGGTAATTCAGAATTGAATCAAAAACTGCTCCACACTAACATGAATGTGACCTACAACAGAGAATTTTATTCACACTTTCAGTCAGCTAAGCATTCACACCCAAGCTGCTGCACTACAAGTAGCTGCCGAGGTCTGAATATGTAGCTCCTGTTTGGGGATTGTGCAGCATAGCTGTCAACAAATGGTGCCCTGGCCGCTGCCGCCACCCAAAGAAGCACAAGTCAGTCCTTCAGTTGCTGACCTAGAGGTCAAAGGAATATAAAGGATGTGGCTTCTACTTGCTGGCAAGCTGCTTTAGGGACTGGTGGTTGAGATGCTTGTCCTCCTTCCTTTGCTTGCGTCTTCAAGTGCCCTTCAAGAAAGCTAGCTGCTGACCAAGAATGTAGTGGTTTTATGTGTCCTTTATGAAGAGTTTAGTCATGCCGGCCACATGACCACGGAAACGTCTTTGGACAGCGCTGGCTCTTCGGCTTTGAAATGGAGATGAGCACCGCAACCCTAGAGTCGGACTCGACTGGCTTGCGAGCAAGGGAACCTTTACCTTTACCTTTATGAAGAGTGTGTGTGTCAGAGTGAGTAAACACAAGATATTAAGGAGTGTGTGTGTGTGTGTGTGTGAGAGAGAGAGAGAGAGAGAGAGAGAGAGAGAGAGAGAGAGAGAGAGAGATTATATATAATGAAGTAGTTGTCTCTTATCCAACCTTGGAAAATGGAATCCAGGAAGGAGGGATGAAGGGACTGGACAGAGGACAGGATTAGGTATGAGGAAGGATAGTTGGACGGTGGAGGCAGCCTTGGCTGTAGGAGAGGCTAGAGGGCAAGAGCTAGCAGGGAGCAAATTTGGGTGTAAGATAAGGAGGGTCATGGGAATAAATAGATGGATATAAAATGCTCTTTCAGAGTCCTTTGTAATTTAGTGGTGAAGAGAGTTCCTTGAGAGAAGTGGTGAAAGCTTAGGCTTCAGATTTATTTATTTGTTGATTTATAACTTGCCCTCCCCTGTGCAACAGGGCTCAGGGCAGGGGACAATATTTCCAATATACAAATTTAAAAACAGTTAAAACAACCTAAACTTTTCAGCAAAAAAAATTACAGATAGCACATAAATATACTGCTTAATGTCCTTTCCCAATGAGGGGAGGAGGAAGGAGGAACCAGGCTAGATGGAACCCGTTGCTATCCTCAACCATAAGCTTGGTGAAACATTTCTGTCTTATAGGCCATGTGGGGTTGCATAAAGTCCCACAGGGCCCTGATGCCATTGGGCAGGGAGTTCCACCAAGTAGGCGCTGGAACCGAGAAGACCCTGGGTCTGGTTGAGGACAGTTGGATACTTTTGGGGCCAGGGATCACCAGTAAATTCTTCTCTCCTGAGCGAAGTGCTCTTTGGGGGATATACTAGGAGAGGCAATCCAGTAGATATGCTGATTATCTTTCTTAGTAGCCAAACTAGATAATCAAGGCTAGATCATGTCACCCTTCTCATGACTTCCATCAGGACTAGTTTTTAGGATATCTTTCCCGTTGTCTGCCCCTGAGCCTTAGTATAGAGCTGGATGGTTGTGTTAGAATGTATTTTATTTATTTATTTATTTATTTATTTTCATTACATTTATACCCCGCCTTTCCCGCAAGCGGGCTCAGGGCGGCTTACACAAGCACAAAGTGCATGTAAGTTACAATATATAAAATGCATAAAAACAATTTAAGAATTCACTTCCATCCGGATGCAAGAGAGAGAGGAAAGAAAAAACTCCACATTTTGCATAGCAGAGGGGAAGACTCGGGCCCCGCTTAGATGTCACATGGTCTTCTGGCGGTAACACTCTCTGGAGAACGGTGATGGTAATGGCAGTGGCAATGGCAGCTCCTACTCATACACCTGGCGGAAGAGCTCCGTCTTAATGGCCCTGCGGAACTGCAAAATATCCTGCAGGGCCCTGATCTCCTCCAGGAGCTCGTTCCACCAGATAGGAGCCGCCACTGAAAAGGACCTGGCCCTTGTTGCAACAAACTTGGCCTCCTTAGGGCCCGGGGTCACCAGCCGGTGTTGTGACCCCAACCAAAGTGCTCTTTGGGGAATATGTGGGGAAGTGCGGTCCCACAGGTATGTCGGATCCAGGCCATGTAGGGCTTTAAAGGTAAGCACCAGCACTTTGAAGCGAATCCGGTATGCTATAGGGAGCCAGTGCAGTGCTTTCAGCATAGGTCGGGTGTGCTCCCACCTAGGGGCGCCAACCAACAACCTAGCTGCAGCATTCTGCACCAGCTGCAGCTTCCGGATTTGCAACAGAGGCAGCCCCATGTAGAGAGCGTTACAGTAGTCTAGCCTCGAGGTGACTGTTGCATGGATCACTGTAGCTAGGTCGTTGCGGTCGAGGAAAGGAACCAACTGCCTGATCTGGCAGTGGCTGCCACCTGGGCCTCCATCGTTAAGGTGGGGTCCAGGAGCACTCCCAAGCTCCTAACCTCCGAAGCTGGCACCAAAGGTGCCCCATCGAAGGTCGGGAGCGGAAACCCCAGCCTCGGTTCGGTCCAACTCAAGCACAGGACCTCCGTCTTTGCCGGGTTTAATTTCAGCCTGCTCAGTCTGAGCCACCCAGCCACAGCTTGTAGTGCCTGGTTCAGATCTTCTGGGTTGGAGTCCGACTGGCCGCCCAACATCAAATAGAGCTGGGTGTCATATGCATATTGATGAAATCCCAGCCCATACCACCAGGCAATCTGGGCGAGGGGGCGGATATATATGTTAAACAGCATCGGGGAAAGTACCACCCCCTGGGGCACCCCACATTCAAGCGGGTGCCTCTGGGATTGCCGTTCCCCTAGCACAACCCTCTGTCCCCGACCTTGGAGAAACGAGGCAAGCCATTGAAGGGCGAGCCCCTGAATCCCCGCGTCGGCAAGGCGGTGGGACAGCAGCTGATGGTCGACCGTATCAAATGCGGCCGACAGATCTAACAGCAACAACGCCGCCTCGATTCAGATACCTACGGAGGTCATCAGTAAGGGCAACCAGCAGTCTCCGTCCCATGCCCCGGGGGAAAACCTGACTGGAATGGGTCAAGGATGGAAGCGTCATCCAGGAAGCCCTGTAGCTGCGTCACCACCGCCCTCTCAATCAATTTGCCCAAATAGGGCAAATTGGACACCGGCCAATAGTTGGCCAATTCAGCTGGGTCCAAAGTTGGTTTTTTCAGGAGAGGGCGTACCATCGCTTCCTTGAGTGCCTCAGGGAACCAGCCCTCCAGGAGGGACTTGTTAATAATCTCCCTCAAGGCACCTCAAAACCCCTCGTGGCCCGCTTTAATGAGCCAGGAGGGGCACGGATCAAGGCCGCACGTGGTTGGATGCATAGATACAACAAGCAACCTGTTGACTTCCTCCAGGCTGAGCTGGTCGAAACATTCTAAATCCGGAGTCAAAGATGCGCAAGGAGCCTCAAGTTTGCTAACTGTATTAACTGTAGCGGGGAGGTCGCGGCGGAGCGACAAGACTTTATCCGCAAAACAGCTCACAAAAGCCTCACAGCCAATATCCAATTCCCTACTGTTTTGTCTGCCCTGTGGCAGAGCCGTCAAAGCCCGAATTGTTCTAAATAATTGGGCTGGGCGAGAGCTAGCGGACGCAACCCTGGCTGCGTAGAAATCCCTCTTCGCAGCCTTGACTGCCATCTCATAGGATCTCATAAACGTCCTATAGGATGTTCTTGTAGCTTCGTCACGGGCTCGGCGCCACCATCTCTCTAGCCGTCTTAGCTCTTGCTTCATCAGCCGCCAACCCCTGGGTGTACCAGGGGGCCAGCCTAGAGCGAGGGCGCCAGGGAGCGATCACGTCGATGGCCGTGGAAAGTCGACTATGCCAGTCACCCACAAGCTCATCTAACGAACCACCAGGGGGCATCGGATCCCGCAGGGCCAGTTGAAGCCGCACTGGGTCCATTTGGCTCTGCGAGCGAGCTAAAATCCGTTCGCCGCCTATACAGGGTTGGGGCGGGACATTCACACAGGCCTTCAGGGCATAGTGGTCCGACCATGGCACTGCTTTCGCAGTGATCCGGTCCACTGTAATCCCTGTCGTGAAGATTAAATCGAGCATGTACCCTGCCTGATGCGTAGGGGCCGATACACATTGGGAGAGTCCCAGCGATACCATGGATGTCACTAGGTCCGTAGCCCGGCTAGAGGTCGCATCATCAGCATGGACGTTGAAGTCACCCAAGACTAAAAGCCTTGGGTGCTCCAGCGCCCAGCCTGATACAGCCTCCAGCAGGGACAGCAAGCTACTGGCCGGTGCGTTAATGTAGTGCAAGTAAACTGTACCCTATCATTTTATGTACTGACTGATAATTGTCAAAAATTCTTTACGTATACAAGTTCCACAATGATTCTGTATTTCTGCTTGGAGAACTCAAACTCTGTCTGTAATTGCATTTGTACCTTCAGCCCCTGCTTAGAGTCATTCAGAATTCTTGATTTTGACTACTTTCTGGCTAGAGTATATTGGAAATGCTTTATTAGTTTTGATTGAATGGGAGAGTAATCTGGGCTCTACATTCATTAAATAATGCATGTTTCTCATGTTCCTCCTATACTATCTTTTTTCCAACTTCTTCTAGCAGTCTTCTTTTACTTTCTTAAATATTATTTGTGAGATACAGTGACAAGTGTATTCCTAATAAAACCTGCCAAGGAACTCATAGAAGGGAGAGGGAGAGAGCACACCTTTCAGCTTAACACTGGTAAGGGAACTATGATTGTATAGGACAGGCTCCTTTGAACATGTCTTTATTATATGGAAAAGCCAAATGTTAACGTTCATCTTTGTTTAATGTGTACCGTTCTTTTTTCCTTTTCCTTTTAAAAAGCAGGATAATAAGCAAAAAACTCATCTGAGTGTCTTGTTCCATTAGGGAGAGGAAGAGGAAAGGAGACAGTTCTATGGATAAGAATAACTTTACAAAGCTGACCAAGATCTTTTGATAATTGCCATGCTGGAGCAAGGTCACTTCATATTTAGGGTAAGGGAATGCTGTATGCTAATGCACAGTTGAGAGCTCAGGAAATCTGATTAGGAAGAGTTCAAAGAGTTTTTAGATTAAAAAAAAAACCCAACAGCCCTCTAAGGGCGGTAGCACAATGCTCTTTCAGTAGTTTGTATGTGTCTGCATTAGGAACCTAGTACTTCCTTTCCCTGCAGTTTGAAGCAAACTGAAGAATTTGTTGAAATACCACATATCAGTCAGCATTTTGTAGCTACCAGCTTTTAAATGTGCATAAAGAAGAGGTTGAACTCCATCCCAGAACTCCATATGTGTGTTGTTAATCAAGATTCTTTTTAGGAATTGGGTAATACATTCTCTACCACAATCCAGAGTTTCTTCTCATCAGAATCTGAGCTGCTGATACTTGTTAATTCGTCCAGTTATATGACAGATTGTAGGTAATGGCACTTAAGTAAATGACACTGACAATGTGTATTTCTCCCCATAAAGAGGGGACATAGATCAATGCTAGAGAACGTGCTTGTGCATTCAGAATATCCAAGGATCCATCCTATAGCCATCACAGGTAGCAGTACTGGGAAAGCCATCTGTTCTGTTTGAGGCCTTGGTGCACAGCTCCTTGGTGGCCTAGACCATTTTCAACTGGTTCATAAGCAGATTGGATCTTGAGCTATAGGGGGGGGGCTGTAAGAGGGGCATCATCACCACTTCCTTAGTATATGTTTAATTTTTTAAAGAAACAGTGTGAGATGCAACAGGGGAACAGCAATTTCTCTAACAGCTGAGCAGAACACAGATTTCTGGTTAGATGAAGCTTCTTACACAAGGGTGAAAGCAACTGCACCCACCACAATTCCACCTTCTGCATACCCATTAAAGAAGAAGAAGAAGAAGAAGAGATTGGATTTATACCCTGCCCTTCACTACCCAAAGGTGTCTCAGAGCAGCTTACAAACTCCTTTCCCTCCCCACAACAGACACCCTGTGAGGTAGGTGGGGCTGAGAGAGCTCTTGACAGAAACTGCTCTTATCAGAACTACGGCTTATCCAAGGTCATCCAGCCAGGTGCAAGTGGAGGAGTGGGGAATCAAACCCGCTTCTCCCAGATTAGAGTCCGCACACTTAACCACTACACCAAAAGGCACAGGATACCCCTTGCTGCTCTTTTTATTTCCAACTGATCATCATAGATCGTTTGACTTGATACCTTCATATGCAGATTTAACAAGAAAAACCCAAGATAAGTTCAACCACTGCTTTTAAATATTGTATGGACAATAGTTGACTGTTACTTTCAAATTCAAGATTGGCAATGGTTAAACTACTGCAAAATTGGAAATTAGAATTAGAGTGCATTCATAAATACAAATACAATTTAAGTCAGAGTCAGTGTTTGTTTATGCCTAAAGCAGTAATATTCAGTGGCTCAGGAGCCACATGTGGCTTTTCTGAGTACTGTTCCCCAAAGGTGGCACCAGCCTTATGCTTCAGAAAAGTAGCCAAAGCCCCTTGCCTGTTGAGGGCTTCTAGGTGGCTGGTAGTTCCCACTAAGAAATACCTGCTGCTAGAGATACAGTTAAGCCGCAAGCCTCCCTGAGCTGCAGGCATCATGCTGGGGTGGAAGCAAATGTGACTCTGCTGGTTGATCGTAATTGCAGATGTGGCTGTCTGTGACCCACAGAGTGAGTACCACTGGCCTAAAGGGCCATTTAGTCCTTATTCAAACAACTGGTAGTTTATAGGAAGCAATGATTTCTCTTGACACAGATCAATTAAGCATTAAGAATCTAGTCAAAAACAAGTCAAGACCATTAGGATGCTGAAGCAACAGCTGGCCAGTACGGCTATGGTACAATTTTATTCTCAAAGTGGTGGCCTAGCCCCTTCATATGCTGTGTGCTTTCTAACAACCACTTCTTCCAGTCTGTTCCTCCCAACGCCTTTTTCCCTTTCAAAACTCCAGCTTTGCAGAGGAAACTTCAGTACGTACAGGAGAGCATACAGAAAGGGAAATATTCTCACCTAGTCTGTGAGCAGAGGACAAGTTTTGTTAAAAGAAAAAAAATCTGCATGCTTGATGTTATAAGAAAGGTTAAGACATTCCAGAGCTTCCTGTGTAAGGACTGCAATCAGCTAGCATTGAAACGAGTTGCTACCTTTAAGCCATTTAAAGTAATTTTGACTTCCTTTTTAAAGATGGCACAAGGCATTGCATAGTAAAGCTGCAAGAGTTTTTCCCCTCCTGGTACCAGCACAGTAGTGTGGAAAATAAATCTGTTTACTCTGTGCTTGTGCAAAAGCAGTCTTCACATTTATTATTTTGTGACAAATGTACATGAAACAGTAGGGTACCTTAGTGGGTACTTTGAGACTCCATGTCTTACACAGTTGTGTGCTAAGTCATCTAACCAAATCTTGCCATAGCTTACCCAGAGAGCTGCAGAGAGGCCATGTTCTGCCCCTGTGCTTAAGATTTAAACAGAGCAAATTTAAGATATTAATGTGGTATGCAGCTATTACTAATTGTTAACAGTATATTTAATAAAGCGTGTCCCATAGAAGTCTGTACTGAATTTTTCCCAGCCCTGTTTCTCAATGTAGAATATATTAGGCTAATCCTAGCTGTGGTTCAATTGTAGCTGCTACCCAGTTTAGCACAGTCAATTTCTTGATTTTTCAGCATAATAGAAGAAACTAAGGTGTGCTCTCAGAAATTGCTCTGGTTTCCATCCCAAGTGTAATTTGAAATTATTTCTAAAGTCCCTTCTGCGGTTGCCAAAGCTAGAACACCTGACTCCCTTCACATGCAAGAGGAGAACCCATTGCAAACTAAGACAGTCAGATCATAAAATGCATTTCAAATCCCCAGGTACAAGAGTGTAACACAATCTTATTGTATGCATTTTCCTCCCATTGTAAAACCATAAGAATGCTTAGTAGTACAACATCTGAGAAAGAACTTTAATGTAAAAAACAGTACCAGTTTTAATGAAATTGTCATGAACTAGAGTTTTTCTTGAAACATCGGCCCATGATGCACAGGTGTTTTCCCTCACTTTTGCCATGCATCTCCATCGGGTTTTCTTTTTCATTCTGCATTGATTTCCCCCCTTCAGTGCTCAGTTTACTTTCCGGTCACTGTTTTCCTGGGTTTTCTGAGAGTGGTTTTGTGCCGATGTCACTTCCAAGCCAAAGGTAATTCAAAAGCACACCGATTCACTTGGATTCCGCCCCCACCCCTTTGCTGCCCCTTGAAGGTCACTTCCCCACCGACATCAAGGTCATTCTGCCCACTTTGTACCTTCCACCATTCATTGGTGTACAAGCTTCATCGATTACTTTTTCCCTCATTGTTTTTAATGTTTTTTACAAGCGGCATTAGTCTAGTGATATGAGACTATCGCTAGTCTCTGATTGCTGGGTGGGAAAGAAATGACAAGGAAAAAACGTGCTTCTCTGGCAGCTCTCCGAGAAGCCTCTTTGCAAGAGAGACCAGCATTGTGTGGCACCAATCAAGCCCAGCAGCAAGCACCACAGCCACTGCCAATGCCCAGCTGGTGACAGTGGGAGAAATGGAAAGAAAGCTTTAACCCAGCCAGCCAAGTATCCCAAAATACCCAGCAAGCCTTCTGAGTGCTTTGGCCATGAGCTCACTCCTTTTGTTCTTGCAGCAAACTGGATTTACGGAATTTGGATCCAGCAAGTGGGGAAATGCCTCCAAGCTCCTTTCTGGAAATCAACTGGGATGTCACGCTGGGGGGTTTCTCTCTCCTGCCCCCCATTAACCTTCTTCTCCCTTCTCTTTCTCCAGTCTCCTGCCCATGAGTGCATGTAGATCTGGCATTACTGTGCACTCACATATGGTGGATTTAAATTAATGTTTTATTGCTAGTCTTGTACCGCTTATTAAAAAAATTAAACCCACATGGAAAATAATTTTAAAAAAACAATTCACAAGGGCGCTTGTGTGGCAAAGAAAGAGGGGGATGGTGGAGGGTGGTGACTCTCATTTTTCACAGTGGCTGATAACACAACAGAGAATCCAGTAGAGCTTGGCAATAAGAAAAGGGAGCTTTGCAGCTGCTCTAGTCAGTTTCAAAAAAAAAATGTTTGGTCAGTTTCAGGATTTTTTTTTTGTACCTTTGCCTGCCTTCCTGTGCCCTTTCATTGAAGGAACTGACCCATGAGGATTTAAGTGGAAGATGCTCACTTGACACTACTGCACAGCTGCAATAGGGCAATTGCGTGATTTTAAAAAAAAAAAAATTGGACACCACCCCCCACATGTCACAAGTGACGTTCCCACCCTGATTAAGAAAAACTGCAGCTTTTGGTTGTAGCTGCAGAATAGATACACTGGAGAAAAAAGAACGGTGCATATAGCGGGCACAGAATCTGAAGTCTCTCTCTCTCTCTGTGTAACAGGCCATTAGCACAATGGCCTCCATCTCCACAAGTGCTGAGAAATTATTATACTTGTTGTGAGGCCAGAAACAAGTTTCTTAGCTATTTGCTAGAAAATCCATTTTAATATAATTCTTCAGAATGATAAATATTTCGTTTTTCTTCTCAGGGCATTTTAAAAAATATTTTAAGTAGAGTATTAGTTTATATAGTAATTCATAACACATTGTAATCTAAATGCTTTCTAAAAGGTGCCTATGTCAGAGTTTAAGAAAAATTAGTAATGTGTTAGGACAGTGCTGGAGAGCAGCATTCTACATCACAGCATAAGATAATCTAGTACTGAGAGCTACAACTGTACATATTTATATGTCCTCATCCTCACCAAGTCTTATGGAAAATGAACTAATCAAAAGTATTTTAAAAGGGCTGTGTTTACTATTAGAAGCCCTAATGTTACAAGAAAACATCCCAGTTTAAAAGAACATCTCATACAAAGCTGAATCATAAAACTCGCAATGAGTTTGTCATGGCATACTGTTGGGGGAAGAGCTTGTGTCATCCAATGGCACATGACTGGCAAACTACTCCAATTTTCCAAGACAGAACATGTCACTTAAAGGGCACCAAGTGTACACTGATTAGCAGGGAATCATTCCCCAAACCTGACTGTGTACAATGCAAATTGAGGCACAAATACACCAGGGGGTTCAAAAGACTTTCCTGACCACAGTATATTTTTCATCTGTTTTATGTCAGTTAATGAGATGAAATTGTTAAAGAGGGACCTGGTGCAAGAAGGAAAAGGTTAGACCAATTAGCCACTTCCTTTTCAAGTGCTCTTTGATTAAATGCTTCCACATCTAGAATGACAGTGCCAACCTTTCTTGTATCCGGCCACATTTATGAGAATGAGCCTTGGAAGTTCACGTGCTCCCCCCCCCCCCAATCTCTCAAACACAGCTTAGAAACCAAAAGCTTCCAGGTACGCAATGAACACTTTTGTCTTTATGTCCTAAACACAAACTGTCACTTGTTTCCTCCCTGCACACCAGTATTATCCTAGCTCTCTTCATATGTCACACGCTTAATTTTTCATTGTTATAGGCATTGATTTATATTACAGTCGACACCCATGCACCTGAATGTGTGATTTGACCTTCTCATTTATATCCAGGTATTGGTCCCCAATTTTATTTTTAAAGTATGTGCACTGGCTCTTTCTTACAAACAGATATACACATGTATGTGCAGGATGTATGCATGTTTGCTGTACCATGAATAGGGTTAAGATGGTGAGGATTCAGTGACATACTATGGTTTACAGCAAACCCAGAAGTCTTCAATTTCTCAGCTGTGCACAAAGCCCTGGGCTTGTTCTTGTGATGATAAACAAACATGTCTGAATGTTGCTCAATATAACCTGGTCCACTGGCAGTGTTAACAACCCTCCCTGCATAGGATTTCAGTTCAAGTGTAGCTGTAATTTTCTTGCACTGGAACTAGAGTTCTGATTAGCAAGGTGCATTGTGCTTATTAGGGAAACACCATGCTTTGCTCTACAGCTGCCCCCAAAAGGATGCTATACATAGGTAATTTAGAAAGGGGTGCACCAATGTCACAGCCTGAGACGAGAGAAGCATGGATCTTGGTCTCCTCCTTGACAAATCAAAGTGGATAAAGAAGACCTTTTGGTAAAGTCAGCTCTGCTTCCCATGTCTATAGCTTGACCAACCGATGTTGTTTTGCAAGGGTATGAAAGGTTGAATCCTTGTTCCAAAAAATAATCTGAAAGCAGTTTATTTCACAGTTGGATCTAATCTCTGCAGATTATGTGCCCCTTATTGAGATCAGGCACATTCCGCTATTAGGAAATCTGTAGAATCTGACAATTTTCAGAATATACAAGAAGGGATTCTTGGAAATTAAATGAGTAGAGTTAGGATCAAGCAACTGATTCAGAAGAGCCTAATACTGTCACTTGGTGTGGGACAGGAAATAAAGGACCTGTGAGGAGGGGAAAAGCCAGTATAAATGCTAGAAAACCAGTATTATTTTAAGTATACCTAGCTAGCTCCCAGCTCAGCATTTCACACTGTGGTTTCTATGGTTTCAATCACTTCTAGTTCGCACTGTGAGGGTGATAGGAGGGGACACTCATCTGGTTCCCAGCTACTGTCTGGACTATAATCTTCTTCTGAACTTAGCTCTGCCCCTTCCTCTGTGTCCTCATCACATGACTCCATATAGTGAGCCCCAACTGCATTGATCCCAGAATCCTCAGAGCTGGAGGGAGAAGAGCAATGATCTATTTTTGGTGTATTATTCTCTCTCAAAATTAAGGCATTGCGCGCGGGGGCCTCCTGAGGCTTCATTTTATGGGATAGAGCAGGAGGCTGCCTCTGCACATAACACATCTTCCCGTTGATGCATTTCACACGGTAATTGTCAATAAAGAGGTCTGAGATTGTGCAGAATCGCGGGGAATCTGGGGTTAATGGTGGCTGGAAGACTGGCGCAAATTTCAAAAAGTGTTCCGTGAGCGAGACAGATATCTGAATGGTGTTTGTGGTTCCCCGAGGCTGAATGGGTATTTCGGTGCTTGGAAGCAGTTCTACTGGAGTCATAGGCTGATAAACATATTTACCTGTGAAGGACATAAGAAGAAGAATTAAAAGTCATGGTCTACTGTGTGGAAAGAAACTAGTTATCCCCCCTCATCAACTAAAAGCAAACATTCCATAAGAGTCTCCCAAAACTATGAATATGTTCATTTTCTTTCATCCACTAGAGAGCCAAAACTTTTTGGAAAGCATGGAGGTTTTCCTCTTGGTTGTAAATGGATGCTGTTCTGGATGCAACTCGAAACAGAGGAAATTTAAAAGCAGTAAGTGAAAGGATTTCAAAGCTGTGAATGCCTCAGGCTCTGAGATAATTCAGCTAAGTAAGAAGAAAATAGGATTGTGCTGTCTGTAAAATGGACTCTTATGCTGTATCAAACAGAGAGCTGAAAGCACTGCTTTCATATAGCACATGAAACATTGGGGGGGGGAGCAGAACACCAGCGCAAAGAATGAAAAACCTGAGGACAATTCAAAAGAGCAGCACTTAGTTTAGGTAAAAAGCCTTCTAAACAATACAATTTATTAGCAGTTCGCAAGCAACTTGGTGACTGAAGTGTTACAAACATGAACGACTTTAAAACAACTGTCTGTTCAACTATCGCCCTAGTAAACAACCAAAGAGAATAGTTTATTGTCCTTACCCACAACTAATGGGATCTATTTCAAGAGAACACTTTGCGTCCTCTGACCTCTATGTTCTTTGCACAGTAATGAGTTGGAAATGTTCTTGGGTAAGCAAAACAATGCAGACATTCCTTCTTTAGTATCTTGTCCATCTCCCTTTCTTATTCTCTCCCACACAAACTTGCTGCCAGCATCCTTCCATCAAGGGCTCTAAATTTCTACCCAGAGGCATATGACCTTATAGGAACTACTATAATTATGTCTTACATTTAGCATTTTAGTTTCAAGCCCAGTCTTTCAGCTTGCATCAATACAAATTTACTGACAAGTATCTATTTTCAATAGTAACATATGTAATTTACCAAGCTACAGCAAAGTGTATGCTGTACAAATCAAGTCATGCAAACGCTACTCCCATGCTTTTCTTATTTTTATTTACTTCCAGGTAAATTATTTTAGTTAAGATGTAGTAGAGCATAAATAAGTAACTCCAAAATAAATGATCCACAAATGAAGCAATTCATCTAGGGTCCTAATTTACCATCTGCAGAATGAAGAGAAGAAGAAGAAGAGATTGGATTTATACCCCACCCTTCACTTGGAGTCTCAGAGCGGCTTACAAACTCCTTTCCCTTCCCCTCCCCACAACAGACACCCTGTGAGGTGGGTGGGGCTGAGAGAACTCTGACACAAACTGCTCTTTTTCAAGGGGCCAGAGCTTGTGACTGACCCAAGGTCACATCAGCAGGTGCAAGTGGAGGAGTGGGGAATCAAACCCGGTTCTCCCAGATTAGAGTCCACACACTTAACCACTACATCAAACTGGAATGCAGATCATATCCATCCTTTTACGAAATACAATGGAAAATTCATGCCCCCTTAGTATGAGAAACATCATCTGTGCCAGCCATGGTGGGCCCTGTTTCCCAGACATGTCCTGGGAGTTTCAGACTCGGAAGTAAATTTCTGAGCATGTGGGGGCCCAATTCAGCTTTGGACTGTGGTGTTAGGGAGAGAGTTCTTAGAAATCCCCTTTGCTTCATTTTTCCAACTTGAAATGGTTTTAGGGAATCACTCTTACTGATTCCCCACAAGCAGCTGTGCCGCCCTCACTCTTCTGTTTCCCCCCCCCCCTTGTATTGGTCAATTTCACACTATTCTCTGTGCAGCTGCATTTTGACCTGCAGCTCCCCCCCGCCCCCGATTTCCCCCGCGTCTTCTCAATCTCAAAAAACAAGGATCAAGAAGACGTTTTACAGAAAAATGGTACCCAGTACTTGATTACTTGTCTCTCAAACAGTTCTTTTCACCCGAATGGTCTCAATACCACAATTGGATATAACAACAATAGTTCTTGAATTTCATAGAAACTTGCTCTTGTCTTTGTCTATCTTCTTCTATCTTGTGAAAGTTTCCTCTTCTTGTATGCATAGTGTTAAGGGTTACATTATATTGGTTATTGGAGGATAGTACAAGGTTGGCTTTTCTATCATAAAAGTTACAAGTATTTTCACAGTATCTGCATTATAGTGTATAGGTATTAGGCAAATATACGATTTGTTGTAAAGTAAAACAATGTAACTCATTCAACTTATTTTATTGTTAAAACAAGAAGGAATATGTTATTGTTGTTATGACAATTATATGTATGATTTAGTGTTTAAAATAAAAAATTTAATTGAAGAAAAAAAAGAAGACGACGTGGGGAAAAGCGGGGGGAGAGCTGCGGATCAAAATGCGGCCGCACAGAGAATAGTGTGAAATTGACCAATGCAAGCAGGGGAAACAGAAGAGTGAGGGCGGCACAGCTGCTTGTGGGAAATCGGTCTCTGTTTTCCTTCTGGAGAAACCTGCATGTGCTGATGGGGTCGCATGTACTCATGGACTACACACAATTTTCCTAGGAAGGGCAAACAGAAGTTTCCTAGGTCCATCTCAGCACAGGGCAGGAGGCAACAATCCCCTCGTCCTATGCTCCGAACCAGGCTCCTGTACACCTGGGAATTCAGTGCTGAGCATGGAACTCCCAGTACACCTCTAGTAGACAGGACTTGCCTTGGACATGGGGAGTGGTAGACAGGAGGACAATGTATTGTGCAAAAAGGCCCTCCAGCTTCCAAGTCTCCCTCACTACACAGCCTGCTGTTTTCATCTAAGCAATAGTTGAAATGATGCTGTACTGAAATTCATTATGATCACTTGCAAGCAGATTTACATACCTGGCCTTACGGTATACAGTCTTTATAAAAATACCTAATATCTATATTAATAGCTGTTATATTAATAGATAAGTAATAAGTATATTGGGAGGGAAGGCGGCACGGTACAGCTCAATCTTGTCAGATCTCAGAAGCTAAGCAGGGCCAATACTTGACCAAGGCAGACTCTGCAGAGGAAGGCAGTAGCAAACCACCTCTGCTTCTCACTTGCCTTGAAAGCCCCTTGCTGGGGTCACCGTAAGTCGTTTGCAACTTGACAGCACTTTACACACACACACACACAATATTAATTACAAGAAATAAAAACAATGAGGGTTACTGTGACAGCTATGACATGACAGCTGAAGTAAAATCAAAGCTATTAAATGGACTTCTTGTTGGGTTAATATACCTACTGAGGAACTGGAAACAATGCATTTAGCCATCACAGCTCTAGCAAATCTGATTAAAAGCAAAACAAAGACCCAGTCAACAGCCTGTGCCATTTGGTCTTTCTTTTAAAAAATTTATCTTCCACAGCAGAATAAATATGCAGTGAAGTCAAATGCACTTTAACAGAGTTACTCGCATTATTTCAGAAGCTTGAGAGAGGGTTCCCACAAGATTTGCCATTTAGATTTGCAGGGAAATGGGAAGGGAAGGCCTTTTGCTATAGGATGAGGTCAGATACTTTTATTTATTGTCTGCCTTTTTGTTGAGACTCAAGGCAGATTACAGAGCTAGAAAAACACCATAAAGACCTGTACAATCCATACAAAAAACCTGGATTACACAATTAGAGAACAATGAAATAGAGACAGTATAATACAAGCCAACAATGGGGGGGAGAAAAAAAGAAAACTGCTTAAAATGTTCACGAGTAATTAACACTAATGCTACTAACTTTATAGAAAGTGCCCTATCGCAGAATTCCATTTTACCACGTCCATATTCCATTTATAAAAATGACCTCCTCCATTGCTATCAAAACAGAAACTGTCCCTGGATACATGTTTTATATTGTAGTCTGGGAACATATTAAACCTAAGGGACTGATACACATGCCTGTAGCTGTTCATGGTGTTTAAATTCAAAAGTCAACATCTGTTCCTGCACCCATTTATTCAGTTATCAAAAATACACTGCTCTTCCACCAATTGGCATGCATATGGTTCCAAGATGGTCTTCTTTCCTGCCAGTTTTGAGTGTCAGGCCTGCTGTCCGATTCCCCATGCATTCGAAATAAATCCACATTTGAAGAACAAAGTCAAATTTATTATAAAGCGATGGTTAGCTCAGGAACACATGAATTGTTAGGAATGACTACAGACCCCATAGGGAAACATAATAAAGGAACTTGAACCAGGTTAGGACCAATGAGTCCAATGCAGATAAAACTAGCGCCCAATTCCCTGGGAACACAACGGTTCTACAACGTAAACACAAGTTCAGTTCTCAGGCATGAGATACATAATAAGCGAAGCAACGCCATAACTCCATCCCACCTCCAGCTGGTTGACCTTGAGCAGTTCCGCAGATGTAGCAAGCAAAAGAAAGTAAACACCTACGCAGGAAGATACAGGGGGGGAATGGATTGCGTACAATGTAACATGTAGAAAAGAATACATCACCCTATGGCAGCTTGCTGACACCTGCTTAGTACCTATGCACAATCAGAGACACATCTCGCACATCTGACTCCTGAAAGTTACCTGAAAGCAGATTTGTCAATAGTTTCTTTTGCTATACAACTAAATTTGTTCAAAAAAGCAGAGAAAATCAAGAGAATTACCTGAGATTAGGAACTGCACGCACCACATGTATGTCTACAATAACTGCCACTTTAGCACCAATTTTAAAAAGAAGATACAGCCAGTGCTTAATTCTGACATAAACAGTACTGGGTTTCGAGCTTGTATAGAAGAGGCACCCTTTGACCCACAAGTGTGCTTTCTTAATCCATCTGGCCTTGAGACTAACTGATGTAATTCAGTGGCAAGATAAATGCACTCTGCCCTTGCTCAGATGCAGTGTCCTTTATTACACTTTGCATCTCTATAGTATTCAAAATATGTTAAAAGACAGGGCACTGGCTCAGATGATGTCCTGGAAACTGCTCCTATCAACGAAAGATTACTTACACGGTACAATTTGTTCCTTATGTTAACAGAAGATATGCTCAAATACATTCCAAAATAAAGGTTTAGTTATACAGAAGCAAAATTCTTGGTTTAAAATCACCAGGAAGCACAATGTTTCAGAACAGCCCCCCATTCAACTAGTGTGCTAGGCAAGAAAAACTTTTGTTAGCTGTACTGGTTAATATGTCTCCAATGCTGCTTTGTATTCATTTCCTTTTCAGATGCTATGGCCTGCAACATTTTAATTGCCGAGGGATGCTTCTCTCTCCCATTTCCTCTATTATTTCAGAAACGTCTGCCAAGGCTTATGGACTTCTTTGGTTTTGAAGTACATGACTGACTTGTATGCCAAGTAATATTGACTGTGGGAAGTTGTAGGAGGCCAGCAGTGTCAGCTCACACAGCCTCCTCAGCAGCTTAAGAGAAGATTAAGTTGGCTGTATAAATTTTTAATTAGCCTGCTTGTCAGAAACTTACATTCTGGATCTGTACAACTTGGGTACAGCATCTGGGCTGTACCGTTCTCTGTAAATGGTTTGACGGGAAAAGAAGAAACCCCAGCATAACCTTGCAAGCAGGAATTTCATACCCCTTTCCCCTTTAGCTGTAAACAAAAGATACATTTAAGGTCTATCTTTTCTTCCAGCTTTGGAACCTAAAATCTGGCTAGGAGCAGTATAACAGCCAGACTTTCATGGACAAGCAGCAGTATAAAAGAAACTCCCACCTAACTTGGCTGTGGGGTTGGAGGCCATGGCTGGATGGTTGAAGCAGAGCCAGCTGAGACTGAATCCATCAAACACCGAGGTCCTGTGGTTGGGGGGCCAACCCGAAGTTGTGGTGTCAACTCCCAGCCCTCGATGGCACGCTGCTGATACCAGTGTCAACCATCAAGAGCTTGGGTGTGCTCATGGACTCCTCTTTATCAATGGAGGTCCAGGTTGCACATGTTGCCAGGCTGGCATTTTTTTCAACTTTGACAGGTCAGGCAACTAGCCTCCTTCCTCTCTAGCCCTGACCTTGCCACAGTGATCCACCAAGCCACAGCCCAGCCTGCAATGGGGAGAGGTGGGTGGCGGCTGGCCTTGCTCTTGTTCCCCTTCACTGCCAGTCCCAGCGGTGGTTGCAGCAGCCAGTCTCCTGCCCAGCCACTTCTGCTTCTTCTGTTGCCACCGACTTTCCTCTCCCCACCTCCAGGAATGGCCAGAATCCTTCTGCTCCCTCCCCCACCCCATGGCATCCCGGGAGTTATAGTTTTTAGGCACTAGTTCACATGCTGTTGGAGGAAGGTGGGTAAGCAAATGGGGGGGGGACCTTTCTTTCCATGCCAGAGGAGAGTTCATTTTTGGAGCAGGAAAAAGGGGAGACTCCATCAGGCCGCATGGCTTAACGGAGAAGCTCACAGAGCTCGAAAGACCAGGTCACCACAGGTGCTGTTGTGCCCCCCTCCAGCCTTATGGAATGACCTCACCTACATGGCGAGGAAGGCCTCTGCCTTTCCAAAAACTATGCAAGATGGCACAAAGGTTGGGTTCAGTGGCTCCTGTAAGACCAACCAAGTTTAATTATGTGTGTAAGCTTTTGTGTGCTTGCACACTTCTTCAGATACAGTGAAACAAGACAAGTGGGTGTGTTAGCCAAATTGCTTTTGATAATGAATAAAGATGGGGAATTATGATTATTAATATGCAATTGGCATCTAAGGGAGCGAAGCCTATGTATACAGAAGTCCCACCCTTTTCAGTAACCCACAAATAAATGCAGAAGCCAAGTCTCAAAGAAATGGTTTCTTTCCTGGGAAATATATTTCAAGCATACAATAAAACACAATTACACACACAATTATTCAGTGTAAGAAATATAGATAGAAAGGGATAGCGACATTCACATTAGCAGGATAATCGTTGGTGGGTGATACGTACCTGTCCTTGGCGAGATGAAGCGATCCACAGAAAAATAAAGGAGACTATAAGGGAAAAATGGGATCGTATTCTGAGCCAGCAGAACATGTGGAAAAACCAAGAGTCGTGGAGATAGGGTGGGTCCACACGTAAAGGAGAGAGAGAGAGAGCATGGCTGGGCCTGCTCTTTTTATACACTGTTGGGACTTGGGGGGTGGGCTTTGCTGGCCACTTCCCTTGTCACATCCCTTGGTCAGTCCCAGGAAGTTTCCTAATCAAATACTAGTTTCAGGAGGAAGGGGGCTTAATGGTTGGGCAATATTGGATTCTATTTACTCTTAACAGTGGCACCTTTGAGAACAATGGCTGAGGCAGCCAGAGTTATTGTCATTGATGGTCCATTGATGGCTCCGGGTGATAGGTTTAGCTGGTATGTGTCAGCCCTCTAGTCCTCTCATGGCTGTGGATCGTTTGTCATGTTGAATCACCTACGTGCAATGTTAGGCGATGGGGGGGGGAAGGTGCCTGTGTGTCATCTCATGGAGTCTCTGTCAAGATCTCTGGTCTTAGGTCTTGGCATGGCGTCCGTTTAAACAGCAAAGGGTTACTGGTTTTACTGTGCTTCATGTGGCTAGGGAGCTTGGTTCTCTTCCTGCTGTGCTGCGGGTAAGAGAGGGCAGGTAACCCCAGGAACCACTGGCACATCATCTCAGGAGAAGATTTTCCTCTGCTGGGCTGCAATTGGCATCAGTTTAGGGTCACCACACAGTCCATTCCCTTTTGCACATTTACTGCACAGTCCAGTTATTACGGAGGCCAAAGGAGTGCTAAATGCGCCTTGTAGGGCAACAGGTGGCTTCAATTCAATTTACTTTAATTGGTGCCCCCCTGGTGCCCTGGAACCCCACCAATTCCTGGCTACAGGGCTGTGGAGGCCACAACAGAAAAGGCATGTGTATGGGCAGTTGTTGGATTTGCCCATTTGCAGATTGGCACCTGCAACAGACAATGAGTGAACTGTTGTTGCAGAGGTAAGAAAGAAGTCTAATAAAGGGCCCTTTATTAGACTTCTTTCTTACCCTTGTGGTTCTTTATTCCAGTTTTTGGGTCAGGTTTTTCCCCCCCTCCCTTGTGTCTTGCTGTTGTTGCAGAGCCCTGCTCTGGAAGCTCTATCCCTTAAATCCTGTATGTGTGGACAGGTTACTTGGCTGAGAAGAAAACACATGCATCACTACTTTTTCAGTACTCTCCTTGGATAGAGAAACCAATTAGGGAGCTGACGGTAGCACTTATTAAGCAATGGCTGTTAGAAGAACAAACAGTTCAACATGGGTCTGAATCACATTAATTTAGCACTTATTTTATTAGGCATGATGGGGAGTAGTAAACAGTCCCACCATGCTTACATCATACCATTTGAAGGGACCACAAGTGTGGACATTTCATATGATTTTTCCTTGGAAAAAATGGGTGTGCTGGGAAGATTAAGCTAACTGCCCATGCAGACAAGAATGGCACATATTTGGCATATAAAATTCTTGCAGCTGTCGTCATATAAACAATAGGTATTTGACTGTTTATATGACGACAGCTGCAAGAATTTTATATGCCAAATATTGGAAAACTATGGTGATACCAACAAAACAGGAATTTGTGAATAAACTCTTTGAAACAGCAGAAAATGATAAACTAACTTTAGAAATGAGATTAAGCAAAGAGTGGACATTTCAAAAAACATGGAAAAAGTTTTATGATTGGTATAATGTAAGTACAATAGAAGATTAGGCAATTATGGCACAATGGACTTGAGAACACAGAAGACAGAAGAATGGAAAGAGATAGAGCGTTTCTATTAATTAAGTAATTGGTTATAAGCATATAATGTAACTACTCTTGGCATACATGTTATGTGTAGTAGAGTGTCTGTTTGTAGTGTGTAGATTAGTTTGTTGTAGATTATAAAAGAAAAATTAATAAAAGTGTACCTATGGGTACTTAAAAAAAAAAAGAATGGCACATATGATTTAAGCATGATGGGAGAATGTGGCATTCATACCTCCACCAAACCTGTGTCAGGTGCTGCATTACAACAGAACATGAGCCAGACCAGGTCTCCTAAGGGAGTGGTTCTCAACCAGTGAGATGTGTAGGAACAATAGAATGCAGGGTTTTCATAACAGTTTGCTCTCTCTCAGTCCCCAAGTCCACCTGCAAGTGGGATGTGTCATCTCCTGGCAACACTACCTGCAACAGATTATATTTCTGTGACCTTTTGGTGTGCTAGTAGTAAACCTGGGCACTTGTGTTCCTCCTGATCCCCACCTTCCCCGTTTTTGTTTTTCTGCCCACTCCGCTAGCAAGTGTCTTTGATGTGCTGCTTCCTGTTGGCCCTACCTCCCCAGGATCACCCACTGATCTTCCCCATGTGTTTTACAGTTCTAGCCGCAAAAATTATACTCAGCAGTATTATTACAATTTGTAAGTACTTACGGAATTATTGGCTTTGTTTATTAGTGTTTTAAAGCCACAGCAATAAAATTTACTCACAACAACATTACTGCGATTTTTATCTCCTTAAAACATACCATAAATGATAAATATAATAAAATGCCTGTAAACATATACATACCATTGTTGGAAAAGTGGGCTTTTTGTTTCTATCGTGGTGGGAGCCAGGTTCCTTGAGACAGAGATTGGGAGAATGTAAGATGTGAAAGGTTCAGAAGCAGTGTCCTAAGGCAAGTGTGGTGACTGGCAGATATCATTTTAAGAGCATAACACTACAGAAACAACTCTAAACGTTAAATGATTCATTTGTAGACGTGAGGGGCCTACTGTAGTGTAACAGTCTGTAAGGCAATAGTATTACCATCATCAGCACATCAATTCCCCCCAAAAACTCCACTAAAACCACTAACTACAAATAAATTATTAGCAGTAAACTACAAATACCTGCTTAGAAAAAACCGCACACATGAATATATCTTTGCCAGGTAGATTGTAAGTGAATATTATTTGGAAATCGTATCTTCAATATTTTCTAGACTTAATGCATTTTCTTTAAACACATACACTCCTTATGTAATTTAATTTTTTCCAAAGAATCATTTGAACCTAGGAAATTAAAAAACAGCCAAGGTAGTTAAAAAATTTAGCCAGGTGAAAATCCTAGCATTTTTTGATGGTTAGAAGGAATGGTAAACATTAATGGATCTACTAGAAGAACACATTTATTTCTCAGGGAAGGAATAAAGTGCTTCTTTCCAATTCAAACACCATTACCAGAGCTCAGCTTTCGTTCAGGGAAAATGATTTGCTCTTTTTCTATTAAGGAGCAGGCAATTCAATATCACCACCATGGACCACCCACAAGCAGCTAAAAAAATTCTCTGAAAACTTCCACTAAATTGGCTGGGGAAATGGGAGTAACAGTCTGTGGTGAGAACAAAACATACCACAACATGGCAGACAATCTCCAAATTTACAACACTAGAGCCCCCCTCAAATATTAGGAGGACAGCTGTATGACAATTTATTCTATGGCTTCATACATGTTTGACTATTTGGATTCCAGTGGATCAGATTCTTAATCTGTCCTGCAGCCAAGGAACTCAGAGTGCCATTCAGGCCCCCTATTAGATCTCTGACAATTACCCTACAAGATGGAGCAGGCTGAAAGAAAGTGAATGTCTCAAGATCACCCAAAGAACACCATGGCTGTAGAAAGATTTCAAGTTTTTGTCTTTTACCAGGATGCCTGGTGTTGATGGAAGTTAGAAGGGGGTTCTGAGCCCCCTGCCCTGAAGATCCTCCTGCACTATCACTATCAAAAGACATATCAGGCCAAAACATCTGTTAAAAAACAATACTAGGAAGTGTCCCAACAGGAGTCATGGAATCCCACCTTTGAGATCAAAAGTCGCATTCTCTTGATGACCTATACTTTGAACATTTCCTTAGCTCTTAAGATAAGAAGTTATTTATGAAGGTGCATTTTTAGACTTTTTCCCTTTTGTGTGGTATACATTGTATTTAAATTTTATTTAAACCTCTTGCTATAAGCATTATTCATTATATATGTATTAGGGCTACAATGTTTAATCAATAAAATGGGTTATATTAAAATGTGGCCCAGACTAATCAGGTAACAATTTTTTAAAAAAAATCCTTAATACAAATACATTCAAACCTGGAGAAGAGGCATTCCTCCCGCACTTACACAGAAGAAATGTCTCTCCTATAATAGCACCAGCTGCATCACATACAACACATGCATGCCTCACACAATTTATCTATTTTATTTTATTTATTTTATATGCTTTCAATTTGTATCCCGCCTTACCGGTATGAACTGGTTTTGAGGCCAAAAAACCCATAGCGTTTTGCCCCAAACCTAGAGCATTGCCCCCAATGGCAGAAACACAATGACATCACTTCTGGTGATGTCACTGTTGCATACACACTTGCATGCACGCCAGAAAATCTTCAAGGAGGAACTGGGAGCCCCCCCCCCCCCCCCCCGCCGGCAGCCACGTAGGACCTGGCAACCCTATCTTATTCATATGCCAATTTACACCAATTTAAGAGATTTAAGCTAATACAATTACAGTGCAATCCTAAAAAGTGTTACATTCTTCTAAGCCCATTAACCTTAATGGACTATCAAGTAAGATTTAATTGAGCAACAGCCCTAACTGGTACATAGGTGCAGATTCTTATGAATACTATCAGTAATTTCCAATGGCTGCCCAGTAACAGTATAATCTTTCTTGAGAAAACCTTTCTATGTTAGCTGCACTTTGGTAATATGCAGAATACTGAAGTGTGTGATATGTGAGACTATCTATGAAAAAAGTACTTAGAAACTTCATTGGGTTCAGACTACAGTAGTCAGGATTTATACAGAGATCCACAGAGCAGAACACAGTGCTTGAACATCTTCAGTGGCTACCAGACTACTTCTAAGCACAATTCAAAGTCCTGGGTTCTTCTCTTCATGACACTCAACACCTACAAACAGGGTACCCGAAGGCCCATCTGGTTCCATATGAATCTTCCCATGCCCCAAGATCAGAGCTGAAGTCCTGCTCCGTATTCCTTCTCTCATCAGGTAGGTGGTTACTGGAAATAGGGCCTTTTCCTGTGGTGGTGGTTGTTCAGTCGCACAGTCGAGTCCAACTCTTCGCGACCCCATGAACCAGATCCCGCCAGGCCCTCCTGTCTTCCGCTGTCCTCTGAAGTTGGCTCAATTTCATGTTCGTTGCGTCGATTACACTGTCCAACCATCTCATCCTTTGCCGTCCCCGTCTTCTTTGACCTTCAATCTTTCCCAGCATTAGGGTCTTCTCTAGTGAGTGCTCCCTTCTCATTTGGTGGCCAAAGTATTTAAGCTTCAGTTTCATTATCTGGCCTTCCAGGGAACAGTCAGGGTTGATTTCTTTTAGGATTGACTGATTTGATCTTCTTGCAGTCCAAGGGACTCTCAAGAGTCTTCTCCAGCACCATAGTTCAAAAGAATCTATTCTTCGGCGCTCGGCCTTCCTTATAGTCCAACTCTCGCAGCCATACATGACTACTGGGAATACCATTGCTTTGACCATGCGGACTTTTGTTGGCAGGGTGATGTCTCTACTTTTTATCATGCTGTTTAGGTTCGCCATCGCTTTCCTCCCAAGGAGCAGGCGTCTTTTAATTTCATGGCTGCTGTCACAGTCTGCGGTGATCTGGGATCCCAGGAACGTGAAGTCTGTCACTACTTCCACAGCTTCCCCTTCTATTTGCCAAGGAGTGATGGGGCCGGATGCCATGATCTTAGTTTTTTTGATGTTGAGCTTCAAGCCCACTTTTGCGCTCTCCTCTTTTACCCTGAGCAAGAGGCTCTTTAGGTCCTCTTCACTTTCTGCCATTAGAGTGGTATCGTCTGCATATCTGAGGTTGTTGATCTTTTCCCCAGCAATCTTAATTCCCGCTTGTGATTCATCCAGGCCAGCATTTCGCATGATGTACTCTGCATATATATTAAATAAGCAAGGTGACAGTATACATCCTTGTCGTACTCCTTTTCCTATGCTGAACCAATCAGTTGTTCCGTATCCGGTTCTAACTGTCGCTTCTTGGCCCTTATACAGGTTTCTCAAGAGACATGTGAGGTGGTCTGGTACTCCCATCTCTTTAAGGACCTGCCATAGTTTGTTGTGATCCACACAGTCAAAAGCTTTAGCATAGTCAATGAAGCAGAAGTAGATGTTTTTCTGGTACTCTCTTGCTTTCTCCATAATCCAGTGAATGTTGGCAATTTGATCTCTAGTTCCTCTACCTCTTCGAAACCCAGCTTGTACTTCTGGCAGTTCTCTATCCATGTACTGTTGAAGCCTAGCTTGTAGGATCTTGAGCATGACCTTGCTAGCGTGTGATATGAGTGCAATTGTGCGATAGTTTGAACATTCCTTGGCATTGCCCTTCTTTGGGATTGGAATGTATACTGACCTTTTCCAATCCTGTGGCCACTGTTGCGTTTTCCAAATTTGCTGGCAAATTGAGTGCAGCACTTTCCTGTGGTAGTACTCCCCAAACATCTGTCAATAATCTACCATATTTTCTTTACGCAACCCCTTACAGCCATTTTTCTCCCTGCAGGCCTATGGCAGCATCCACTTGTCTTTGTAGCTTATTCTGCTGATTTCCACCTTTTGTTTTCATTGCAATAGATACCTTTTGGTTGCAAACTGCCTTGGTGGCCTGGAATAGGTGAAAAATAGGGTATAAATGCTTTAATACATAGTAAAATTTGATCCTGTTTAAGAGTTAGTAGGGCCACGGTGGCTTAGCGGTTAAGACACTGAGCTGCAGACTATAGTTCGGCAGTTTGAGACCCTAGTGCCGCGTGACGGAGCGAGCTCCCATCTCTGGCCCCAGCTCCAGCCAACCAAGCAGTTCGAAAGCAAGAAATTATAAGTAGATAAATAGGTACTGCTTTGGTGGGAAGGTAACAATGTTCCATGCACCTTAGCGTTTAGTCATGCCGGCCACATGACCATGGAGAAGTCTCTGGACAGCACTGGCTCTTCAGCTTGGAAATGGAGATGAGCACCACCCTCTAGAGTTGGATTCGACTGGCTTTCGAGTTAGTTGCCCTCTTAGATACTTATCTTAACATGGTACGGGGGGTTGTGTGTGAGTGTGAGCAAAGCTGGGAACAATACCATAAAGAGTTTAGATTCTGTCAAGAGACTAAACCCCTAGCAGAGTCATTCCAGATGGAATGGTCACAACTGAGACACCAGACTAAGATCCACCCCTTCATCAACAGCCACATCAGGAGAAGAGAATATGAGACAATCCAAAATGAAAAAATTCTAGCTTATGGCACATAAAGACAAAGAGAACTATTCTAATAACCAGTGTAAAACAATAGAAGGGAACAACAAAAAAGGAAGAACAAAAGATCTGTTCCACAAGCTCCAAGAAATCAAAGGGAAATTTAAAGTATGGTTAGGCATACTGAAAGATCAACATGGAAATGCATTAAATGGACAGGACAAAATAATGAAAAGATGGGTACAATACACTGAAGAATTATACAAAAGAGGTGAAAGGATGACAAATTCCTTCTGAGAAGAACCTTTTGAAGAAAAACCTGCAATTTTAGAAAGTGAAGTAAAAGCTGCACTCAAAGCAATTGGGAGAAACAAACATACCAGGAATAGATGGGATATAAATAGAGCTATTTCAAGCCACAGAAATGGAGTCCATCAAAATCTTAACAAGATTATGTCAACAAATATGGAAAACAAAACAATAGCCTATAGACTGGAAACACTTAATCTACATTCCAACTCCCAAAAAAGGAAGTGTCAAAGACTGCAGCAACTATTGGACCATTGCATTAATTTCTCATGTGAGCAAAGTGATGTTCTAAATCTTACAGCAAGGACTGTTACTATATATGGAATGAGAAATGCCAGGTGTTCAAGTGTGATTCAGAAAAGGAAGAGGCACTAGAGATCGTATTGCAAATTTATGTTGGTTATTGGAGTATATGAGAGAATTTCAGAAGAAAATCAGCTTGTCCTTCATAGATTACAGCAAAGCTTTTGAGTACATGGATTGTGAAAAGCTATGGCTGGTTTTAAAAGAAATCAGAGTGCCACAACATCTGACTGTCTTGATGAGCAACCTGTACTCTGGACAAGAGGGTACTGTTAGGACAGGATACAGAGAAACAGAATGGTTTCCAATTGGCAATACTGTCAGACAAGGATGTACTTTATCTCCCCATCTGTTCAATCTATATGCAGAACACGTCATAAGGAAAGCTGTAATAGATTTAGATGGAGGTGGAGTGAAAATTGGAAGGAACACTAACGATTTGAAATATGCAGATGTCACCATACTACAAGCAGAAAATAGGGAAGGCTTGAAATGACTACTTATGAAGTTGAAGCAGAAAGTGCCAAATCAGGATTATAGCTGAACATCAAGAAACAATAAGTAATAATTCCTGAGGAACTACACAAATTTAAGGTTAGATTTGAGTCCAGTAACACCTTCAAGACCAACAAGAGTTTCAGGATATAAGCTGTCAAGAGTCAAAGCTCCCTTCATCAGAGAGGCTGACAATGAAGAGACTGAAACTGTTAAAGATTTTCTATTCCTTGATTCAATTATCAACCCAAAGGGAGACTCCAACCAAGAAATCAGAAGGAGATGGGAGACTGGGAAGGGCAGCCATGAAGGAGCAAGAAAAGATTCCTGAGGATGTGTCACTGGTGACCAAGATCAAGATAATTCGTGCCATAGTATTCCCCATGGCTATGTACGGGTGTGAAAGTTGGACAATGAAGAAAGCTGACAGGGAGAAAATTGATTCATTTGAAATGTGGTGTTGGGGGAGAGTTTTATGGATACCATAGTTAGCCAAAAAGACAAATAATTGGGTTCTAGATCAAACCAAGCCTAAACTCTCCTCAGAAGCAAAAATGACCAAACTGAGGCTATCGTACTTTGGTCACATTCTGAGAACGCAAGACTCACTGGAAAACACAATAACGCCGGGGAAAGTTGAAGGCAGCAGGAAAAGAGGAAGACCAAACATGAGATGGATGGACACAATAAAAGAAGGCTTTCAGTTTGCAAGACCCAAGCAAGGCTGTCAAAAATAGGACTTTTGGAGGTCATTAACTCATAAGGTTGTCATAAGTCGGAAGCAACTTAACAGCATTTAACACATGCAAGAGTTAGTCAAATACTGATTCTCTTCAATCATACTATTACTCATAAGGATTTCTGTTTCGTTAGCCATTAAATATTTGCAACACTTGACATGGACTTCAGCTATGTACTGTTAGGCTCAACCCACTTCTCTGAGCAGCAGGAAGTTCCAGGAGCTAGTGCTTACCTGGCTTGGTTCTGTTGGAAGAAGAGAGCACTGGAATCTTTTAAATAGTGCCCATGGCTCAGTGGTAGAGCATCAGCTCTGCATGCAGAAGGTCCCAGGTTCAATCCCTGGCATCTCCAGCTAAAAGGATTAGGAATTCAGTGATGAGAAAGAGCTCTACCCAAGAACCTAAACAACCACTATCAGTTAGAGTAGACAGTACTGACCTTGATAGGTCAATCATCTGACTCAGTTTACAGCAACTTCATATAAGAGTCAGACCTATCACTACATTTATCTCTATACATTTAAAAAATTCCCCAGCAACGTTACTAGAAACATGACATTACGCCAAGTTCATAGAGAACTATTTGCTAACTCGGCAGCCTGTATGCATCCTTGTTTCTCAGCATGAAATTACACTGCTAATTCGGAGGCATCTAATCAGGAAATAAGTAGAGAATTTGCTTAAACATTTTTTCCTTCTTGTCTTGGACCCAGCATTCCAGTTTACTTCTGAACCTCTTTTATGTAGCTAATGTGTCATAGAATGTTAGAGTTGGAAGGGACCTTGCAGGTCATCTAGTCCAACCCCCTAGCAGGTTTTGAAAAACTCTTTCAACTGCTAGTTTTCTCTAAATTAACACCCTATTAACTCTGAGGTTCGTGCCTTCCAAAAAAGGATATTTAATAATATAATAAACACAACTACAAAGAAATACAAGTTACACACACGTTTTTAAAAACCATAGCTAAAAACGGGCAAAACCCAAAACCTGAACATATATCCCAGTAAGGCAGGATATAAATTGAAAGTAAATAAATAAATAAAAATAGATCCACACGGTAAGGTAAACCCCAATGAAAAGGAACAGGATGAAAATATCACCAGAGAGCCGAAAGCAGATGTTTGATGTTCCGGATCCATCCATTTATATTCCCAGCCAGTATCTGCTTTGGACATAACCTCTCATGCAACCTAAGACATACTTTCAGACTGTTCATTTTCAAAATGTAGTACAGTGATGGTGGTTAAAAACAAAAAACGAAAGAAACAGAACACAGGCTATCATGTGAGGTGCAACACTGAACGGGAAGGCAAGATTCTGAGAAGTCCAGCAGCATCCTCTGTGAGTTCAAATTCAAGCAGTGTAAGCAAAGCAGAGAGAGGGCAATAAGAGAAGGAGAAGGTTGCCACTCTGCTGCCCTCCCTTTTACATGGACAAAAAGGACAGGAAAGAGAGGGGTCTTCCCTTTCACGTAGAGGTATCTACCTTTACAGATACAGGTGTTTTCCCACAGGGGGGGTGGATTTGGGTGGTTTCCTTATTGTCCCTGTGCGGCGGCAGCTGAGCATCTATAAGTCAAGTTTCCTGTATTTTTCCTGTCCTGATCCGCTTTGAATTCTCCAATTTCATTTTTTTTTTTAAAAGGCAGAAGGTCTCCATCGTCCTTTCATTGCAGTAATGCAAGTGGAAAGGCAAATCTCCGCAATGAAGGTACTTAAGGCTGGGAATCCAGAGATTCTGACAGATTCTGTAATGCTATAACAATAATCAATTGTTGATTTTAAAAAAACTGTGGAGGCTGGGGGGTGGGATGGCTGCCACAGGGAAAATGGTGTCAATATGGACAGGACTGAAGATCCAGACTTTTCCCTTATAGATGGGTGCCACCCTGGCTTTGCTGCAACCTTTCCCAAAACATCAGAGCAAAACAGGTTTGGAAAACATCACAACAATGGCAGGGGAAATCCTGAAGGTGCAGGGATCCACCACAATGCCAAGGTGAAGTGTGTGTGTGTGGGGGGGATAGCACCCAGGCCAGGACAAACAACCTGTGATGTTCATCTCCCCTAAACTGTGCAGGTAAACTGCTATTCCCACATGGAAAAAAAATAAGGAAACCCAAGTGGTGGGGTTGCTATTTTGAGCAAGCAAACTGCAGGGAAATAACATTTAGTGTGCCTTCCCCAGCTAGATGCAGGTGGGTAGCCGTGTTGAACTGAAGCAGTAGAACAATTTAATTTCAATGTGTCTGAGGAAGTGTGTGTGCACACGGACGCTCACACCTTGCATAAAACTTTGTTGGTCTTAAAGGTGCCACTGGACTCAAACTTTGTTCCCCAGCCACTGTCAGCCACAGCATTCTGGCTCCTTTTGGTTAAAAACAAGAGAGTCAGGAAAACAGTACACAATATGTAAACCAAAACTCAGCCAACCATACAGCTACAAAAAAGATACACATGCAGGCTGCAATATGATAAATCTGCTATAGAGACGAGATGCCCTGCCCCAAACTAGAATGTAAAGTCCTGTTGCTATGTTACCTTAGCAGCATTATTGTCACTTGCATAAGACGGATTCCCACACTGCTCTAGTAACACATGGAAAGGGGAGACAACATGGGTGGGACAAGTGACATGGCTCCATGAGACAGAAACTATAATGGGTTGGGTCCAAAGGTTCCTTTCAATTTAGCAGGCAATCATCCACTTCCTCCAAGGGAAGATTCCTCATTTAGCAGAAAGAAACCACAGACTCCAACACAGTAGTTTTGTCCTACCCCACATAGTGTTATTTCCATGCCTCTATTTATTTATTTATTTGGCATTAAGTTGCAGCTGACTTATGGTGACCCCGTAGGGTTTTCAAGGCAAGAGACATTGAGAGGTGGTTTGCCGTTGCCTGCCTCTGCATCGCAACCCTGGTATTCCTTGGTGGTCTCCCATCCAAATACTGACCATGGCTGACCCTACTTAGCTGACACGATCTGACACGATCAGGCTAGCCTGGGCTATCCAGGTCAAGGCACCACTAGTTATGGCTTATTCTACAAACATTTGAGACACTGATTATAGAGGGGCACATGTCAGATATTTAAAGGATGTGTCTCTAACTGGATTAAAATCCATCTGTGTTAACAAAAACCATATGAAGTTTGAAACTGGGATGCAACGGAGTCTTATTTCCCTTTTTAATACTTGCTGTATTTCTCCCCACAGTTAACTAATGCTTTATCCATATGTCCACTGAATCAGCCAGTAAAAAGTAATGGTACAAAATATTCACCTGGGAAATGTCAGATAGATCTAGTGTATATGTAGCAAGTGCATTTAACTACAAATACAAAGATAATGGTAAAATCAACAAGTCATTTGATTCTGCACACAGTATTTCATAGCCACAGAATCCCAATGATCTGATCTATGAACTCGATTTAAACTGTACAGAAGAAGAAGAAGAAGAGGAGGAGGAGGAGGAGGAGGAGGAGATTGGATTTATACCCCACCCTTCACTTGGAGTCTCAGAGCGGCTTACAAACTCCTTTCCCTTCCCCTCCCCACAACAGACACCCTGTGAGGTGGGTGGGGCTGAGAGAACTCTGACACAAACTGCTCTTTTTCAAGGTGCCAGAGCTTGTGACTGACCCAAGGTCACATCAGCAGGTGCAAGTGGAGGAGTGGGGAATCAAGTTGGAAGGGACTTTGCAGGTCATCTAGTCCAACCACCTGGTTTTCTTATAGGTAAGTATGATACTAAACAACCAGTTTAGTAAATGAATACAAATAATTTTTCAATACTTAAAAATGTAAATGCATATGAAATTATATACTTTGCAGACTGTTCATTATACAAGAAATAATACATTAATTACTCCACACACAACCCCAATCCCACACTTTGTTTAGGGATGTCAGCCTCCAGGTGGGACCTGGGGATCCCCTGGAGTTACGGCTGATCTCCAGACCACAGAGATCAGCTCCCCTGGAGAAAATGGATGCTTTGGAGGGTGGACTCTACGGCATTGTACCCCACTGAGGTCTCTGTCCTCCCCAGGCTCCATCCCCAAATCTCCAGGAGTTTCCCAACCTAGATCTGATAACCCTACCCCCCCTCACCCCACTTGAACGAACACCCTGAATCGGACTTGGGAGTGGATTGGTAGCCCATGTAATTGCTGTAGTACTGGGGACATCTGCTCCTGATAGCTGACCCTGACCAGCAGTCTGGCCGCAGCATTCTGCACTAGCTGCAGCTTCCGAACGCTCTTCAAGGGTAGCTCCAAGTACAGCACATTGCAACAGTCCAGTCTAGATGTAACTAAAGCGTGGATCACTGTGGCTAGATTCAACTGACCCAAGAATGGACCCATCCATTCCGGTTAGTGGGGGTCATTACATATTGGGAGAGCTGGGCAAATGCACTCTAAGCCACAGTAACCACCTGTTTTTCTTATTTATTTATTATCAGATTTATACCCTGCCCTCCCAGCTGGGGCCGGCTCAGGCGGCTTACAGAAAGAATAAAACACACAAATAGAAAATTTAAATAGTCCTAAAACCACATAAAACATTCTAACATGAAAAGGTGCTAACGTTGATTATACTAATAATTAGAGAAATTTTAAAAGATGGCGGCCGACCTTCAGTATAGAGTCCTAGCGGTCAGCTCACAGGTCTAACCTTATGCAGCTGGCACAGGCTGTTCTGATTACTTCAGGGAACAGGGTTCTCTACTGCATAAGGTCCCGCAGGGCCCTGATCTCTTCTGGGAGCTCATTTCACCTGAGAGGAGCCACCACCGAGAAAGCCCTAGCCCTGGTTATAGCCAGCCTGGCATCCTTGGGTCCAGGAGGGTCAGTTGATTTTGGGACCCTGATCGCAGTGCTCTCTGGGGAACACGTGGGGAAAGGCGGTCCCTCAGGTATGTAGGTCCCTGACTATAAAGGGTTTTAAAGGTAAGAACCAGCACTTTGAAGCGAATTTGGTCTGCTATCGGTAGCCAGTGCAATGTCTTCAGCAAAGGCTGAATGTGCTCCCGCATTGGAAGGCCCATTAAAAGCCTGGCTACAGCATTTTGCACTAGCTGTACCTTCAGGATTTCTGACAAGGGCAGCCCCATGTAGAGAGCATTACAGTAGTCCAATCTTGAGGTGACCATCGCATGGAAGGGAAGGGAACCAGCTGCCCAGCCGAAAATGATAAAAGGCAGACTTCGCAGTGGCTGCTACCTGGGCCTCCATAGTTAAGGAGGCATCCAAGAGCACTCCCAAGCTCCTAACCTGTGGCGCTGACACCAACTGAGCCCCATTGAAGGTCAGGAGTGGGATCCCTACCCTCGGCCCGCTCTGACTCAAGCGCAGGACCTCCGTCTTCGTCAGATTCAATTTCAGTCGGCTCAGCCTAAGCTATCCAGCCACGTAATGCCCAGAGTCCAGATCTTCTGGTTAGGAGTCAGACCAGCTGCCCAACAACAGATAGAGATGGGTGTCATCTGCATACTAGTGACACCCCAGCCCATGTCTCCATGCAATCTGGGCACAGGGGCGTATGTAGATGTTGAATAACACTGGGGACAACACCGCCCCTTGAGGCACTCCATAGTCCAGTGGGTGCCTTCGGGATAGCTGTTTCCCCAGCACCACCCTTTGTCCCCGACCATGAGAAAGGAGGTGAGCCAATGCAAGGCAGGCCCCTGGATTCCATTGTTGGTGACGTGGTCGATCAGTAGCTGATGGTCGACCGTGTCAAACACTGCTGACAGGTCCAACAACAACAGCACTGCTGATCCGCCCTGATCCAGATGCCTCTGGAGATTGTTTGTGAGGGCGACCAGTGCCATCTCTGTCCCGTGGCCCGGGCGAAAGCCAGACTGGAAGGGGTCTAAAATGGAAGCATCATCCAAAAAGCTCTGTAACTACATTGCCACAGCCCTCTCTATTATCTTGCCCAAATAGGGCAGGTTGGAAACCAGCCAGCAGTTCGCCAATTTGGCCGGGTCCAAAGTTGGCTTTTTCAGGAGAGGACGTACCACCGCTTCCGTGAGGGACGTTGACAGTTTTCCTTAGGGCACCTTGAAATCCCTCACGGCCAGCTTTAATTAGCCATGAAGGGCACGGATCCAGGGAGCATGTGGTGGGGTGTACATTTAGGAGCAATTTGTCAACTTCCTCTAGGCTGAGCGGATTGAACTGATCCACAACCTGATCAGAAGACGTGCATGGAGACTCAAACTCACTCACTGTTTCAAGTGTGACAGGGAGGTCATGGCAGAGTGACAAGACTTTATCTGCGAAGTAGCTTGCAAAGGCCTCACAGCCAATATCCAATTCCTTAGCATTTGGTCTGCCTTGTGGCAGGGTAGTAATGGACCAAATCGTTCTAAACAATTGAGCTCGGCATGAGCTCACAGACGCAATCGTAGCCGCAAAGTAGGGCAGGTTGGAGGGCAGGTCTTCGCAGCTTTGCCATCTAATAGGATCTCATAAACATCCTATAAGATGCTCTCGTAGCTTCATTGTGGGTGTGCCATCACTGTCTCTCTAACCGTCTTAGCCTTCGCTTCATTAGCCGCAACTCCTGGGTGAACCAGGGAGCAAGCTTGGACCAAGGGCGCAGAGGGTGTCGAGGAGCGATCTCGTCGATGGCTGCTGAAAGTCGGCTATGCCAGTCATCTACAAGCTCATCTAACAAGCCACCAGGGTGTACTGCATCCCAGAGAGCCATCTGAAGTCACATTGGGTCCATTTGACTCCACGGGCGAGCTAAAATACGCTCGCTGCCCAAACAGGGTTGGGGTGACACATTCAGTCGGGCCCTCAAGGCAAAGTGGTCCGACCATGGCACTGCCAAAGCAGTGATCCAGTTCACTGTTACCCCTGCCGCGAAGATCAAATTGAGCATGTGCCCAGCCCGGTGAGTGGGGGTCATTACATATTGGGAGAGCCCTAGCACCACCATGGACGACACCAGGTCCATTGCCCGAGTAGAGGCCATTTCATCAGCATGGACACTGAAATCACCCAGGACTACCAGTTTAGGGTGTTCCAATGCCCAGCCTGATATGGCCTCCATCAGGAACGGCAGGAACGGCAAACTATTGGCCAGTGTGTTGAGCAGTCGGTACACCAGCCAAATCACCAAACTCTCCCCAGCCTCCCACACCAGGCTGGCACACTCAATGCCCATGATCTTTGGTGGTGGGAGAGAGCTACTGTCTCCCCGTCTCGGTCATGCATGCCAGGTCTACATTCTGCTCAAGCAGAAAGTCCCAAAGGACCATGGTCTTATTCTTTATAGAACTGGCGTTACACAATGCCAATGTCGGAGGGGGTTCATTTATCCTAGCCCCACTGCATACAACCTTTGGGATGGGACACAGGCTGGAAGGGGGCCGAGCTACTCTACTACTCCATCCCCTTCCATTATCTCCATGCCTGGTCCCACCACTGTACTTTCCCTTCCCCAGGAGCACTGGAATCCCCTGCCCAGTCATCGCCACACCTGGTGGTCTTCGCTAGCCTCAAACCAGCTAGAGCCTCAGACCAACCAGCTATAGTTGGCTGATGTTACTAAAGTAACTGCTCCAAGCACTGGTTCAGAACATCCATGGCATCCTTGGAATCAGGCGGAAAAGAAAGTTAAGAGTTGGGTATCATCTACATATTGGTGACATCGCAGCCCATATCTCCTGGTGGCCTCTCCTAGTTCCTTCATATATTAAATAGCATAAGGGATACAATGGAACCCTGCAGCACCCCACAGGTGCCATGAGGCAGAGCAGGAATTCCCCAGCACTTCCTTCCGAGACCAACCTCCCAGATTGGTCATGAACCACCGTAATATGGTGCCCTTCAGTCCCAGTGCTGAGAGGCAGCTCAGTAGGATTCAATGGAACTAGCAGGGTCATATTTCCCCTGTCTAGTTCTCAACAGAATTCAACAGCATGAAATGGGTCCAGAAAACCAGTCTCTTCCATGAACCCAAGAATACTGGGCAAAAATTTTCTAACATAGTAGAGCCCAAGGATGTGTTTTCAGGTCTAATCAATGCCTCCTTGACCACAGACAGCACAACTCCTGCTCTCAAGGAAGCATTTACCACTTTCCTTCACCTCTATATTAGTCTCCTAGTTCCAGTATTTGTTCAGCTCCTCTTCCAGGTAACAGGGTGCAGTTAGATTTTCAAGCAAACGATGTCAGCTATTTTGTAACACCTTGGAAGAACGGCAACATTTATTTCAGGACGACAGTGATGAAGGGTAAATGGGTGTTTTCCCAAATTACCCCCCCCCAAAAAAAAAATTCTTATAACTGCTATTCTACTTCCAAAGGAGGAAATTGGACAGGGTCATATCGTACTAATAAAACTCTAGCTCCACATATAACCCCCAGTTTTGCAAAACTGTAGTTTCCCACAGCATAGTTAATATAACAGTTTGAAAGGTAAGTCAGACTGGTGTAATAATGCACAAGTAAAGAAGTGTAATGTTTATTGGTTATTTCTGTCTGTGTATTGTATTGCCTAGCTCTAAGTTCTATTTATCTATCACTGTTATTCCACCCTTCTCCAAGGACATCATAGCAGCTTACATGGTTCTCCATGCCTTTATTTTATCCTAGCAATTATCTTGCAAGATAGGTGAGGCTGAGAGGAAGTGGCTGGCCCAAGACTGTCCAGGGAGCTTTACAGCTGAGAAGGAATTTAAACCCAGGGCTCTCTAGTCCTTGTTCTACACTAACTACTATACCACACTGCCTCTCCTGGATCTACTTTTGAACATACGATGCTATAGATCAATCAGCATTGTTATGTGAGAAAGGCAGCCATAAAAGTTTACTCCATCTTTCTCCAAGAACCTTAGGGAAGTGTACATAGTCCCCTTCTATTTTATCCACACAACTACCTTGTGAGGAGGGTTAAGCTGAGACAGTGGTGGTGGCCACACGCGCAAAATAAAGTGGGGGAGAAGAGAGGCTATTTGCTCTGTAGGAATTTGACCCGCAGTTGTGTGATCACATAGTCCTTGGAAGCTGCAGGCACAGCCCGCCACTGCATGATCACACGCAACCGTCTTTTTTTTTTGGCTGTGTGTTTCCAGTGTGCTTCAACGAGGGATTGATGATTTGCATCTCTGCACTGAGGGCTCCCCATGCAGTGTGCGATGATGTGCATACCGAGATGGGAAAAAACAACAGCACAGAGTTGGGATGGCCTGATCAGACCATCCCGACTCCATGGGAACGCACTGGAGCGATCACACTGGGGAAAGTCCATCCCTGGCCCATAGCAACCCGCTTGCTACTGGACTTTCCCTGGTGTCTTTTTACTCCGCTTCTGCAGCAGAGCAAAACGGGTTGCCTACGGGTGCGGGGCACTTCCCAGATGTTTGTGTCTGATCACACCCTTTAAATCCTCCTGGCATTCGTGCCTGTGGTGCAGCTAATTGTGCGTGTGATCGCGACCAGTGACTGACTTAAGGTCAGTCAGTGCATGTCATGGCAAAGTCTGAAAATGGATCTTCCCAGTTCTTTTCTGCCTCCTGACTCTGACCACTGCACCTCATTTAGTATTTAACAGCAGCAGCAGCTGCTGCTGCTTCTTAACCATTCACAGATGTCAAAAGAACACAGCAGCAGCCTTGATGGAGGAGATGCAGGTCCACCTAGTCCAAAACTCTGTTGACAGCAATGACCAGCCTTGAAAGTTCCCATAGAGGGCATGCTTGAAAGGGGTAGCCACCTCCTGCTGTATGTATTCAGTATTCAAAAGCACACAATGGGGGTTACATTTTCTTAACATCAATAATAGCCACAGATAGATCTGCCCCCCTTTAAAGACAATTATGCCAGTGACAATCACAACATCCTGTAATTTAACATAACGTTAAATATGCATCCTTTTGTCTATGAGAAGGAGGAGGAAGAGGAAGAGACAGAAGAAGAATTGGTCTTATACCCCACTCTTTACTACCCAAAGGAGTCTTGGAGCGGCTTACAATCACCTTCCCTTCCTCTCCCCACAACAGTCACTCTGCGAGGTAGGTGGGGCTGAGAGTGTTCTGAGAGAACTGTGACTGGCCCAAGGTCACCCAGCTGGCTTCATGTGGAGGAGGGGGTGGAGTATTGCCAGTAATGTCATTATTGTTCTTTTCCTTGCAGACATACTGAGGCATCCCTGCCCAATAACACAAAGGCCAAAGTACTTCTAAACAGTGGCACAAGGTTCAGTATCTCCTTCCTGATAATTAAAAGATTTCCCCCTTCTCTTATGCATGACTTTCCAACACTGATTGTCAGTAAGTATCATCAGGCTGAGTATCATTAAGCTGTTGGACCCAAGCTATCAAGGTACACTCATTGACACATTCACGGTTCATAATATTCTACACCCACTAGTTGCAGCAGGTATAGAAATCCATGAAATAATTATAGATCTTTAAGGGTATGAAAGGTTATCTAGATGAAATCCAAGGTTTGCCCAAAAGCAGGATAACAATGAAGCAATTCTGAACAACTTTTTAAAAATGGCCAAGGAAGAAGATTTCACAACTTTATATACTAAAATAAATCTGCCCTCGTTGTCCATTATACTTAGGAAGTTTTGCATAATCTTAATGTCAAGCCACCTTGCTGTGATGAAAACTTTCTGCTTCTTTTCTATCCTCAGTGAAAATATTCTTTCTGACACTGTGTCAGAGGCTTTCTCAAAGTGAAGGACTTCAAAACCAGAACCTTCCCTCTTTCCACTGTACACTCACAAGGGCACCCCTGAAAACTCAGAGCACGCAAAGAACTTGTACATATGTCTGCTTTTTAGAAAGAGAGAGATGTGATGAGAAACAAAATGGTCTCTCTCCCTGTGGTCCACGACTGCTTCCCTCATTGAAGCAAGGCCTTCTGCAAGTGCCAACCTGCAAATGGGTAAAATCCCCAATTGCCCATCCATGTGCCTTCTCCATTGTGATCCCCACCTTATGGAGTGGTTTTCCCGAGGAGGTCAGGAAGGCTCCCACTCTCTTGGCTTTCCATAAATAATGCAAAACTGAATTAGTCACAAGACCTTTTCTGCATAGACTATAGGGTAGCACTGTACAAAAGGCTTAACAAAGTTACTTGGATAAATTACTGGGGACTGTGGTCTGTTCTTCTGTGTATAATTTCCTGTGGAGTGAATCCTGTTGCATAATTTTGCATCATTTAATGTGTCATGTTATCACTTATACTTTGCTTCAGTTCTGGTTTTTTTGGACTTCTGGTTGGTTCCGCAGCCCAAATTCTATTCCATGGTTTATTGAATGTCCAATCCTGTTGATTGTATTGACTTACTCTGTAATCCGCCTTGAGTCCAAGTGAGAAAAGCAGACTATAAATAATGTAAATAAATAACTAAAGTATGTTTCCATTTTGGAAGTTTCATCATACATTAAGGTTTCAGGCACTGATGTGTGAATGTCAAACTACAGTCTACGGCTTTCTGTTAATTCACATTTCCCCTCTGCTTTGTATTCTACAATAAAGTTGTCTGCTCCTGCTTCAACTAAGAGCTTTAACAGGGTCAAATATGGCCTCAATCTGTTTAGTTTAATCACAAGAGAAGAGGCAACTTGATTACAAAACTTTAAGTACCTTTCCCAGGAGATGTTATCTGATTGTAGAGGGCCCTTTTAACATATCAAACACAAAATCTAAATACATTCCAGGGGTGGAATGTGAAATTAGAAACATTCAAGATGGAAATAAAATGTTGCTTTTTGACACTGAGTATAATTAAGAGAAGAAATGCGGGTGGAACATTATATTGCAGACTGGACAAAGTGTTAATCAACAAGTGATTTGGGATGGCTTTTTCTTTGAGTAAGTAATAATAAATTTCCTCAAGTGCATCAGTCACAGTTGATGCTCTCTGGGCTGGCCTGTACGGTCAGTGGGGTGCCCTCTGACTCTCTAAGACAGTCCAGTAAATCTTAAAAAAAAAGATTACCTACTCAGAACAATCCTGCATGTGCAGAACAACAGTTAGAGTCACAGCCATGAATTCATCAATCCTTAGAACATTTCCATGAGGTAAGGCAGAGGAACATAAATACCTGAGGCCCATGAAAACTTAGAGTGGCATGTAACTATAATGATCTGATTCTACACTGTTAATTTGTTTTTCCTCAGAAAGCAGATAACTTCCTGTTTGAAAGTAAGCTTTCAATTAGAACTGAGGAAAAAATCTAGACAAATTTTCAGAACTAGAAGTTTACTCAGCTGACGTTCCCAAGGTCACCCAGTACTGGTAAGTCAACATCAGATAATAATATTTTCGAAAGCTATTTCAGGAGATGTATCATGTGTGTGATGTTGCATCCTGCTGATTTGCATTTACAAAAAAGACTCTTAATTGAAAAACCTATTACAGAACTCTGAAGCAAAAATCAATGCTCTGTACAAAATTAATCCTTCTGGGTGGAGGCATGAAGTGAAGGTTTGATTTTAATCCTTGATATTGTTCCACATCTGTTCACGCTTCCCATTTGAACAATCCAGGCCTCTCTTTTCCTCATTACAAACATAAAGAAGCAGGTGTCAGCTGTGAAACAGATCCTTTTGGGGACAAATCACACAACAAGTTAAAATCATAGTTGATACATGGTAGTTATCACATTCAGTTTGCCTCCCATTGACAAGGATTGTGTTAATAGGCTAAGACTCTACAATTTGTTTGCAACTCTTTGATGGTATGACATAACTTATTTCGGAAATGTTTCCATTACGACATGAAAAACCTAGTTGTATGAATGAGCCCTCCAAAGATTATGAAAAAAATAAAAAGCATGATTCAGTGTTTACAGGAATGACCTGTACATTTATAGCTGTATGCAATTAACTGTACTCTTCAGCCCCAAAGTAAAAATATGTTACTAGATGGAACCTACTTTTAATCTCCAGCACCTAAAGGACAGGACTATATGTTCCATGATCCCTTTTCACTTAATTATTTTTGTTTTATACAAAGTAGCCACTGACAATGGTACAGCAATTTAAAAAGGGGAAGGCTGTTTACAACCTTTTCCTTTTGCCCCATTTTCCTACAGCAAATCATCACCCCAAAACAGCTGTAATTTCCTGTAGAAAAACAAAGCAAGGCCGTTCACCTCTCCCCCTACCCTGTTGCCTCTTATATTCTTTAAATTGCTCAAAGGATCACATAACTACACAGTATGTAACTTCACCCTAAATATATGCCCAAATAGATACATTTTACATCACAGAACAATCTTAGACTTTGGAGATTCTCAAGAGGTCCACACAACTGACATATTTCAGAAGGCGCATTCAGAGAGGCAGAGGCAGATTTCATGCACCTCAGTAGCAGGAGACAAAAAGATGCCTGTAAACAGGCAGAAGGTAATCTCACTACCAGAGAATCAGACTGAACATGAAGGCCAGGTGCCAAGGAGGGGGGAAATCTCCATATGCAGATGTTCCTAACAGATTAGCCAGCATACCATAAGCAGAAATTTGCAATGATTTTAGAGGCTGCCATAGACAGAACAGTCTCTATGGCAGTAAGCTCCAGTGTGGCCCTCACTCACCCTCTGGCTCCTCCAGATGCACTCCCAGGAGCCCTTCCATGCTAATTTCTTGCCCCTTCTTTCTTCTCTTTGCCCTCCATTTCATTTACACTCCCTTATTTTCTATTCTTTCCTCTGCTGCCTTTCATACTCCTTCCTCACTCTTTCTCTGCCCCCTCTTTCTGTCTTTGTCTGACCTTCAAAGATGCCTGAGCTCGCAGCTTGGCTTAGTTTGTCTTCATCAGGTGCACCAGGTGCACCTGGAGTACTGTGTGCAGTTCTGGAGGCCTCCCTTCAAAAAAGATGTGGACAAAATCGAGAGGGTGCAGAACAGGAGGATGGGGCACCTGCCCAGGACCCATTAAACCCTTGTCTGTGATCCATTCAAGACACAAAAGTTTTAAACCCTCTAATTATGGAAAAGGTTCCAAACTGGCCACAATATTCATTAACTGTTCCCAAGAACCCTAAAGAACAACAAAGGCCCTGCAACAGTATTTTGTTGTTATTAGTTAAATTTTTGAACTGCCTATCCCTGCTACTGCAAGGCTCTGGGCAATGTACAACAGTAAATAGAAACATTAAAAAAAATCTACAATTAAAATACAACAGTACCAATAAATCGTTAAAACTCAAAATGGCAAACTCCCCATTCCAGCCTCCCCTACCCCAGTCACAGAACCTCCATCTTGATAGGATTCAGTCTCAGCCTGCTCTTTTTTAACCACTCCAACACGGCCTCCAAACCTATGGCCAAATTTTGTGGGGTGGCATCCAGGTGCCTGTCTGATAACAGATATAGCTTGGTATCATCAGCATACTGATGACATCCAAGCCCAAAACTCCACACCAGCTGGGCAAGGGGATGCATATAGATGTTGATGGTGGAAATTTGTCCAAGTAAAAGGCAACCCTAAGTAGTTACCTGAGATATCTCAGAGCCCTTGCCACATATGGACATGAGGCTTAAGATTGAACTGGATGTTGCCTGCCACAAAAAAATACAGGGAAACAATTTATTTACTACTAAAACAAGTGGGGGCCCGCAAGACTTCTTGCTGAGCCCAGCATGGCCACCATGCTCTCCGTGGGCTGTGCCGCCACTGGGTCCAGTGTGGGTCCTGGGTTCCACCGCTGCCTCCACCGGGTCCAGCATGGAGTCCCGTGGTGGATTGCTGCTGCTGGACTGGTGCCATATAAGAAGTGTACATTGTTTTGATGCTGGGCTAAGTCTGGGTGATGTGAGGGGGTACTCTGAGGACGGTTTGTGGTGGCCCTCGACAGCCCTGACTGTAGAAGCTGCAGAAATTGCTCATTATAGCATTGCCAAGAAACAAGCAAAATAACTGCCTGTGCTGCATGCTGAAAACTGCTCTAATTTTCAAAATATTCTTATACATCAATAACTGTAATAAAGGAAGTTCCAGGTTGAAATCTAGCTTCCTTTCCAATGTATCTGACAAAGTGTGCATGAACACGAAAGCTCATACCTTGAATAAAACCTTTGTTAGTCTTAAAAGTGCCACTGGACTCTACATTTGTAATAAAGGAAAATCGAAAGTAAAATTAATTTTAATCCAGTATTTTAGATTCTGGATTCTAGATTAGATTAGATTAGATTCTAGATTAGATACCCACTTCCTGCTTCTAGAAATTACAAGATTTCTTTAAAACTGTCTTTAATTAATACAATATTGTACCCTGAAGGGTACATGCAGACTGACTGTACTTTTGTGTTAAACTAGTAAGAAACATTCCGTAGGTCCCAGGTTATGGCCTGAAGGCCCACAATGAGGAAAACTTAATGAAGCAAGGCTCATATGTGTCTGGGCCAATGTCTGGATAAGAAACTTTCTTGTAATATGTTTTGTGTTGTCTAGAGATACATGATAGAAGGTGAGCAGGATATAAATGTAATTAATAACTAAAAATGTTTGCTTGCCCAGAGGAGTAACCAGATGGCTATCCAGAGCAAACCCTGAACAACCTCAAAACCAAATATACACATAACAATGGGGAAAATATAAATAAAAAGCAGCAACTACTACCAATGGAATATTTCATTAAATATGGTGATGTTGTTTTTCTGCTGTATGTTCCGTTAGGAGGGCCCAGTTCATAGGCTGTTTTGTTGTTTCCTTGCCTGTTTTGGGCTGATTTTTATGCTGTGCCTGTTATTGCTTCATGCTGGTTTTAAGTCATTTCATTTATAGTCCACCTTTCTTGCTAAGACTCTAGGCTTTGAGCCACCTTGTTAAAAGGGAAAGGTGGAATATAGAGATTCAAATACAACAAACATCATCTGCCATTTTTAACTTGAAAAAAAATAGCTACTGGACCAAGAGGTCCATGAGGGGATGAGCAACAAACCCACAGACCACCTCACTCAAGTGCCCTCTTGTTACTCCACCCCCCCACCAGCACTCACTGCCATGCCACCCATATCCTGACACACAATATGGGACTCCATTCTACTATTTCAAAGATGGGTGCTCAATTCTACATACTCTACAGGATGAATAACTTTTATGGACAAATCTATTCAAACCTATTCAGCTGCTGGATTTGTCCAGCCAACCACCGTGCATCTACGATATTTATACTAACTTAATTTTCCTCCTGATATCTCTCTTTTTCTCACACTCAGGGTTGTGGTGTGGAAAAGTTTTCATCCTTAAAAATTTCCAGGGCTTTATTTGTCCACAAACCGTTTTCCATTTCTAAAGATTCATTGTTTAATAAAATAACCATGAGTGAATAACACTGCTAATACAATACTGGATAAATATGGCCAGTTCAAAGTTGTAATTAAAGTTTTTCATGTGATTATTATTTTAAGAGAGTACATGTTATGTTTTCCTGATTTGTAAATGGGGGAAAGAGAGGAAAACCTACAAAGACATATAATAATCCAAATAAAAATCCAATTTATGAATTTAACTAATGGGTTGTACAGGTCAAATCAAAACCAAAGCTAAAATTCTTATTAATATGTGTTCTCGCCCATGGTGGAAGAGAGAATGTAACCACGAATCTGATATGGAACTATCAAGTAATACAAGTGATGCTACAGAGAGTGACAGTGAAAGTGAGGTGCCCCAGTAACCTCCATGGGTTAAAATTAGGGTTGCCAAGTTCCTCCTGGCCCCCAGCTGGGGGTGGGGATAGGGTTGCCAGATCCAGGTTGGGAAGCTCCTGGAGGTTTGGGGGTGGAGCCTGGGAAGGACAGGGACCTCAGGTGGGCACAATGCCATATAGAGTCCACCCTCCAAAGCATCCATTTTCTCCAGGGGAACTGATCTCTGTAGTCTGGAGATGAGATGTAATTCCAGGGGATCCCCAGGTCCCACTTGGAGGCTGGCATCCCTAGTTAAAATAGATGACTAGGCCACCAGACCAATGGCATATCATGCACCGTTCTTTGGATACTCTAAAATTAGTGTGTCAACAGTTTTCAGTCCCTTCAGCTTTTTCCTTAAATTTACACAATGTAAAGGAAGTACATGCTACATTGTCTTTACATTTTTACCAGTCATATTCCAAGAAAAATGTTTTACACATTTTTGAAGGTAACATTTAAACCATGCATGATTTATATTTTCCTAATCAAGGATTCCAGTTCATGTATTTGTTCCTAATGGTACATAACATTAACATATGGTACTTTTTAAATTTTGTTTACTAAGCATAAGTAAATATAAGAATGCTAACACAGATTACGGTCTATTTAGAGCATCAGAAAAATTTGTGAGTTTTCCTGAAAACCCACACCCCTGCTCACACCCTTCTGCTTTCCACTGTAAAATTATCCACAGGTTCCACCAGTGTGTTAATGTCAGCATAGTGTGTCACTGGTTTATCACTGAAAGAAGGTATCCCGTTTTGCAGGGAATCTTGAGTTAACATTCTTCAGTGTTGCCTCTGTCATCTGCACCACCTCAATAATTCCCCACATCTACTGTATATTAGTGTAATCAGTACAGTGCACTGCAATATTTTCCAAACAAAACAATTCAACAGCCAGTTCTGAGAAACATCTGCTGCACACACCCATACACCTTAGTGAGAAATGTCAAAAAAGCAAACCGATGCATTTTTAATGGTGTCCAGTGTTCCCTCTAAGCTGAGTCAGTGTGAGCTAGCTCACCATTTTTGAGCCTCTGGCTCACACATTTTTGTCTTAGCTCAGGAAGGATGGCTCCAGAGCAAACTAATTTATGCAGTAGCCAAATTGCTTGCTCACAGCTTTAATGCCAGTAGCTCACAAAGTAGAATTTTTGCTCACAAGACTCCACAGCTTAGAGGGAGCATTGGTGTACACATACAGCTCTACGAAGCTGCTAACTGGATAAGAACTGCAGGTTCAAGCAAATATATGCAATGAATGCTTGTACAAAATCTTGGACGTAAAAGACAAAACTCTGAGTTTCAGAAAAGGTACCTAATCATGTTGTGACCATACTGGTGTAAGGGTAGGTGAATCAATTCAGCCACTTGAAAAGCATCAAGGCAGTAGATTCCAATCAGCTTCACAGTGTGTTTTATGGACAGGAAACCAAAAACATTTTCAGAAAGAACTTAGTGAACACGTGCATGACATCATTAGAATTTTAGTAGATAGCAGCAACAGTCTAATTTTGTAGATGCTAGCAAACTGTTGGAGAACAGATCAATAAGTGAGCCTTGGTCTTTCTGGCTTTAATATGTATTGGATTCTAATAGCTACCCTTGGGTTCAATATCCCACAAAATTTTGTAAAACTAATACCCTGACATTGCCCTTTGGGTTAGTGGATAGTTTACATATCAGGAGATAGTGGTCCTAGCCTCTAAGCCTTAACATAGATTTCCTGGCTCTGGTGGTATTCTTGACGTAATACACAGATTGCCACTGGAAGAGATGCCAGAATAGTCTGTGGCTTCATCCCCTCACAAATAATAACAGGCAAAGTTCAGGTCTGCTGTGTATGAGGGGTTGGATTTTGTCAAACATGTCAGATGTTAATCACAGGTTTAATTGACAGCTACATTGGCTTCTACTGATGGCAAAAAGTATTTAACATTTGGATTCTCTTTTGGTCCTGGCTGTATGCCAACCAACCACTTTTTGGGTCTTGAGAGACAACCAGGATATATCCTCTATAGAATTACAGTGCACTCTATTTAGGTATTTTATTATTTCTGTATGCTGCAAACTAGGATGTTATATGTTTAAAAGTTTCTGCATTATGGTTTTCAAGATTCAATAAATAGTTTCTAAGGTAAGTCACTGTCTTGGTTGTCTCTCTCTGTGAAAACTCTCTTGCCAATCTCAATCCAGCCCACTGAATGTTAGTGGGGGTCCAGGCAATCTCCTGGACCTTGAAATCCCCTAGCACCAACAAATTATGTACAGGTTGAGAACAGTGGCTAATATGATATCTGGGAACCACAACAGGGGTGCGTTGGAGAATCAGTAAAACCTGGCTATCCCAACCATGTTGAAAGTCCCAGGAGCATTATTGACATGGTGAGGTAATCACTAAGAATTCAGTATATTTAAAAACAACAACAACAGTGGAGCAGAGCAAGATCACATGCATGAAAATGTAAAGTCATCAAGTGAAAATATAAATATCAATAGCCTAGCAATTTTGTTTGGGTCAGGCAGTTTTCAGAAAGAGATAATGATGCCTTTCTAATGTGCAAAACAAGGTTTAATTTTGAAACCAATAGAAAACTATGAAAACTCATTTCTTAATTTAGTTCCTCAAGTCATAAGAAGTGGGACGTGAGCCCACAGCACATGATATTTTGTGACTGAGGTAAGAACCCATGGAAATTTGGATCGGAACAACAGTACACTGAACCAGAAAACAGAAGTGTCACCAGCCCCATGTGTCTGTCTTTCAGTTTTTGGCTCTAGAGATAAAGCAAAGGCCAGAGCTAGTAGCTAATTCATATTGTGACTGGTTCATTTTGTGACATATATATACACGTTTCACTTGGGGAGAAAGGAAAATAGAAGAACCAAGCAAACCTTTCACAGGGAATAAATTTAAACGAAGCCATCTTTCTTCTAGCATATTTGGAAGTATTCCTTTTTTTATTCCTTTTGAATAGACTGGAAACCAGATAGCAATATATAGAAATTGCATCATGGCTCCACTCTCTGAGAATTAATTACAGAGAGCACTTATTTTTTTTAAGCCACAATGGATCAGCTACCCATCCTGCAAAGCATATGGTATTTCTCATCAAACCCAGGAGTTTGCTTTAATTACTACTATTTATATTGGTATAAGATCCTACGCAAGTTATGAGAAGCCTTGGCGCAAACTCCAGCAATAAAATTTTAGAGATTTCATTGCTTACTAAACTTGAAGGATAGGTCCATTTCCTGTCTGAACATCTGTACTTATGCATGGAATTTACAACTCCAGTGGTTATAGTAGACTGAAACCGGAGCGGGAGCTCCTTCTTGTTGCAAAGAAAGAGGATGGCAGCGCATGGAAGGGTTTCTCTCTTCACCCCACACCCAAGAGAGAAAAGGGGGTGGTGGTAGTGTTCTGCCTCTGCTTTAACGGGGAGGGGGGCGGACTGCGCTCCTTTGGTGTCTTCCCAGATTGTACCCGCTGGGTCTTGCACAGCACAGCACAGCACAGCCCAACCCCTTCTTAGCTTGTCCTTGTCAGAAACACGCAAACGATCTCTCTTCCCCAGGAGGATGGATAAATCTATCCGGCGTTCCGGGCGCCATGCGATCAGTCACTATCGATCCCGTGTCCAATCCTGCCGCCGGGTAACAAACGCAGAGCCGGGTAGGGAAGGAAGGGTGACAAGCGCCTGCCCTCTCCAGAAGGAAAGAGGCTTCTGGCCGTTCCGACAGAAGAAGGGCCAGGAGGCTCTGAAGCCCCGCCACGCAGACGGCTCCCCGAGGCGGGATGCCCGCACGTTCGGGCTCTCGCTACCGGCGGCAAGCCACCCGGCCGGGAGAGCGCCCACACGCGCACACGCCCGCCCTCTCCGCCTGCGCCCGATCCTGAGCGGGCTCTCTCGCGCCCCGACAGGGCCAGCCACGCTCCCCGCCCCGCCGCGCCCCTCGCCCCGTCCCCGCTACTCACAGTGGCACCAGCCCAGGTGGCAGCACCAGTGCAGGCGGAAGCAGCGCCCGTGGCTGTGGGTGGTGCACAGCGACAGCCCGTCGCAAGGCTGGAAGTCGGGTCTGCCGGCGCAGCTGCGGGCCAACGCCTGCGCCTCGTCCAGCTTCTCGCTCTTCCCCAGAACCGCGGCCGCCGCCCCTGCCCCGCTCATCGCGCCGCCGCCGCCGCCTTCGCTGCCGCCGCCACCTGCAGCAGCAGCAGCAGCAGCAGCCGCCCGCTCGGAGCTCTCGCCCCTCCGCCGCGTCACTCCCGCTCGCGCGCACCCCGGGCGCAGGAGGGGGTGGAGGGGGGTGGAGAGCAGCGGCCGCCTAGGCGGCGTTTGCCAGCCAGGAGGGAGAACGCCACGGGCCAGCCCGGCCCCGCCTGCAGCCGCCCTGGCTTCCCGCCCGACTCCGCCCCCTCCGGCAAGCGAGCGAGGGAGCGAGCAAGGGAGGGAATGAGCGCGGAGGGGGAAGTCGGCCGCGGGGACTCCGCCGGACTCCAGTGGCGAGTGGGGCGGGGGGGGGAGGGAGAGGAGGAGGAGAGCTCCAGGGGCGTTGTTCGGCTGCGGAGTCTCCCCCCAGGACGGAAAGACTGGACAGCCGCCGCCGCCGCCTCTCTCCGCAGAACGTGGTTGCTGGGCACGGGCAGCCCCTCTGGGCGACGAAGGGAGGGAGGGGGCGCCTAGCCCTCTTCGCAGTCAGTAGCCAAGGCCTGGGTGGGGACTCCCCTCTCCGGGGGAACAGGCTTCAAAGAGATCGCACCTGCTACCGGGGGGGGGGGGGGGAGGGGACGGGCCCCCCACCAGGCTCCAGCAGACAACGCGCCCCCGCCACACACACGGTGCCCCGCCCGCGCTGGAAGCCATCTCCATTGCATTGGCGGCCGCTTGCAGCGTGGAGGCTGCCGATTCCTTGGTGGGCGGATTTTTAGTTCGAGGCAACCATTTCTCTCTCGGCAACACCCTGCTTGCCTCCATCTGGCATGGAGCAGCCGCCCCGCTTCCCTACGTCCCCCTTCCCGCCCGGCCCCAGTCTCTCCACGCCCCTCTGTATAGACCCTGGCTGCAGGCTTACAAATCCGCAACGTGGCAGTACTGTATAGCTGTTCTATCTATCTCGATACGTGAAAATAGCAGGAGGCATCGGTATGCAAGTGCCCCTGGCAGAGCTCCATGCGCGGTGCAAATAAATAATAAACGCTGTTGGGTGAGAGCAAGCTGGGTTCATAGAACCTTGGTCTGTGGTACCTTGGTCAAATTCCCATTTACTTCACTGGGGATGATAGTTCTTCTGGATCGCTAGGTGGGGGAGCTAAAGGGAGGGAAATCAAGAGTTTGTGGAAGAGGCTATATAATGGCATGACAAAAGGCGTGTGCTAGTAAATTATTATTAAATTACTATTGTCTGCTGCTGATTCTTGGGCAGTTTGCTACCTAACCTTAGGTCATCTCTGGTGCAATGATGCCCATTCCATCTAGCTGCTTTTTTTTTTTTTTGCACCGCCAAACCACATCCAGCCTAAATACCACTTTGCTCAGATGTGTGAATCCCATCCTCATCCCACTAAACAATTCCCTACTCATAATACAGGTAAAACAATTTTCTGCTCATACATTCTAGTAAGCAGACACCCATTCTTGAAATGGATTTGTGAACCTGAACATCCTTCTTGGTAAAGCTGAAAATAAGTAAATAAATATAAATATAAATGCCTCCCATAATTATATCCTCAGCCGATGTATGCAAAGGTGTACCAGAAGCAAGATATTAGATCACTGAAGTAAGCTGAAACAGCTACTACATGGGAGTTGCAGACGGATATTATTATTTCCCTTTCTTTCTATTTCTGCTTTGCCGCTGGCATTTTAGTAGACTGGCCTACATGACTACTGGTAAGATGATGCACACGAATGTAGAAGGCAAATAAGAAGCACTGAGAAACACGCAACTATTTGTACTAAGCTTTCATCTTTGATGATACCTCAGTTTTTTCCAGGCCAGGACATCTGGTTCAAGTCATGAAGACCTTAGAACTGGACAGTTAGAAGTCCAGAAATATTTTGACAATCTGGAGAAAATATTAATTTATACAGAGTACATGGATTGGAAAAGGTCAGTATACATTCCAATCCCAAAGAAGGGCAATGCCAAGGAATGTTCAAACTATCGCACAATTGCACTCACATCACACGCTAGCAAGGTCATGCTCAAGATCCTACAAGCTAGGCTTCAACAGTACGTGGATAGAGAACTGCCAGAAGTACAAGCTGGGTTTAGAAGAGGCAGAGTAACTAGAGATCAAATTGCCAACATTCGCTGGATTATGGAGAAAGCAAGAGAGTACCAGAAAAACATCTACTTCTGCTTCATTGACTATGCTAAAGCCTTTGACTGTGTCGATCACAACAAACTATGGCAGGTCCTTAAAGAGATGGGAGTACCAGACCACCTCACATGTCTCTTGAGAAACCTGTATAAGGGTCAAGAAGCGACAGTTAGAACCGGATATGGAACAACTGATTGGTTCAGCATAGGAAAAGGAGTACAACAAGGATGTATATTGTCACCTTGTTTATTTAATATATATGCAGAGTGCATCATGCAAAATGCTGGCCTGGATGAATCACAAGCGGGAATTAAGATTGCTGAGGAAAAGATCAACAACCTCAGATATGCAGACGATACCACTCTAATGGCAGAAAGTGAAGAGGACCTCAAGAGCCTCTTGCTCAGGGTAAAAGAGGAGAGCGCAAAAGTGGGCTTGAAGCTCAACATCAAAAAACCTGAGATAATGGCATCCGGCCCCATCACTCCTTGGCAAATAGAAGGGGAAGTCATGGAAGTAGTGACAGACTTCATGTTCCCAGATCACCGCAGACTGTGACAGCAGCCATGAAATTAAAAGACGCCTGCTCCTTGAGAGGAAAGCAATGGTGAACCTAAACAGCATGATAAAAAGTAGAGACATCACCCTGCCAACAAAAGTCTGCATGGTCAAAGCAATGGTATTCCCAGTTGTCATCTATGGCTGCGAGAGTTGGACTATAAGGAAGGCCGAGCGCCGAGGAATAGATTCTTTTGAACTATGGTGCTGGAGAAGACTCTTGAGAGTCCCTTGGACTGCAAGAAGATCAAATCAGTCAATCCTAAAAGAAATCAACCCTGACTGTTCCCTGGAAGGCCAGATAATGAACCTGAAGCTCAAATACTTTGGCCACCAAATGAGAAGGGAGCACTCACTGGAGAAGACCCTGATGCTGGGAAAGATTGAAGGTCAAAGAAGACGGGGACGGCAAAGGATGAGATGGTTAGACAGTGTCATAGATGCAACGAACATGAAATTGAGTGAACTTCAGAGGACAGCAGAAGACAGGAGGGCCTGGCGTGACCTGGTCCATGGGGTCGCGAAGAGTCGGACTCGACTGTGCGACTGAACAACAACAACGTGGTTTTAATGGTGACCTTCCTCGCAGGCCTTTCCTTGCTTGTGGATTTCTGCCTCCAAACCCAAAGCAGCTTCGTACTAACAATGTAGTAAACGAATTCTTGGGTGCAGCATCATGGGAAAGCCTTTGCCTCTGTGACCTGTTTGTTTCAGGGCAACTGGTTGGCCATAGCATGAAACAAGATGCTGGACATGATGGACCACTTGTCTAATCCAGCAGGACTCTTTTATGTTCTTAACAACGGGCCACCTAACAGACACACAAACCTAGGAACCACATTCTACAACCAAGCAAGATGCCAATGCTGTTCTCGTGTCCACTCAGGCAATAATATTGCAGGACCTACAAATGTCAGCTATGTAGGTCATCGTGAGGTCTTTTTCTTGCTTTACTGTGAGAGAAGATGCCATCATGTTTCAACACTGCCCTTCTGCTCTCTGCATAGGAGAAACAGGAAACGATACATAGACTCAAATTGGACTTTGAAATGGTGATATTCGGAAACCAGCATAACATTTCAGCATACTTTTGCTTATGTACAATTCATGATTCTCCAGAAGATTCTCAAAGGGAGACTGCCATGAAACTGATGAACTACAATTGATCAAGGTTTGATCTCCCAAGGATGTAGTTAACAGAGTCCTGGGATTCCTTAGACATTACAGATGTTTAGCAGTTACTAGGAAGACCGTGTTACCACCAATTACTGTTTTTGTGAATGGTCTCTGTACTTTTTTGGATTGCACTTGAATTTTATATTATTCCATCTCACCTTGTACTTCCTGCAATTCATGGCCATTTGGACCCTGCTGTTTACAACTTTTTACAAATATATACTTGTCTCATGAGGACCTGCTACATGCATCTAATGAAGTGGGCTGTGGTCCATGAACATTTATGCTAGAATAAAAATGTGTTAGTCTATAGGGTGCCATAAGACTCCTGCTTATTTTTATAGATGGGAGATACACTGTGTCTTGGATGACAGGTCCTTATGCTATTAAAGCCATTGAAGCTGATCTAGAAACACAATAATGTCAATGAAAAATGCAGATGCAGAGTTAGGAATGATTAGGAAACCAGCACGATGCATCCACATTTAGAATATTGTGAGCAGCTCGCATTACCCCACTGTGAAAACAATAATGCAGCTGAAAAAACTGAAGAAAGGAGAAACTGAGACTCAGTTAAGCAAAGAACTTGCTCACATGATGTGTAATTGTTATGGACAGACTAGAGATTGTTCACACTTTTCTTTCTAAGTTCAAAAAGAGGGTAACATTGGTGAATTAACAGCAACCAGCCACAAAAGCCCTGCATGTGGACTGAAGTACTCCTCCTCCTCCTCAATGAGATGAGCTGGGATAAGAAATGCAGAACATCTTCTTAAGCTCTTAAATGACACAAGAATTTTTGATTCCTTTTTTACTAATGAGGAAGGGCCTATTGTTCTATTTTCCTGTAAATGGTAGGTTGGTATTCTGTACAGACAATGGTCTTGAGTCTAGTAAAGCTGTTTTGGTGAAATGTACTGGAGAGTTATGGAACTGATTGGCTGCTACATACATACATATATGACTACATAGTTTGGTTTCAGATGTGATATTGCATAAATGAATACATATGAAGCTACCTTATACTGAGTCCAACCACTAGTCAATCAAGATCAGTATTATGTACTGGGAATAACAGTGGTTCTAGGGTCTCAAGTAGAGGTCTTTCACATCACTTACTGCATAATGTTGTTAACTAGATATGCTGGGGACGGGACCTGGGACCTTCTTCATGCAGAGCAGAAGCTCTGCCACTGAGCCACAGTCCCTTGTAAGCTTGCCCCATGAAGAAGAGCCATTCTACACTAATTTGAATTTGTAAAAACTGTATGTAAACCATAGGTGTTTGGTGTGTGTGTGTGTGTTTTGCCTTTGCTAATTCTTAATTTGTTTTTAGCCAGTATAGTGGAGGCTTGGTATGTAACTTAACTATTTCAAGAAGAAGTACTTTAGCCTTTTCAGTGTGATTAATATTAATGATCAACATTTATTGTCTTTTGTAAAGGAAAGCTTGTCACCATTAGTCCATGATAAATTCTCATGTAATAAAATAATCTGGACTACCAATTTAACAGGAACGTTGCATGTAGAGGATCTTGCCAGCTATCTTCGTGTGGAGGAGTGAGGAATCAAACCTGGTTCTCCATATTAGTCTGCCACTCTTTACCAGATGGTGGAGTTTGGGGAGGGAGCTCAGCAGGTTATAACGCTATGGAGTCCACCCTCCAAAGCATCCATTTTCTCCAGGGGAATGGATCTCTGTAGTTTGGAGACAATTCTGGGTGATCTCTAGGACCCCCACGGCAACCCTAGAGGGTGCCCTGGGCCTTCTCCAGTAAAGCCCTAGAATGAGAGTGGTGGCAGTCAGTTAAGGCCCTTGCCTGCTCCAGGCTTAAAAGAGACAGGGGGGGGGGAAAGGAAGGTGGGTGGAGGGAAGGAGAGATCCCTAGAAGGGAGATCCTGTCAGTGGCAAGCCTTCATGGCCCCATGCACCATACCATGACAACCAGTAAGACGGATCCTGCAGTGCACTGATCAAACAGTGGAGCTGTTGAGCTAGGTTCTGCCTTTTGCTATGTGCTTCCACTTGGGCCCACAGCCTTCTCTGCTCCCTCCTTCCAGTGTTTAGCTGTTGTAGCTCACTTAGCCATTTCCCTGCTCTTCAAGCCTGGAGAGAAATAATCTTTTGTTGTTACCTCAAACCTCTTGTCCTTTAGCTGGTGGCAGAATATGTCCCCAAAGTGCTGTACTATTGCTGTGTATCCTGAGGTGCAGTACCCCGTCATACCCAGTCCTGTGCTTGTTCTGCCATGTTTCCCTTCGGTGTGCTCTCAGAGTTTGTGTAGCCATCCTGATGGGGTACCCATCCTGATGCACGTCTCTGCTTTCTCTTTGGGCTTTACCTCTTGGATTATTGGCTGCCCGAACATTTGCACCATTTTCTTGGGAACTGAGCCTTTGCCTGGAGCTCTGCACAGATAAGTAGCTATTATCCTTGTCTCAACCTTTTGCTCAACCTCTTGAGCTTCTTATCTCCCCATCTTGATTGATGTATGTTGCAAGGCATGTGTGGACATTTGAAATATTTATTTCTGGCAGTGTGAAGAGAAAGCACAGGTGTAAGTCCTTCCGGTGCCTGATGGCAGATGGGCTAAAGGGAAGTTTGTCTTCACCCTAATGGGGAGAGATTTGGGGTGGGGCGATGCATGCCTGACAATGTGCATCTCCTGACCCCCATTTTCATTTCCCTTATATTGCTAGGAGCTCTCTCCCATTTACAGTTTAGCATAATTGTGGTACAGAATGGGAAGGAAAATTTCCCTGTCAGTTTCCCCTGTGATTTTATTGTGTCCCCTTAGGTTGTAAATATATCTGGTTGCTTGTTGAGGTACCCTTTTTATGCCTTCCCTTTTCCTCTCATATGTGGATTAGGGTGAACCATCCTTTTGAGAGAGACATCTATTACAACACTTTCTGAAATAATAAGTGTCATCAGGGTTTTTTGGAGAGTAGTGGAATATGGCTAGTTGGAAGACAGAGCTCTGGAACAGAAGAATAAGGCAGCACTATTGAAGATACCAAAGGTCTGGTTCACACATTCAGGGACATGAAGCAGCAAACTGCTGAATGGACTGCACTAGTTTAGACTGCAGTGGGTGGATCCTAGTTATGAATGTTCCTTGGCATTATAACAAAATCATGCAAATATAAAATTAGCACAGCAAACAGAAAGGTTCAGACTTCACTTGTGCTGACTTTCTGTTTGCTGCCAGTTTTTAAACCCTGGGGAACACACCCCAAATGTGATCCTTCCCCAGCTATCTGAAGTGATGCAATCCACTCTACCACCAAATTTCTACCTAATTCTCCTGCATGTCTGAACCAGTCTTCAGATTCATAGGTAAAAATCACCCACTAAACTTAGTTTTTATGTAGATAAATATTGATAAAGTGAACAGCAAGTGTATGCCAGCGGGATGGTGAAGTTGCTCAGAGGTTACATGCTACCTGCAGGCTTTGAGGAGGATGATTAAGATGTATACTTTAAAAATAAGCTAGGAAAGTGAGTAGGTTTCAAGCTGTGATCCTGTGTTGCAGATTTTTTAACAGCAGAGCACAAAGGAAAAAAATCCTGTATTTAGAGTGAGTTTATTATCCCATGCCATGCCAGTCTCAGCATTATGGTATAGGCAGGTCATTGGACATCCTGTCTTGGGAGTAGCTAGTAAGACGCATATGGGCGTGAGTGGATTCAATCTGAGAGGTCAGGTTTTTGTCATATCAACCTAATCATAACTCATAGCATGAACATAAAAGCTGTCAGTCATTCTTAAGCATGTGGCATTCTAAGAGAGTTGCTCTTTAGGAAAGATTTCATGGGGATATGTGGTGGTGGTGAAATAGATAATTAGTTAGAGCCAGCCACAGCAAGGCCAAAGATGTCAAACTAAAAGGAATTAATTTTATGTTCCATCATTAAATATTTTGCAAAACAGGCATGATTTTAACCTTCCTTGTCAAGGCCAAAGAGAATAGCATGCAGTTTGCAATGCGGTCAGAATTAGATGTGCAAGGCAATCCTACTGTGTGCAGAGGATAGAGAGATTCATTGAAATTGCCTTCTCTGCATGTTCCTTCGCAAGCACTGCTGTGGGGCTGCTAGTCTCAGTTTGGTTCAAAGAAAATTAGAAGCACTGGATAAACACGGTATTATAGAAATGTATTAAAAACTCTTTTGACAGATCTTGAATGGCCTTGTCCAGTTCTCCTGGGTACTGTGAGGATATAAACAGCTCTGTCTGCCATTATAAATGTAGGACTTAGGTTCCCTCTGGAGGTTTGGTACTGCTGGGTGCAGCGAGAAAAGTAAAGGCTTTTCTCTCTGTTGGCATGCTGATTCTCTCCTAGCCCCCCCCCCCAAGTCTTTGGAAAGATACCCGTGGGCAAGGCCACTAATGGAAGAAGAGTGCATTGACTTTATCTAAAAATTTTGTAACAGCTTGCATGAATATTGGACATGTGTGCAGAGAGAATCTAGGAGCTTCAGTGCCAACAGCAAAAGTTTTCACCACTTGGATAAATATGTCATTACACAAGTTATAGCATTAAAAAAGAGAAATGTCTGAAGTTACTTGTGGAACCCTAGTGGCGTGCTCTTGCTGCTCACATCTCAAATAATGTGTTATATAACAGATCAGACAGGCTGGCTCGGTTGTACAAGAGATGCCACCACAAAGAAACCTTAAAATCCTCCCTAGAAAACTGGCATCACAGACTTTTCCACAGCCAGGCAGACCCCAGAACTCACTCACTGACTCTTTTATTAAAACATTTATACCCCACCTTTCCTCATGGTTCAAGGTGGCTTACAATAATAGTTAAACATTTCTCGTTAAAACCAAAGTTTTAACCAAATCTTTCCTTCCCTCCCTCCTTACAAGATGCCTGTGAAGGGGAATTCCCCAACACCTGCCAGTTCTTAAATCTCCCCCCCTCCTAGTTTAAAAAAAATATGCTGGAATGTTCGTTAGTTTTTTTTAAATGTGTATGTGTGTGCTTGCGAGCCTGGAAGTCATGTTCTGGCAACCCCTAGTGGGGCTAGGACTGTTAAGTCGCTCACTTATCAAAGTAGTCAGAGAGTGATTCAGCAACGATTCAGCTTTATTCAACAACTCGTAACACAACTCCAACACGGATCAACTCTGATAGCCAGAACAGCTTTTACATTGAAGCTGTTCCACTTTTAAACTCTCCCGGCTAATGTAGCCACGCCATATTATACAATACCAACCAATAAGATTGTATACATAAAGTCCAATCACAGAAGTTCCCGCTCAGGGAGCTTGATGGCACGTGATTGGTTGGTTCTTCCTGGGCTACCAATAAGATTGGAGGGATTAGGATCCTAGCCCAGGATGAAGCTTGACATGGAACTTCAATTAGGCGTTTCACATACAGTCATGTATTACAATGGCAGCTATTGAATACATCATAAGGACGTTTCAGAGAGGTGGCCTACCTGCCTCTGTATCCCACCCTGGTATTTCTTGGAGGCCACCCTTCCAAAGCTACCTGCTTAGCTTCCAAATGATCATTAGTTTTTAAAGTATAACTGGACTCCACTTCATTTTGCTGCAACAGACGTACACAGCTACCCCTATGGAGTTCCTCACTGGGACTCTCAAGTATTAACACATAGTACGGTTTTGTTTTGTTTGTTTTTGGTGATACTGGTTTATGTGTGTGTGACGACCCCTTAACTGGGGAGGTCTGGGTTTACTTTAAAATGTTCTTTCTGTTTTGTTTTTACTCTATATATCCAGCTGCCACCAGGAAATTTTAAAAGGATTTCCAAACCTTTATGCTTTCTCTATTTCTGGGAAGGTATGTCGAGGGTTTTAGGCGTTCGAGGTACTATGTGGTTCCTGGGAAGGATTTTTTACTGAGCTGGTATACTTGAAGGAAATAGGATTTATTTAAAGAAAGCATAAATACGAGGGTAAACAATGTAAACAGTACTGGGAATGATTTGAACAAATGCTTGGTGTCTCTCACAAGCTTCTCCTTTACTGACAGGGAGGTTTCAAGCAACTTTGTAACACTTTTCACTGTACTTTTTCCTAGACTCTCAGCTTTCAATTGTAACTCCTATAACACAGAACTGAATGTCTCTCCTTTCACACACAAATATTTAACTCAGAACTCTTATATCACACAAGACTGCTTCACAGGGATAAGTCTCCTTCCCTCAGAGACAGAACTTAATCGTCTGCTTAACACAGAGACTTTTACTCTTTTTCCACACAGGAAAACTTCTCTCACAGAGACCTCAGGACAAAACTGCTTAACAAACTTCCACTGTCTGCATCAACTGTCATATCTCCAACAGTCACCCCTGATAGACATTCCAATCATCCACACAGCGTCCATTCCAAAACCCCTCCCCCTCTCTGTCACTCACCAATCACACCACTTGCCTGTTTCAAGCACACTAGACTTTCACACAGCAATGTAAACCAAACTTTTAAACACACACACACAAATAAACATGAAATCGTTACAGTGTGCAAGACAAAGACAGGACAAAGCATGTGGATAACTGAAGTGTTTTTATTTAGAAAAAATGTTAGATCTCAGTGATTTTTATTTTTGGTCTTCAGAAGCAATTACTGAAAAGTTTAGATAATCTGATGGCTTCCCTGTTACCTGAGGGTGGGAGAAGCATCACTAAATTCCCATATCAAAGGCCACACAGGTTAAAATAGTTCTTGTTTTCTGAAGACCCTCTTCATCGGCAGTACCAGTGGTGTGGGAATCCCCAAGATGCTTGCTGTTCAGCATGCATTAATAGTATGCTTCTCAAAGACAATGATCCTGTATTTTATTCACAGCTGCATAAGAAGCAGGGAAAAGCCACAGTCTGATGAGTTTAGACATATGAGTTTTAGAAAGGGGACAAGGGGTGGACCCGCGATACTCGTTGGGGGGGGAGGGCAAGTGAAAGTGCAAGGAAAACACCACAGTACCCACTTGCACCAAGTCCCATCTATCATACACCCACTTGTGTTTCCACGTGCACAAATCTTGTGCAACCAGTTTCTGAGCACTGTAATACATAGGAAGGGAAATGCCAGGAGTTGCACATCAGCTTGCCAGGGGACGCTCTGCCAGTTTCGGGGGGATTTAAACATCCCCCCAATTTTTTTTCAGGGTTTCTGATTTTTGTGCAGATGTGGGGACTGCCCCACGTGTGCCCAAAACTCTCCCTCCCGCCCAGGTCCCCCCGATGTGCGGATTTAAGTATCCGCACACCAGGGGGCGACTTCGGTATTAGATATATAGATATGTAAAGTTTAGAAAAGGGGAGGCATTAATGTTTACAGAAGGGAGAGAGCAGGAAGTGAGTTGTCTGAGACGTCACTGGCTACATTGCCTGTCATAATCAGTATGTGAAATAGAAGAGACTGGATTGTCAGAAGCAGTGATCTGTCCCTCAGCCCATCTCCTCAGGAGTCTGAAGGTTTTACTCACTCCACAGCATTTTAAAGCAGGCTATTTTTTCAAATATTAGCTGACACACATCATCCTAGATCCAGCAAGGATCATAATTGAGTTTATCAGATCTATTATTTTTAAGTGATGGTGTGAAACTGTTTCTTATCTCCTATCAGGGTGAAGTTCTGAGCTTTGTGGTTTGGCCAGCTGTTTTCAGACTTTTGTAACAGCCAGCGACATTCCAAAGCTATGAAGTTCAAGCCTAGAGAAATTAGGGGTAGATGAAAAAGTAGTTCTGTATTTTCTCCAGCCAACTTTATAAGATAGTGATTCATAACACTTAACTTGCAAGTCCTAGATTATTTAAGGATTTGTATGAAGCTATGCAACACATCTTAGATAAGAGGACTCATGGTGGATGTGACCAATGATCTATCTAGCAGAGCAGTCTGTTTCCTACAGTGGTCAACCTGATGCCCCAGAAGGCCATCACAAAGGGCACAGAGGCAAAACCCTTCCCCTACTGCTGTCCTTCAGCAACTGGCATTCAGCAGCAACTGGCATTCAGAGATCTACTGCCTCTAAACATGGATATCCAATTTAGCCATCACTATATCCCGTCTCTGGTCCGAGCTCCTGCCAACCTAGCAGTTCGAAAGCAAGAAATTGCAAGTAGATAAATAGGTATCACTTTGGTGGGAAGGTAACAGCATTCCGTGTGCCTTGGCATCTAGTCATGCCGGCCACATGACCACGGAAATGTCTTTGGACAGCGCTGGCTCTTCAGCTTATCTTCCATGTATTTGTCATATTTAGTAGACTAATAAGAGGCAATTACAATCCCTCAGAAATTTCTTAGTTACCAGGCTGCTAAAGAAGAAGCTGCAAAATTAGGGACATGAGAGGAAATAATAGATGTACGAACGTATAGGAAACTCAGGGTACTGTGATCACTATGTTTTCAAACTCCACTTCTTTCCTTCCACTTTATCACCAACTCTGAGCCCTTTAGCCAAAGACCATGAAAAGATTAACAAGGTCCTGAGTAACTACATAAGACAGAAAGTGGACTATCAACCAAGACCCCTCAGGGAATATTTCAAGAAATAGAACAGTGAAAGGCACATTTTGTACGTTGCACTGAAAGCAGGAAATATAGGCAGTTTTACAGTGTGTTATAGCTCAATTTGGATTGGTCCATAGCTCTAAGAATATTTAATCTAAAAACATAAATTGCAACGTGATTACAGTTTACTGTTCTGAGATCCCACAAGTGATGACCACTCACTCACAGGAGGACTACCCAGAGCTACAAGCTTCTGCAGAAGAGGACTGGGCTGTAGTGAGGGTATATCAGGATTACGTTCTGCATACTTCTGCAGTTTCGCTAGAACTGTAGATAAACCAACCTCAGAGGCATAAAACATAGGGCCACCCCTATGTCTGGGCCAGCCATAGCCATTGATATAGATGGTATCAATGGCTTCTGGGCATGAAGCTATTCCATCAGACAATATCCGGAAACCCTCATTGACAAGGGAATACAGGCAGCGCTCCAAGATTTCGTCCTGTGTAACAGTGCGTACTGTAATATTATGGGTATTCCTATAGTCAGAAAGAAAACTATGAAGCCAAGGATCTGACCTGGGGACCCTACCACCTGGTTTATCGTATTGATACCATCCCTTGCCTGTTTTCTGTCCATATCTCCCTTTCTCGCATAAGAAGTCAGGGAGTGGGCTGTATCGTCTTCCATTTCGCTGGCGAGGAGGTGTGCCAAGAGGCAGGCTGGCTTCAGTCAGGCCTTGTCCTTTCCTTATTCTCCATCCAACGTCAAGCCCAGCGAGATCTGATACTTGGAAGGGCCCCATTTTGAAACCAAATCCCACTAGAGCTTTGTCTACTTCTTCAGGTGTACTGCCCTCTTCTATGAGGAAATATGTTTGCTCATTATAAGGAAGCAACAATCGGTTCCCGACAAAGCCAAAACAATTCCCTACTACAACCCCAATTTTCCCCATAGCTTTGCCTAAGCTCATAACAGTGGCAATGGCAGTGGGGGATGTATGCCGACCATGGATTACCTCCAACAATTTCATTACATGAGCTGGTGAGAAAAAATGGGTACCAATGACCTGGTGTGGACGGCTAGTGACAGCAGCAATCTCATCAATATCTAGACAAGAAGTATTAGTACACAAAAAGGCCTCAGGTTTGCAGACTATAGATAACTTGTGGAAGATCTCTTTCTTCAGCACCATGTCTTCAAAAACAGCCTCAATAACGAGATCTACATCTTTCAGGGCACTAAAATCCAGTGTGAAGTGAAGCAGACCCGGCTTATGGACATCCAATGCTTGGCTGTTCTGTTGCATTCTCAAACCTTCACGGTCTAAGAGGGCCGTTATAGCTCTTCTTCCTAGCTCTAAGTGATTCTTATCCTGTTCCAAAGCCACAACTGGAACCTTCGCCTTCACCAGAGAGGCCACGATGCCTCGGCCCATTGTTCCCAACCCTTTTGATTTAAAAAGAGAGAGGCAAAGGAAAATAATTAGAAACATTTTGCTAAAGATTTACAAAGAAAAGTTTCCTTGCAGTCTTTTAGCTTTCAACATGGGTGTTTGTGCTAATGAAGCAACTTTATTTTTATTAGTTTTGACTGGCATTCCCTCAGTGATCCCAAGTTTCAGCTCTATGTTTTAAATTTTCTTTTATGTCTTTGTATTTTCACTGGGTTTTAATGATTTTAATGATGTGTTTTTGTTTTAATGGCTTTTAAAATGTATTTTTAATCTGTTAGCCACCTTACTTGCTCTGAAGAAGGGAAAACGACGGGGGATAAATTCTGTAAATAAATAAAATAATAAATGAATGCTTTTCCATGGAAAAAGAAGGCTGGTCACCTCAGAAAATGTTATTTATTTGAACTGTTTTCTTATAGTGGGTCAGGTAAGCAACTACTGTAAACATTAAGATGGCACCAACATAATTATCCATACAGGAGGCTGGAGCTGTGCATTTTATAGGGGATTCTGTTCAGCAACCACCTGGGCAGTAGACATGATCACTTCTAGATACCTTCCACCCTCTCAAAGAGCCCATTCAGCCCTTTCTTACTAGACAAAGAAAAGTTGCCTCAGGGGCTTAAGGCACCTGCCTAGGGTTGCCAACTCTTCTTACCCCTCTCAGTGGGGTAGCGTCCTTTGAGTCCGGGAGTTGCTCGACGGAGCGCGTGCGCGCTTTGCGCGCGCGCGCCGGCAGCACATCGCCGGAAGTGACAGGCGACGTGCTGACGTTGGGGGCGTGGCTGAGCTCGTCGGAGGGGAAAACCATATGGTTTTCCCCTCCGACGAGCTCAGCCACGCCCCAAACGTCGGCAACGTGGCTGCGTCACCTCCGGTGACGCAGCTTGGGGGGCAGGGTTCCCCCCGGGCCGGAATTCCCCTGCGCCGGAACTCGGGCAGCGGAAGCGGGGGATTCCCCACCCCCCAGCCCGATTTGGCAGCCCTACACCTGCCCCAAGGTCTATGGCCTTGGTCACTCTGATGACTGAGAGACAGGGAGCATGCAATTCTATTAATTGGCTGCAATTGATACTATCAGCCAATGTATCCTTCTGAACTAAGATGGTCCTGGATATTTTGCGAGGTGCCATCAATATGTGGCTGACACTCGACTTTACTTCTTGTTCTACAGTAAGGTCCATAATGGATGTTCCGAATAAGTGTCTGTCATGATCTGTGCAGGACTGGGAGCAGGGCCCGGTGCGGCCTGGTTCCAGGAGAGACCTGCATGGCAGTGAAAGCAGGCAGCCTACAGTCCCCATAAGGCGAAGAGTAGGACTCGACTGTGCGACTGAACAACAACAAATAAGAGGAGATGCAGCAGAAAAACTTGCAGCTATACCTGCAGGGAGATACTTCTCTGTGCAGCTATAGACAATAATTGTTGGAGAAGCTACTTTGTAATTCTTTTTTCTCAGCTGGTATCTCTTTATTTGCTGCTATAGTACTGTTTCCATGTACAAGGAAAACAATTCTAAAGCCAAGAATGCTATAGTGACACCTTGTGACAGAGTGCAAGCATTACAAATAAAAAGGAGAAAAATACACTTGCTTTGCCATTCAGACAGAAAGCATATTTAAAAACTGAATCTATAGAGCTTAGTTCCCAAACTCAGGCAACACACCACAGATTCAGCTATATGCTTCTTTTGGATATTGGGATGCAATCTGTAGTCCATCTAAATTTGAAAGAAAAAATAGATGTATCTATTTTTATCTGTCTCATATTCACTCATTTTTAATACCTCTGGTGACACAGTAGGAAAAGATAAGATGTTTTACGTGCTTAGAAAATCTTATGAGAAAATATTCTCAATTCACACACAGTATGGTGGTTCAAGTCACAGGGCCCAACCTGGCTCTTAAAAAATTCTCAAGGCTAACACCAGTAATCCCAGGTTCAAACTGAGCACTAGACATTGTGGCAATGTCAGTGAGTCATATTCATACGACTTTTACATTTGTTATTAGTCAGTACACTTCAGGCTGCATTTAGATATCACTGTCCTTACAAAGAAAACTGTTCTTTTGCATTCTATACAAAGAACTGAAAGATGGACTGAATCATTTCATTAGCTAGCTGAGTGCCAGCAATACTCAAGCAGCAATCAATCGTGCAAAATTCATTCTAGCAATGCCTTAAAGGCATTTCTGATTCAGTTAGCTTGAAGCAACTAAGGAACCCATGTATAATTGTAGAAGATTTCTTATACAGAATTCAGTAGGCTTAAAATATTCTAAAATATACTCTTGATTATATATGTGCAATTAAAAGTGCTGTTTATTTGAAGGTTTGTTGCAGTTTCTGAAGAATATGCAAATAAGGTTCCAACATGTGGAACAGATGTTGGTAGATGCTAGTCCTTCCACAACACGATCTCTTTAGGATTAGTATTAATTTGGAGTAAGGTCCTCCTCTGGGTAAACTAGTCCTGCTCAGTTCCATTCCAATGATAATTCAGAGTTAATATTTCTGGCTTGACCTGTATTTCCATTACAAACCATAATTTTACATATGCATCACTGTTCTTGTAGCACACCTGTCACTCATTCTTTCCCACAAAGTTAAAAAATGGGCCCTTCACGCCAAAGCCCATGTGGTAATGCAGATCAGGCAGACACACATTTGGTCTGCATGCTCAAAAACAAGAGATGTCCCACATGTGCTAAGCCTCAGGCTCCATGCTGCTTTATATGACTGTCATTTCTCCAATGAATGAGTTCATAGCAACTTCAGGGTTCAAGCTTCTTGGCAGATTTAACTTGCTACCCCAGGATTTATGTGCTAAAGGGGTATGAATCATGCAGAGAACTATAATTAAGATTGGAAAGAGGAAGGGGTCATTTGGAGACATATTCCTCAAGGCTGCTTTGTGCAGAGATGAGTTTGCAGAGGGCTCAGATTGCACAGGCTGCAGCAAACCACATCCTGTATCTAATAACCAGTATTGTGTCTGGGGTGTGTGTGTGTGTGAAGTAGAGGGAATAGATAGCTGGCACTCTCTTAAAATCAAAGGGGGTATTGCTGAGGGCTGGGCTACTTAGAGAATTGTCTCCCACTGAGTACACCAATCAATATGCAGAACAGCAAGGGGCTGTTGAGAAATATGTGCAGTGCATCAAAGAGTTTTATTTCAACTGCCTTTATACAAAATTAATGAAGGCATTATCTTCCAGAAAAGGAAGGGAGGGAGAATAGAAAATTGCAAAATGGGAAGAGTAGAACACTGTGAGATGAAAGCTTCTTAAAAGGCAACTATAAAAGAAAACATTTTTGGCATTATTACATCCCTGAATGATTAGGTATGTTTATAAATTAAAAGTGGATACAATTTTAAATCTGGCAGCCTCCAGCTGAGCTTCTCCTTAGAGTGGCCAGAGGCAAAGGAGAACAAGCCCTGTTTCTGTACTTTTAATGTCTGTGTAGAGAAGGGAATGTCTGTTTAACATATTCTTCTAGATAAAATCCCGTTCTGTATATATTGCTGCTTTCAAAAATAATCACATATGAATGTAAGAATTCAATTTAGCAGAGTAAAAGCTTTTCATTTGCCTAGCCAATACAAAACCTTGTTCTGCTTGTTTTAAAGGTTCATCATAGATGTGGAAGGAAGTCAGTTCAGACATCATACCAAACCACAGCTCATGCCAAGTATAGTTACACAAGACTTCTGAATCGACAAGCCAGATGTAGGGTCATCACTCCACCTCCACAGGGTGCGGCACCATAGGCACAGGAGTGAACAACAGAACTTATGCCAGTAGGGGAAAAAATTAATAAAAATATATTAAAAAAAAAAGAACTTATGCCAGTGCACAACAACAGTTGTGTGGGATGCTTGTGTTTGTATTTATCATTGTGAGACCTCATATGTGCCATTTCCTAATAAAACACTGGCAACTAGCAGTGCTTTGGTCTGCAGAAGCATTATGGATTATTACTCAACATGTCAATTATCAATAACAAATAGGAGACATCTCATTTTCCCCTCCCCCCTTATTTCCTCTTTCCATTCATGAAAGCCCCCATAGCCTCTTCCTTTTTCCTGCTTCCTTCCTTCTTTCCTTCCCATCCGCCAGAGAACCTACCTTAATCTGCCCTCCTGTCTTCAGCTTTCCTTCCCTCCCTCCCTCCCTGTAGCAGCCTCTCTTCAAGCTGCGAAGCACATTAGCTACCAGTGCCAGGCTCAGCCCCTCCTCTGAACACCCTCCATACCCTCATTTTTCTCTGGTTCCTTCTCTCCTTCCCAACATTATTATTTGTAGAAAGATCCGTCTCGTCTGTTCTTAAGTATCCACAGATTTTGCCATGTTGAGAATTAGATACAGAGACGTTAAGTTAGTATCTGGCTTAGCCCTCCCAGACTTACTAAGGAGGCTGGTGGGCTTGCCAGGGTCCAGGTTGGCTTCCAAGTCAGATGGGCCCAGAGGAGCAGAGGCTACTGTGGCCAGCTCTAGCAACTGGGGAGTTGGGAGAAGCAGTGCTGTTGAAGCCACTGCAGCAAGGCCTGATGCCTGAGGGGTGGGTGGATGGATAGCTGCCATGGTGACTGCCTCAGACTTGGGTCGCCCAAGTGTCTCAGGCACAGGCAGCTGCATCACTGCCAAAGCCGCCGCCACCACCTCTGCGAGGCTAGTTTGCCTCTAATGAAGCAGGACTAGCACTGGCCTCAGCTCTACTAAGCCAACAGGGACAGGCTGACCCAAGCAGGCACATACTTTGACTCAGGAACTCTGGGGGGCACAGTCAGCAGGACACCAAGGTACAGTTAGGTGGGAGTCCCAGATGATGAGATAAGGGGGATGGGTTCAGCCCATCTGGGCCACTGCCTACCCCATAGATAGGAAAGGCACCCCAGTTCCAGGGGAATGCTGGGACTGGCTGATGGGAGAATGTAGCCTAACTTGGGCAGGGAAGATTTAAGAAGAGCCCCTGAAGCATGCTGAGGAGGAAGAGGTTGTCTCAGCTCAGGCTGTTGAGGAGGGTAGAATTCAAAAGGAAGGAGGAGGAAAGAGGGAAACATCCCTGAGGGAGGTGATGAATAAGAGGATGAGTGACTCCAAAAGAACTTAAAGTTGGCTTCCCTTCATCCAGATCAAAGGATGCCTGAGACTGAACAGGGAGAGAAACAGGAACTTTAGAGCAGCTAAGTGGTCCCTGGGTAGGAAGCCAATCTCACTTATCTACTGAGAGTGAGATTGCTTTCTTGGCCTTATTTTTGCTGCCACAAAAACTGCTTGAACAACTCTTGGGACTCACCTATCACAGCTGCCCTCTGGATTGGCTGAGGGGCAGCAGTTTTCCAGGATGCTCCACTGGGCAATGTCCACTTCTCCATGGCTCTTTGTGCAAAGAAGGCATACTGCAATGCCTTAGCCTGGCCTGAAGACAGCAGGAAGAGAAAGAGTTCTCTCTCTTTGCGAATTCCCTCCTCAAAGGGCAAACACAAGGAGGCTTGTACAGCTTGGAAGCACATTTCTGGTGCAAGACACCCACGGGCCTGCTTCTTCACTTTCACCAGTGCCTCTTCAATGATGGCTTCCATATTGGGTAGTTTGGGAATTTGCTTTGAGCAGAGCCTACGAGTTTCCACTGGCTGATCTATTCGGGAAAGAAAAATCAAATCAGTTTATGTCTTCTCATGACAAGCTGAAAGTCAATTTATTGTCCTTTAATGCAAGGGGAAAAACTAGGGCTCAAAGATTTCTTTCTTTCTTAATCCTGTTCATGCTTGCTTACAATTACATTTCACCAAATACAATGGAATGCACTCCCAGGTACTAGAAAGAGCTGCATCTATGTTGTGTCATTTTGTTGTTGTTGTTCAGGCTTCTTTAGAATAGTATGCCCTGAAGCATCTTTCATGCTTTGCATTTTTTGCTGCGTTGAAAGGGTTGGGGATAGCAGAGAACTCTAGGTCTGAGAATTCCAATCACTTGCAAAATAAAAGCAGTAGGCTTTATATAAAATATTGTACAATATATAACAACACACACAATATTCCACATTGTAGTACCGGTACTAACAAACTATATAGGCCTTCACAATCATTATACTGCCGTAATCCTTTGAACAACTCAGTATTATCATCTCCATATTGCACTGGGGCTGGGGGCTCAGAGGCTGAAAGTAATTGGTTTTCCTAAGGTCACTTAGTGAGTTTATAGTAAAGATCTGAACCAGGGGACCCCCCCCCCTCTCCAGATCACCACAGTTCACTAGCTGTTAGCTAGCTGTTAGCCACCATGCTGACATTATGGCCTAGAACCTGAACAATATGCATCGAGCAACCTAATTAGTAACCTAAACCCACTGCTGTATGAATTCATGGTAAGGGCAGGATAATCTACGGGGCAAGGATGCCTCTAGAAGCAGGAAAGAAGCTGCAGAAAGTGAGAACGCATATGTTTGGTGTGGGAGTTGCCAGGTATCACCTACTTGGTCCCTTTCATACAGAGAGACTCTGGTTGCTATGGTATTGACTTCACTTAGGTGTTTTTCTTCCTTTTAGTTTGGAGCTTCTGTGTTAAATTACATGAAGGTCTACTATCTGCTTTGATTATATGACTACTGTAACTCATGCTTTGCCTTCTGCAGTCTCCATCTTCTACACAGAGGGGCAGGGGATCATCTCCACCATGAGGACTCTGGCAGTCAAATGTCTTGCATGAGTACATCTGATCTCCAGAGAAGTTTCATGCAAATGGACTTCCGGTCTATGGAACAGCGATGGTGGACGCTCTCACCCCGACGGTCCAGTCGCCAAGTGGCCTTTGGGCATAAACTGGACTGACTGGGACAAGTGCCGGAGATTGAGTGGAATGGCATAAAACTGAGTGTGGTCAAAGAAACTGACCGACAATGAACGTGAGTTCTGAATAAAATGGAGTAGTTTGAAAAGCGATCCCCCTCCCCCCCGGCGGTTGAAAACAGTGATTACAAAGAGTGCGAATGAGCAGCTAACGGACATGAAGGGGGAGAGGGGAGGAAGTAAACCAAAAGTGTTTTGAGAGACTTATCTGAATCGCGAAGTCGTTTGGCAAGTTTTCCAAGTTGTGTGGAAGCGGCAGAAGTTGTGTGGAAGCGGCAGAAACTGTAAACAAAACAGGAAAGATGGCGGCCCAGCAGAGAAAGTTTAAAACAAAGCCGGGCAGTCAGAGTCCGAGACTGGAAGAGGGAGCAGATGTCCTCCAACTCCTGGCGGATATGCTCAGGCCAGTGATGCAGCAACTTGATGGTATTAACTAGCAATTGACCGTGATGAATAAAAACTTTGCAGCACAGCAGCTTCAGCTGAATGAAACAGAGAAAAAAGTGGAGCAGGCAAACGAGAAAATTAAAACGATAGACACCACAAGCAAGAAGTTGAAGAAAAGACTGGGAGATGTGGAAACGAAGCAGAATTGCCACGAGAATTGAGTTTTGCAGCTACAGATGGAAAAAGCTAACATGATTCTCAGGTTTCAGGGGGTTCCTGAAATGGATCGGCAAGACTTGAAGAGTACAGGTGGGCGGTTCCGGAGGGTGTCATCTTTAAGATCAACGATAAAAGAGAGAAGATAGACTCCACTTTTAAAGCCAAAGAATTTTTGAGACGTCAGCTGGGGAAAGACAAAGAATCCAAAGAGGAAGAAACGAAGTCTAGTGACTCTGCTACCTCGGGAACAGAAGAGGATTCTACAGCAGAAAAGGGTGCAGGACCAGCCAGAGTGGTATACGATTTTAGAGACAGAAAGCCGAAGTAAAGGCAGGAGGACTTGGAAAATGGCCTTTTGAAGCGAAGAATAAGAAGATGATCAGAGACTTCTCTCATAACAACTAACAAAATAACATATAAATAGCGAATTGTTATAAGTAAGAACTCTACAAGTATATTGTGATACTAAAACTAATTGTACTAACATTTTTACTAACAGTGAAAAGATCTCCTCCACTTGGGGTTTTAGTTTAGTGTGGTTTGCTTTCCTTTATCCTTAGTTATAGTCCCTTCCCTAATATTTCTTTGTAGTTTTTGTAGTATTTGCAAAATAAAAAAATATCCCTCCGGGGATTAAAATGATCAACTAGAAAGCCAGTGTTATTCAGTGGTTAGGGTATTGGATCAAGATCTGGAAGACCCAGCTTGGAATCCCCACTTTTCCATGGTGACCTTGGCCAGTCACACACACTCAATCTAACCCACATCACACAGGTGTTGAGAACGTAAAATGGAGGTGAGAAGAATGATATAAGCAGCTTTAGGTCCCAATTGGGCAGAAAGATGGGGTATAAATGAAGTAGATAAATTAAATAATGAACAAACATTATTGGTGCTTTTATAGGACACTCTCAAGGGAATGATTTGCAGACCTCATAGGAGTTAAGGACATTTGTAGGTATGTTACAGAAATGTGATTGACAGGCAGATCTGCTCTTTTGGATCCTTCTCTCAGACCCACTGGTTAATGGTATGTCTGGGCAGTAAAACACTCCTGGCTATGTAGACAGACATTGACACCTAAGTACCTTTTTGTTAAATTCATATCCCCCCCCCCCCACAATAAGAGCAAGTGAGCATGTTTCAGTTTTAGAATGATGCCCAGTGAGTTTCTGGCCTGTTCAATAAGCCTCTGCTTCCCCTCTCCAAACCCAAAATCTTAATCACTAAACCACACTGCAGTTGCAGATTATCCTCAGTGAAGAACTGTTACAGAAACAAGGTGCAATTAGACTTGAGTGTGTGTTACATTAAAAAAACCCAACAGCTATTGATACAAAGACAGACAGCACCCACATTTTGTGGTATAATGGCACAGCCCTCCATGAAAATAGCCAGCTAGCATTTCCTTCCCTATTCTGGAGCTGAATACAATGTTATTTTTCAGGGTTTGGTGCCATCAGGTGGACAATCAGCAAAACAAAATTGATGTAGAAATATTACACATCCAGTTTCTTACTCATAAGGTACATAAATGTGTGAGCTGGTCATGGCTTGAGTGATCTGTTAAACCTAGAGGAAAAACGGTGGGTCAACCTGGAGCCATCTTGTGTTCCCTCTAAGCTGTGGAGTCTTGTGTGCAAAAATTCTACTTTGTGAGCTACTGGCATTAAAGTTGTGAGCAAGCGACTTGGCTACTGCATAAATTACTTTGTTCTGGAGCCATCCTTCCTGAGCTAAGACAAAAATGTATGAGCTGGAGGCTAAAAAACTGCGAGCTAGCTCACACTAACTCAGCTTAGAGGGAACACTGGCTGGACCTTCTTGGCCTAGAAAATGCATGCCCCCAATTATAGTTTTTGAAGAATCAATACTGGATTTAGTGAAGAATGGGTTGTTTTATGTATGATTTTACAAAGTGTAGGACAATGCAGTTCAACCTTTTTTTAATAGGTACTTGAAGAAAATCTTTAATTAGCTATAGGTATTATGTTTTGTAATTACTCACTTTAAACTGCCAGTGTGACTGGACCACTCAGTTCAGTGTGAGCATGACTTTTTTGCCACTTGTGTTTGTGTCACAACCGGCAATAATACTCCTTGGGTATCAAGTTTAGCAATGTGTTGGCAGTGACGCTGAATATATAAATTTTTCTGAGGTTATTGAACCAAATAAAATAGTGCTCAGCAGTTCAGCGAGGCCTGAGGAGCTCCTATGGGATCTAGCTAGCTCTTTTTACTTCCAAGTCACTGCACGATAAATGTGTAATTGTCAGCAGAGAAGTGAGCAAACAAATGTGTAGAAAATACTTTTCACTGCAAGTGGCAAAGGAGGGCAGTTGATTTATGTTAAACAATAAGAAGAAATTCATAACTACAGGACCAGCTCAGCAGCATAACAGGTGTTCTGAGAAGGTTATGCAATCTCCTTCCTCGGAGGATTTCAAAAGAAAGCTTAAGCAAGCATCTGTTAGGGATGCATTATATCAGACTTGTACAATGTGTGGCATATCAAGCTAAATATCAGCCACAAGTCATGTCCTATGGGCCTGCCTGCCAAGTGCTTGACAGAATCAAGAAAGTAACAAAAAGAGGAGGATTATGAAGCTCCTAGTGGGCTACCATGTCTTACATAGTGGGCTGCATTTGTCTTAGTGGTTCAAGAGTGGTATGGGCTTGACACACAGAAGGCATCCTCACTCAGGGCAGGAGCCTGAACCTAGATGACGCAGTGAATCCCGTCTCTATGATAAACACAAAGAGTAAGGTTGTATTAAGATGAGCAAAGAGAGGGCCTTCATTCCACTACATCAAATCCTTATATACAGGGAAAATTTTTTTTAATAATAAAGAATCGTGTTTCTTGGGTAACCAGACTTAGCTGTGGCATTTCAGATGCCGTGTTCCAAACTTTGTGAAAAACTTTCCTGCTAAGAATTATGGATTCTTTTGAACTGTGAAGATTGCTTCTGGTGAAGGGTTGATGTTCTGGCCCTTTGCCTACAAGAGTTTTTTACACTACATATGTTAGATTTCACTGCCTGAAGAACTTAACAGCATTACCCACAGTCAGAAGCTGTAGGATTACTACTGCAACTGTTATATACCAGGGGTGGCCAAACTTGCTTAACATAAGAGCCACATAGAATAAACGTTATATGTTTGAGAGCCACAAGACATGAACACACATGTTTTAACTGAAATATATGCAAATTTGCATATTAAATTAAAGAGACAAATGCCTTCTCTGAGCCAAGCCAGTCTGCCGGTGTGGTGGGTCTTGGAGAACACATTTAAGTTTAGATGGGGAGGGGAGAAAGATAGAAAGAAAGAAAGGTGGAAAGAAAGAAAGTGGAAAGAAAGCAAATAGATGGGGGATGCGGGATGAAAACTTTAACTTTAAATATGTCCTCCAAGCCCCCCATGCCCTCACACCTGCTGGCTTGGCTTGGAGAAGGGATTTAAAGAGACAAATGCCTTCTCCAAGCTGGCCAGCAGGGGGGGCTGCTTTGAGATCAAATTTAAAGTTGCTTTCTTTCTCTGCTGCCCCCCACCTCAAGCCTACCTAGGGAGGGGAACAGTAGCTGGGGAAGGGAAGACCAATCAGGGAGGCATGCCTCCACTTCGCTTCCCCAGCCACCCTGCAGGGAGCTGCACAATACGTGTGAAAGAGCCGCATGTTTGGCCACCCCTGTTATATACCAACAAGCTGGCTCTTGATGAAGATTCTGCAGAAATGGGTCCAATGATCAGCTACCCAAAAGCTGTTATTGAGTTTGATCTTCATTGTGTCATATAAACTCTCAGAATTATCTCTTATTTGGATGTGTAATATATTAACCAGGACTTCTCTTTTTTTCTTTTTGAGCCCCCGAAGGGGTTTTTTTATTGATTTTTTTTACACTACAAAAAACTACAACAGAAAAGGGGGAGGGAAAAACTACATATAAGGGAGAAAGTAAAGAACCCACTACTGACTAAAAACCCAAGAGTTTTTTTTTTAGCATCCAAACTTATCATCTTTGTACTTCTTATGAACTGTGTCAATCTTTTAGAACTTTTAACCCTCCCCATTTACATTTAATTGCCCAATAACAGTGCCCCCCATCATCCCCTGGAACCAAAGTTCTCAAAGGCACAATTCAGAGTCCTTCAGCCTTTACTTCTTCTCTCTTTCCACAGTTTGTAGGGACTTTTCGGGGCTGCTGCCCCCTGCTCAGACAAAAAGTCCTCGCCAGATGAACCAGTTTCCAGCTCGCCGCTGGACCTGCTGTCGTCTTCTTTTTTCTCTTCCTCTGACCTTCCCAGCTGCTTCTTTAGAAATTCTTGAGCTTTAAGAACAGAGTCAATCTTAACCTTCTTTGATCTTAAATGCTACTCCTTCTGGAAATAGCCATTTGTATCCAATTGAATTTGTTTGGAGGAAGAGCACAAGTTCTTTGTATTTCTTTCTCCGTTGCCTTACTTCAAATGGAATATCCTTTAGCGTTCTGACCGCATTCTCCCCCACCTTCAGGGGTGTCACAGCCACTGCTTTCAGGATAGCATCCCTGATGTGCCTCTTCGAGAATCTTACTACAATTTCCCCAGGCAGATTATTTTTCTTTATATATCCTGAATATGACCTGTAGGCCACATCCATGTCGTTGAGTAACAATTCTGCCTTTATATCTGTTGCTGGGGCGAGTAGCTCACTCGTCAGTTCTTTAAGATTCTCTCCTCTATTCTCTGGCACCCCTTGGAAGTGCAGGACCATGTTGGCCTTATCCATTTGCACTTGCAGCATCTGATATCCAAAGAAACAGTTTTCTCTTCCAATTTTTGCACTTTCTTCCTCACTTTCTGCATTGTCTCAGCCATTTCCTTTACTTTCTCCACATCCTGCTTCATTACTTGGATCAAGTCCGTTATTTGCGTTTGTTGAGCAGTGATGCTTGTTGTTACAACTGCAAGCTGCTTTTGCTGCGCTGTTATATTCGCTGTTACCACCGACAACTGCTCTTTAAAGACACTGAGCTGTTCCAGTAGAGGGTGCATGACCTCAGCAATCGCCTTGGGGACTCTGGTTTCGTTTTTAAAAGTTTCTCTTTGTCTCTGTCCCTCTTCCCCGCCATCTTTTCCCTGTTTGTTTACTTTCACGAAAACTTTTTAAAGTCTCTGATGATGCGCTTAACTGTATAGCTCGATTGGGCAATCACACGTTTATTCTTTCGCTCCCCCCTCCCTTTCGCTCAGTGATTTATGCATGGGAGGCGTCCCTCCCCCGCTCGCTTCTGCCGTTCCGCCATGTCGGGTAGGGAGCGTCTTTTCTTTTAAAAATCTTATCTCAGTTGACTCACGTTCATAGTTGGTCTTCTGACAACGCTACATTCATAATTTCTGACGCCCGATCTCCTACGCTTGACCCGGTTAGCTTCACTTGTACCATTTGGTCTCTCGGCTGGACGAACCACTGGAGCAAGGGGGAGCCTCAATTCTCTGGCATTCAGCCATCGAAGAGGCTACCCCCTCAAAGCTCCTTGGCCAGGGACCGCCGGGCCCCTGGGGGGGTTAACGAGCCTGCTCACCCCCTCCCTCCGCCAGAGCACGGAGACACCCCCGAGAGGTCTGGGAGGTGAGTCCGTGAGCCTGCCGCCATCAACCAGAAGTCAACCAGGACTTCTCTTAAGGAGACAGGGCTGGTTTTCCACCCAAGTTGTGGCTTTGGGCAGTATAATGATGAGGCCACTGACATTCTTCTGGGGCTCTGGGTGCTCCCAACTAGATGTGGTGCAGAAGAATACCCTCCCTATGCCTGCTGTTGCCTCCTTGGATCACACTACTGCTGGCTGGATCCAAGCCAAAACCCAAGGGCACTAGCAACATTGTTGGCCTCAACCTGTTTCCCACCAGCAGAGATAACAAAGCAGCAATGTATATAGCCTGAGCCCTTAGCTGCCTCCCAGACCCATGCCACTTTGAAAAAATCTGACTTAAATCTCAGTCCTGCTGAGATCAGCTTGTTCTCAGCTGGTGATAACGTGGAAGGAGGTGACGCAATTTGGTATATGTGCATGGGGCAACAAAATACTTTGAATACCCTGTACAGAGATGTTGCAACTCAGTAATACAGTCATCAATCTTTTAACAAACCTGTTCATCATGTCCTTGATTGTATTTTGTAAAAACAGATTATTCTAACTTGGTATCTCACTTAAATATTTATTGCTGTTAGTTTTTTTTCTCTGGCATTTTTTCATCTTTTGGGTTACAGTAAGGTGGGCTGCGGAGCTGTGGAGCTGCGGTGGCTCACGTGGTTAAGACACTAAACTGCAGGCTGGCAGGTCGGTAGTTCAGCAGTTCAAGACCCAAGTGCTGCATGACGGAGTGAGCTCCCGTCTCTGGTTCCAGCTCCTGCCAACCTAGCAGTTCGAAAGCAAGAAATTGCAAGTAGATAAATAAGTACCGCTTCGGTGGGAAGGTAACAGTGTTCCGTGCGCCTTGGCGTTTAGTCATGCCGGCCACATGACCACAGAAATGTCTTCGGACAACGCTGGCTCTTTGGCTTGGAAACGGAGATGAGCACCGCAACCTGCATCTCAGTGCTCAGATTAAAGGGAGCTAAGCCCCCTTCTCCTACCTTTTTTTTTTTTGTGTGTATGCGTGCATGCCTGGAAGTCATGGCGACCTCTGGTGACTCTTACTGGGCACCAAGGACATTCAGACAAGTGGCTAGATAGCCTGCCTCTGGTATTCTTTGGAGGTCTCCCATCTAAATACTTGCCAGGGTCAGCCCTGCTTTGCTTCTGAGATCTGACGAGATCGGGCTTGCCTGGGCTATCCAGGTCAGGGCCTCTCCTACTTTTTGTTACAGACTCCTTACCTACAGTTTTTAGGAAATTACAGGACAGGACTTTGAGAAGGCCACATCTCTTTCCCCCCCATAACTGCGGAGCAACTTCAATTCCTGCCTTATGCTCCTCACTGCTGCTCTAAGACAGTCAAGAATTCTTACCAGACACTCTTTCTGCTAAACGTATTGCTGCTTCAATTGTATTGCCTTTTACGATTTCATCGATGATTCCCAGTTTCAGTGCTTCAGCAGCCCATATGTGCTTTCCTGTCACAAAGCAGTAAGACCTTTTGAGTTCACCGTTCGCTCATATCCCATCTGATAATCAACTGGCTCAAGGAACGCTCTGTGGAATTTATTTCTCACTAGTAGAGGACACTGATTTCTGCATCGTTTAACATGTCATGTTTTTTTTTAAATTTATTATCAGATTTATACTTGGCCCTCCCAGCTTATGCCTTGCTTCAGCTCTGTTCCAGATTTCTGCAACCCATATCCTATTGCACTGTTATTGGATGTTCCATCCTGTGGATTGTATTGACTTACTCTGTGCAATCTGCCTTGAGTCTCAGTGAGAAAACTGGACTATAAATGATGTAAATAAACAAACAAATAAACCATGCCTCAACCACAAGCTGGAGCACCAGGCTGAAGAGACAGGCAAAGCGCAAACACAAGCGCAGTGGGCCTAATAGGGCAGAATACCGTAAGGCAGAATACTGTGAGGCCTCAAGGGCCAGCAAGTCCCAGGCACCACTTGCGTTCTGCAGCTTATACTGTAGCTTCCTGAAGGACAGAGCTACTGGCCTGCCCGACTTGTTGCTGTCCTGCAGCACCACCACTTTTGATAGCCAAAGGGGGGTTTTGCAGATGCCAACTCAACAGGGATGAAGCGACATCCCAGGCTCTATCAGCTTGGCATAAACCTATCAGCGCTGCCCTGCCTCCTCAGTCTGAGCATCTATCCTCTCAGGCACTAGTTCAGCT